>NC_045435.1:64623839-64652806 GCF_002776525.5 Piliocolobus tephrosceles | reverse complement strand
CACCCCCGGCCCCCGCCCCGCCCCGCCCCGCGCGCCCCGCCCCGCCCCGCCCCGCCCCGCCCCGGGCCCGCTGCCTGCCGCCAGCCGCGCCGCCTTGAGGGCCTGGGAGCAGCGCGGAGGGGCCGTGGGAGGCACGGCCGGGCCGGGGCCGCCGAACAAAGGCAGGCCCTCGAAGGGATGGGGGGCCGATCCTGCACAGGCGCGGTCCCCGCTTGGGGGACCAACGGCCCGGCCTGGAGTGGCGGCCGGGGACGGACTAGTGGGCCCACGGGGGTGGGAGGGACCTGGGAACCGTCTGCAGGCGGGCTCTGCAGCCATGCAAAAGGACAGCGGGATGGAGCGGCAGTCTAGAGACAGATGGAGGGATGGATGGGCCAGGGGATGGAGCCCCAGACCCACGTGGTGCAAGGGAAGGAGGGATGGACAGACATACCAGCAGTCAGAAGGATGGAGGGAAGGCTGGCAGATGGCGGGAGGAGGGAAGGAGGGATGGAGGGCAGATGGAAGCACAGTTGGGTGTGACAGATAGATGGAGAGGGGAATCGATGGCCAAATGGATAAAAAGACTCCAGTGCCCGCGAGTACAGAACAAAGGGCGAGACAGAAGAACGAACAGGAGAACCACTGACTGGGGCATGAGGCTGGAGCAGGTGGGCTTTGCATTCCTTTGAATGAACTCCGCTGATTTGAAGGGGCCAGAGCCCCCATCCCAACCTCTGGAGCTACCATGCGACCACAGTGAGGGCCTCAAGCCGGCTTAACGTGTGGCTAACTTCAGAGAACATTTCCCAAAATCAGCCGAAGTATCCAGATCTGCCTAAAGCACCTGCGAGTGGGGAGGAGGAAAGTGGGCAGCTCTGAACACAGCGCTCTGCTTCCTGTACCTCTGAGCACTCAGGAAATCTCTTAGGCGGTGAGATTCCTGAGCCCAAAGTAGGAGGGACCCTCCTAACACTGCCTCTCCCCAGGTCTCTGTCACTTTCTTTTTCAAAAGGAAAGCAAAGGCATGAGGCATGTGAACACACATGTCACAACCAGCATGGACATCCTCTTTACACTTGAATTTCTAGATAGTTCCTCTCTGGCCTTGAACAGTGAAGGCCGTGGGGTTCCATCTCCTCACTGACTTTCTACCTGGCCTAGCATGTGTTCTGTTCATGCCTTGAGCATTCGCTGGGATGGAAGAGCTACAAAACAAGATGAGTTCAGGGGCTTCACAGCATCATAATAGACTGTCATGAATCCCAGAGTAGATGCCCTCCCTAAAAGGCAATTAAGGTCACATAAAGTGACAATAAAAAAAACAAGACTGCTGCTTTGTGACCCCTGCTTTAAATTTAGCTTCTGTACAACATACAATGTTGGAAGCAATGACAGAGTTTATAAAATCTGTCCAACACTAAAACGGAGGAGAGTGCTTTTGGTTAGATGCATTTATCTTGTTGCTTAATATCTCCTTTCATTTTTCCAAGAAGGGTGGAAATGGCATTGTTTAAACTGCTCTGAGCACTTTACCCTTAATAACTCATTTAATCCTTACAATAAGCCAATGAGGAAGATACTATTAACCCATTTTGCAGATGACGAACAGAGATAAGATTAAGATAACCCCAAGGTCACAGAGCTAGTAAGTGGGAGAGCTGGGATTTGAACATAGGTATTCCCACTCCAGAGTCTAGACTTTCAACTGCCAGACTCTCCTGCCTCTCTACAAGGAATACTAACAAGTCCACATAGTAAAAACAAGCTGTGACTAGTATGTCTCCCTCCCTCTGGAGACTATCAATCTTCATTCCCAGAGGAAACCACTGGCAACAGTTTCCTTCCAGAAAAATGCAAGTATGCTCATGCAAGCATATATCTAGATTCATTAAGTTATAAATCTGTATTTTTTTATAACTGAAATAGAAGCATTCAATACCAGTGCTGTACCTTATTTTACTTAACATTATATCCCTGAAGATTTTTCCATATCAAAACATATAGATCTACTTTATCTTAAGGGCTGCAAAGTAATTCATTGTAAAGAAGTAATATAATTTAATTCACTAGCCTCCAACATTTATGTGGTTTCTAGACATTTTCTTATATAAATAATCTTACCATAAGTATTTTTATATTTATGTCTTTCTTCATCTGCACAAGCTAATCTCAGAATAAGTTTGGAGAAGAATTGTTGGCTGCATTTAAAAATTTGATACACATTGCCAAATTGCTTTGCAAAGTGGTTACATGAATTTATATATAGCTGATTTATAAATAATGGTTGATTCTGAAAATTTATATTTACGAAGTGACACATATCTATATAAAATTCCAAGGCATGGGTAGAGAGGAAGTTTTGCTTTCTAATGATTAAAACTAGTCAAACTGTCAAGTTTAGCTCCTTCCTTATGTCCTTTAACAATATCCTCAGCAAAAAAAGGGCTAGTCAAGAATTTTTATCTGCTGTTTCTGTAAAAGGAATGTGTACCACATGAAAAAATTCCCTCCAGAATTTAGAACTAGGAACAGTCTGGCAGTTTTTCTTTACTGAATAGCAATTATATACCTTTCTCTCTTTTTGCTTTGGCTTCCAGGCCGCTCATAATTACATTTGGTGCTCAATCACACCACCTAATACAATATTAGCCAATAAAGAAGCATCACTATTTTTATATTTATTCCTATTTCTATTTTAAAGACCTAATAGCATATATGCACCTTACACTGAATCCCTCAAATTTATTTTGGAAGGAGGTGGTATATATGAATAGATAAAATTTAAATGACCTTAAGATTAATAAAAGAGATAATACAAAATGGCTAAGGAGGGAACAATGGGCACAATTTTCATTCCCTTCCTGTTTGAAATATGTAAGAGACTTAATTATTTTTATTGCTCTTCAGAATCATTCTTAGAAGATAATAAATTGGGGAAATTTCTCTCATCTGGGAACTGGACGGCAGGAACTAGAATTTCAAGGTAGGGGATTCAGCGATCATCTAAGCAAACCCATCACTTTACAAATGAGGAAACTGAGGCCCAGAGAGGTGAGGTGACTTACCCGAGGCCACAGCTCTAGGAAATGACAGAGGCGGGACTAGAACGTGGGTAGCTTGAGGTCCGGACCAAGGTGCTCTCCCACTGCATGACACGCAACACAGACGACTTGGGGTGGCAGAAGAGAGGAAGAGAAGGTGACCCCACAGGCCCTAGCAACGAAAACAACAAGAAGGACTTGAGGCACTCATAAATAATTAAGCAATTAGCTGCAGCAGCTACTCCCCTCCCCTCCAGCATCCAGTCACCAAGGCAACTTGGGCAGGGTGCCTGCTGGTTGCCTAGTAACAGTGTGGTCTGCTCCCCTGACATGCTCCCTAGGCATCAAAGGATTTGAGAGCCGGGAAGAACCTTAGACAGGGATCACTGTTCCAACACCTTCATTTTCCAAATGAGAAAAGAAAGGCCCAGAGAAGCTGGGTAACCTGCCCAAGGTCACACAGCTATTCAGACACACAGACTCCATTCCCAGTCGCTTTCCATTGCACTAAGGCTGCCTCAGGGAGGCTGCAGATGGAGGAGAGGGGGAAATCTCTCTACAGTTCCTAGAAGAATGAGAAAGTCAGAGCGAGGAAGCAGGCAAGAAAGAGACAGAAACCTGAGCACTCATATGCAATTAGCAGGAGCTGGTAATCCCATCAGCCCAACTTTCATCATCACCATGGCAACATGGGTGAGGTGGGTGCTGGTTGCCTAGCAACAAGTGGTCCTCTCTCTTCTACTCACATCCGCTCCCTGGGAGTCACAGGAACAGCAGAATGATGACGCTGGAAGGGAAGGCAGGGGTCCTAACTCAGTCTCCTCCTTTACTCAGCGAGGAACCTGAGGTTCAGGGACACTGGAAGTCACACAGCCAGAGTTAGCTAGTGACATTCCCTCCATTGATGGCGTCTGTCTCAACACTTTGGGAAGGGAGCCTTCCACTCAATAAAGGCAGAACATGGGAGGGAACTGGCCAGTGGTTCCCTCGAAAGGAGGGAACACACGGTCTCTAATGTCAGAAAACCTGGGTCAAAGCTAGTTCTCCCTAAACCTGGCAAGCTTCCTATCCTCTCTGTGCCTCAGTCTCCACATCTGAGGACTGGACATGCTAATGGTCTCTATGTCTTGAGTTATCATTAGGACTAAATGAGAAAATGTACATGTCAAGTGTCTGGTATATAGTAAAGATACACTAAATGTCAGGCATTCATTCATTCCACACTCAATAAATATTTGTTGTATGTCTGCTATGCAAATGCCAGTGCTCTAAGCTCTCCAGGTTCATTAGCAATACAGACAAAAGAAATTCCTGTCTCAGGGAGCCTACATTCCAATAGAATGTGTGTGTGTGTGTGTGTGTATTTAAGTGTTTGTTGAATGGATGAGGGAACTCATTGGCAATATGCTGTTTATGTTGCTGGGCTCCTTCTCTAAGACTGAGAAGTTTCCTGTTTACAGGGTGTGATACTATAAATATGCAGGCCTGTCTTTTATGTGGGAACTCCGTTTTCCTTTCTTTTAACAGCAAAAGAAAAAGGAAGGCAATGACCACTAGATGGCAGTCTTCAGTTCCCGCAGGTACAGGGCACAGGAAGGGTCTGGCCTGGGGCACAGGCCCTGACTGAAGCTTCCAACAAAGGCGTGTTGCAGCTGGTCAGTCCTAGAGCAACGGCTTGGAGAGGTAGGGGAGACGTGAAATTATTCTGGGATACTCATGGGTCAGGGGAGGCTGCGGTGTGGTTCAAGAGTGATTGCTTCAGAGTGAGACTGATCCCCACTCTAACCAAGATCCTGCCATGGGTAAACCCTATGACTCTGGGAAGTTATTAACCTTGCTGAGCTCCAGATTCCTCATCTGGGGTACAGAGATAACAAGAGCGCCCTCAAGGGACTGCTCTGAGCCATGTATAAGAAAACATTGTCTATAAAGCACCTTGCAAGTTGCACATAGAAAAAGCTCAACTAGTGTTATTAATCCCTAGATTCCAAAAGACCTCTGAAGGTCTTTTAGGGGCCAGGCCAAGCCTCTCTTGTTCAGAGCTGCTAATGGAAGAGAAAGGAGTAAAGGAAATGGCATGTGTTAAGCATTTACAGTGAGGACACTGAGGTCCATGTGGTCACTAAGCCTGGAAAATGTGGCCTTGAGGTTTGGTTGTGCCACTCTCCACATCCATCCACCTATCAGACATTGAGTTCTCTCGTCCTGATCTGCCTGCACTCCGTGTGTTGGTCTTCCTTCTTCTTTTCTTGTTCTCTATTATCATTATTGTTATTTTTTTGAGACAGAGTCTTGCTCTGTTGCCCAGGCTGGAGTGGAGTGGCACAATCTTGGCTCACTGCAGCCTCGACCTCCCAGGCTCAAGCAATCCTCCCATCTCGGCTTCCCCAGTAGCTACAGGCACATGCCACCATGCCCTGCTAATTTTAAATTTTTTTGTAGAGACAGAGTTTCACCATGTTGTTCAGGCTGGTCTTGAACTCCTGGCCTCAAGTGATCCTCCCACATCAGCCTCCCGAAGTGCTGGAATTACAGACGTAAGCCACCGTGGCCAGCCTGCTCTTCCTTCTTTATTCCCACTGGTGCCAGCCACTCCCAGTCCTTACTCCTGGGTCAGCCAAGCATGGTCTGGAGGACTGCAACAACCTCCTAACGGATGTCCCTGCTTCTAGCACCCAACCCTCTCATCTCCTGCCAGACAGCAGCCTGAACAACAGCCCTCAAACACTGGTTTGCTTCTGTCTGCTCTCAGAAAAAAACCCAGACTTTCTGGTGGCCAACAGTACTCGACATCTTCTGGATCCTTCCTGACTTTCCAAACCCATGGCTGAGCTCTCCCCCTGCCTCAAAGCTTCTCTGTGGCTACAGGGCATCTGCACATGCTGTTCTTTCTCCTGAACTGCTAGTCCCTCTGCTTGGCATGGTTGACTCCTTCTCCTGCCTTAGGCCTCCACTCTAAAGCAGGTCTTCTCCCCTTCCTCATTATTTTTTTCAGGGCATGTGTCAGCTGCACACATCTACTGCCGATCTTCTGAACCAGAACATCCAGTCCAAGTGGAGAGGGCCAGGCCTCTCTTGTCCACCTTTGTCCACCCAGTGCCTAGTGCAGGGCCTGTCCAAGGCTGGCACACCAGCAACATCTATTAAGGAAACAAACTGGGTATACAGCAGATATTGGTTGAAAGGAAGAGTCTGTGACTTTGTCTAATTTCCTGTCTTTCTCCCTGCCAATGTATCTTTCTTATGGACAGCATGTTGGTCTTCCTAAAATGCACTTTTGTCCTATTACTTCTTTGTTCAAAAGCCCTAAAGTGCTGCCTGTTTCTCACAGGCTGAGGTCTGAAATCTGGAATCTAGCCTTTGAAATCGTCTACACCTTGACCCCCTTTTCCAAATGCATTTGCAAGTATATTTCCAAATATATTTAGAGAGATATAATTATACACTATATTTACATATACTTGGAATGTATATGTTAAATCTATATATTTGGAGATATAGCTATACATGGAAATATATATATTCCAAACAGATTTGTCCCTATTTCTTGGTGCATTTTCAGCTCTGCCACAACATGAGCTCCCGAAGACAGGCCTGGGCCCACCCCCTCCACCACTGTCTACTGGGTTCCTAGCACAGTGTCTGGCACATGGGAGATCCAGCTTTACTGAATCAATGATGGTCTTACTCCCCACTTGGTAAACACACCGTATGTACTCATATCTTCACACTTTTGCCTTAGACCTTTCTTCTCTCCTCTGACCATCTAAATTGTCTAACCATCCTTTAAGGGCCAGGCCAAGTCCCCTCACAGGAAATAAGTCACCAAACACACTCCAGATAGGGACAGGAGATTCACAGAGTCCCAGAGTTACAGCTGGGCAGTGCCTAAACTACTTTTCCAGGAGGAAATCCTGGCAAAAAGAGCACTGGGAAGTAACCAAGCTCTTCCCTGATTTAAAAAAAGTCCCAATGATTTCAAATATATAGGATTTGTGGCCAGTCTAAGAGCTCTGATTAAAGGACCTTTGTTGTAGTCACACAGAATTCCGCTGATTGGAGGAGTAATGATTCGTATAACCAACTCCTCCTGTTGGGCACTTAGATTATTACCAATGATTGTGGCTATCATGTGCAACCCTGTAATGAACACTGTCAATCACTGGCTTCTTATCAAAGAGTTGTTCTGAACATTACTGGCCAGCCAATCAATCAGAGATACAAAGATGGCTTACATCAGAAACTGTACTGAAGGAGTGAACTGGCAGGCCTCAAATTTGTCTTCAGCAATTTTTAAGAGAGGAAACAATGAGCAGTAGAGAGGCGAGTGATCAGAGGAAAGTCCAAAAACATATGCTTGAATGTGCGCATGGTAGATACGCAAGGAGCAGGTCCTGGAGCACTGCCTGTTCCACAGGATTTCAGCAACCATCCTGGAGGCCTCTAATCCCCACTGTGGGCAGATAACAGCTAGCCTAGTGGGATAAATCAACAGCAAGCAAGTCATTTCTTTACATTTAAGAAGCTGCTTTAAGGATAGAATATTGTTTGGAGCTTTCAGTTATGGTTCATAGATCATTTAGGGGAACATTTTGTAAGCCAGTTCTCTGAGGAAGTGTATTGTGCTTTCCAAAGCTTTATTTTAAGCTGAAATAATCATATTTATGACATAAGAAATCCTGATACAGAAAATATAAGCTGACTTGGCAAAATATTAGGACGTGATGAGTCAGGCTGCAAAAAGACCACCTGTACTATCTTTCCCTGTACCATATTTAACCCAAGCTTCCTGAGGGGTTGGGAGCTCACCTTTGAGGTCCTCAGAGACTGTTATAAAGTACTGCTCATGTGCTGGAAACTCAATAAATATCTGAATAATGAATCCTTCTGTGATTTAAAAACATTCATTAAAGTATAGCCTGAAATATTTTATAAGTCATTTACTTCTTAAGAGCTAAGTACACTAAAGTTTGAGAAGCCATTATCAACTGATGAACAATTAGTAAAGGAAAATAAAGCAATTTTTGAAATGAAGCTGCATTATTTGTTTTCTAAAAAAAATCATAATTGCATGATAGAACTGTAACTACTGTGCAAAATGATCCATTAGGAAACATGAGGACACGTGCAGTGTTTAGGCCAATGAGATCCCTTCATATACTGAACCTCTTTTCTTTTACCATCAGCAGGAATTGCATACTCACAATACAGAAAGATCCTGTTAATTTTTCAGTCTTTTCCTGTTCATTCTTATTAGTTACACATTATCTACATAATGGCACGATGCACCTTATGGTATTTGCTTGAAAATTTTCTTAGTGTTTGTGGTAAGATAGTATCTTATTCCCAGAGGCTAAAAATATGCACAAGTTGATCATACTACGTCATCATTACAAAAGATGAACTCTCACGAAGGCTATGATGAACATGGTACCCCTCAGATGACTTTATGCAAGTATTTGATGTCACAAATATATACTGTGGTTGACAATTATCTTGGAGACAGCTGAGTCACTTTTGTCCTTTCAAAACCTACCAGGTCACTCAAAAATACACTGTGAATTATCCTAAATTTGGGATGAGTCCCTATCATTCCTAAAGTGCCTAAGGGTCATGTCTGCTTGCCTTATTGGACTAAAATATTTTATAACATATGAAACATAAATTTGTCAATTAAATGTAGTATCGTGTTTTTCATAGTTTGCAAAAGCACAGTTAATGATGCAAATAATTTCCTATTTTTCATTCTGAGGGAAAATCATTAATAAAACTGTACTCCTTATTAGAATTGAAATTCAGCAGTAAGAGGGCACCAGCTACCCATAATGGCAAGATATAAATTAGCAGTGAAAAGAACAAGCCAACTGATTATAACGTCTGGATGGAAATGAGTAACTGAATCATTCTTTGTCAAATCAAATAGCATCTTCATAAGTTGTTGCATCATCTCTGTTGATTCAATTTAACTGGAAGATATCAGAACATGACTATGACCTGCACAAGTATCTTCATTTCTCGTGCTCATTAGTATTTGGCCTATGAGTCCTCTCCTTTTATTTTGAAGATGAATTCACCTCTAAAATCGTTTTTTGGTTTCTAATCCTCAACATCATCCCATGTTAAAAAGAAAACTGGCCCCAGGCTGGAATGAAATTATTGGAATTAAGAAACTGGGGCCCCAGTGTTTGGTCAAATCTTTTATCAAAGGAAGAATTCAAGCACTTCTTTTACCAGGCAAGCTGGTAAGTACAAGTTGTCATGGAAACAGGATGTATTCAAAGTATATGAGGAATGACGTTCCTCATCTAACTAGGTGTTCATCTCATCTAAATGGGGAGAAATTGGTGTAGCTGAAATCCATTATATTTCTTTCAAATCTGCATTAAAAACAATCATTTCCTTTATTTTATATAGGAGTACACAGGCACAAAGCCTCACTCTCATAAAATGAAGAATTAAAATTACTTGCAAAAGAATTGGTGCGTAAATAAAAAGACATAAAATGAAAATAGAATCCCATGATATAAATCTATTGATGCACAGTGAAGGGTAGGAGAATGGAAATCAGATAATATAATACCTCCATCTATCATGGGACATATTTTTCTTCAATAGTGTTAGTAACTAGTTTTTCTACAGAATGATCCAGGCCAGAGCAGTTCTCTGCAAGTTGAGGAGACTTGCTAATAGGTGTAATGTCACCACCCTGATAATAGCAGAGCACCCTGTGAATCCACAGATTCCTAACAAAGAAAGGCAATACTGTGCTAAGCAGGTACTTCCCACTCCTCAATAAGGCAACCGTTGAAAAACACATGGCACAAACTAATTTTGTGGGGAGGGTTACAGCATGGAGGGCCCATGAAGTCACAGCTCTACTTAAGAGGCAGCCTGAAGTTCTTTCTGGATCAAAGTAACCTAGGAGAACATCTTTTCATTTTTATTTTTTCAAGTGAAGATCATTTCTCTACCTCCCTCCAAAAAATAAGAAGAAAACATTTTCATGTTTTGCTGGTTCAAATGCTGAGGTTTCAATGAAACTCTTATCCAAGCACTTAAGATAATAATAATTCAAATAAAAATACCAATAGCTCCAAAATCTACAAAGAAATTTTTTAATTCAACAATAAGAAAATGAACACCGTGATTTTAAAATTGGACAAAAGACCTGAGCAAACATCTTGTTGATGATATACAGATGGCAAATAAGCACCATGAAAAGATTATTAATATCATATGTCACTGGAGACTGCAAATTAAAACAATGAGATGCCACTATACACCTATTAGAATGTCTGAATCCTAAAACATTGGCAACACCAAATGCTGGTGAGGATGTGGAGCAACAGGAACTCTCATTCATTGCTAATAAGAATGCAAAATGGTACAGCCACTTTGAAAGACAGTTTGGCAGTTTATTACAAAACTAAACATACTTTTACCATACAATCCAGCAATTATACTCCTTGGTATTTACCCAACTGAGTCGAAAACTTATGTCCACAAAAAAAACCCCACACAGAGATGGTTATGGCAGCTCTATTCATAAATGCCATAACTTGAAAGGAGACTAGATGTCCTTTAGCAGTGAGTAGATCAGTAAACCATGGTACTTCCAGACAATGGAGTATTATTCACTGCTAAAAAGCAATGAGCTATTATGCCACAAAAAGACATTGGGGAAACTTTAATGCATATTACTATGTGAAAGAAGCCAATCTGAAAAGCGACATACTGTATGATTCCAACTAATACAACATTCTAGAAAAGAAAGGCAAAACTATGGAGACAGTTAAAGGATCAGTGGTTGTCAGGGGTTCAGGTGTAGAAGAGGAAGGAATGAATAGGCAGAGCAAAGATTTTTATGAAAATAAAACTATTCTGAATGATACTCTAATGGCAGATACATGTCATTGGACACTCGTCAAAACCCATAGAATGTACAAATCCAAAAGTGAGCCCTAATATAAACTACGGACTCTGGTTGATAATGATGTGTCAATGTAGGCTCCTTGATTATAAAAATGCACCCATCTGGTGTGGGATGTTGATAATGGAGAAGGCTATGCATACGTGAGGATGGGATACATGGAAAACTCCTTGTACCCTCCACTCAATTTTGCTGTGAACCTGAAACTGCTCTACAAAAGAAAGTCTATTAAAGAAAAATATCAACAGCAACAACAGCTACCATTTTGTGAATCCTTAACTATTCTCATCTAATCCACATATCAACTTGATGAGATATTAATAAGTATGATTATCATCTCCCACTTTACACACTGGAGGCTCAAAATGGTTAAATAACATTCCCATCATCACCCAGCAAGAGGTATGGAGTTCAAACCCTAAGTCTGCCTGTGCTCCTAATAGTTGCAACTTTAGGAAACTTTAGGAAACGTTTCACTTCTCCGAAGTCATCTCTATCATCTGGAAAATGAGGTGAGTCTTTGACTTATGAAAATATTCAAGTTATGCCCTAAATGTTCAAAACAGAGCACTGTGGCAGAAGGTGCTTGAATATCTGGTATACAAAACATATGACCACCTACTAAATAAACAATTTAGAACCTGGAAAATATCACAGTTCAACTACAAATTAATAGCTTTCTAATTTTTACCATAAAGTTAGTTGAGTCACCTGCTTTTGGAGAGTGGCTGTTCAAGAGGAATAAACCCTTCGATTCAAGAATCTCCATGAACTCTAATCACAAAAATCATGAAGAAAATCACACCAAGGCAGGGAATAATCCAACTGCTACAGTGCAGAAAAAAAGATACATTATATACAGAGGAACAAAGTAAGAATTAGGCTGGGTGTGGCGGCTCACATCTATAAACCCAGCACTTTGGGAGGCTAAGGCAGGGGGATTGCTTGAGGCCAGGAGTTCAAGACCAGCCTGGGTAGCATAGCGAGAACTCTCATCTCTACCAAAAACACACACACACACACACACACACACAAAACAGATATTTTTTCATAGGAAATGATACAACCAAGATAACAGAACAAACTCTTTAAAGTACTGAAAGAAGAAAAACCTGTCAACCTAGAATTCTATACTCAGTGAAATATCTATTCAAAAATGATGGAGAAGATTCTCTGCCAGGAAGATGGAATAAGATATGCTTTCTCAATTCCTCCCACAAAGTATAGTGAAAAACCCTGAACGTTATATAAAACAAACATAAGAAGACTCTGAAAGAGGCCAAAAGGCAGCATAGCAGTTAGGTTAAGGAACAACACAGCAATAAGTTCCCTGGGTTTTCTTTTTGTCTCATATCTCTTAGACTCAGAGATGGAGAAGCTGGCAACCTGAAAATGCTAATGAGCATAGACTAGAAAAGTCTGGTTTCTCTAGCCAAAGGAGCAGCCTTGCAAGACAGAAAACTCTTAGACATAACTATGCCAGCCAAATGCAACAGAAAAAACTGTGATCCTTCCCCTACCTAAGCCAGCAAGGCCAAGTGAGAAGCTTAGACTTTTACCTTCACCAGGTAGAGTGGATTAAACAACAAGCAATACACAACAGCAAAAAAAAAAAAAAAAACGTGATGCAACAAAATGCTATTTATAAAAACTCACTTCAAATACAACAATGTGGGTAGGTTGAAAGGGAAAAAAATGAAAAAAGAGATATCATGTAACAATAACCCAACAAAGTTAAGAGTAGCTATATTAATAGCAAATAAAGCAGATTTTAGAGTAAAGTTAACCAGAGACAGAAAAGGACATTACATAATTACAAAAGAACCCTCCAGGAAGACATAATGATCCTACATGTGTGCACCAAACAACACAGCCTCAAAATACACGAAGCAAAACTTCACAGACCTGAAAAGAGATAGGCAATAGAAAATTAGAGCTGGGAACTTCAACAGCCCACTCTCAACAATGGATAGAACTGCTAGATAAAACATCAGCAAGGGTATATAAGAAATGAACAACAAAATCAGACAACAGGATCTATTTGTCATATATAGCACCACTTTAGCAGAGCACAATTTTTTTTCAAGAGTTCATGGAATATTCATCATTCTGAACCATAAAACAAAACTTAACAAATGTAAAATAAATCAATACTAGAAAAAGAACCAGAAAATTTCCAAATGCCTGAAAATTAAACAGTATATATATGAGTTAAAAAGGAAGTCTCAAAGAAAATTCAAAGATACATAGACCTGGAATGAAAATGAAAATACAACATATTAAAGCATTCAGATGCAGCTAAAGCACTACTGAGAGGGAAACGTACAGCACTAAATGCTTACATTAGAAAAGAGAAAAGGTCTCAAATCAACAGCTGAAATTCCTACATTAAGGAACTAGGAAAAGACATGCAAAGTAAACCCAAAGCAAGCATAAGGAAGAGAAAAATAAAAAGCAGAAATCAATAAAATCAAAACAGAAAAATAATAGAGAAAATCAATGAAACAAACAAAAAAACCCAGAAATATAGATGTTTTCAGATATGCAAGAGCTGAAAGTATCCACTACCAGGAAATCAACACTATAAGAAATGTCACAGGCTGGGAGTAGTTGCTCATGCCTGTAATCCCAGTACTTTGGGAGACCAAGGCCAGAGGATCACCTAAGGCCATAAGCCCCAGACCAGTATGGGCAACATGGTGAAACCCTGTCTCTACCAAAAAATTAAAAAATCAGCCAGGTGTGGTGGCGCATGGCTGTAGTCCCAGCTACTCAAGAGGCTGAGGTGGAAGGATCACCTGAGCCTGGGAGGTTGAGGCTGCAGTGAGCCATGATGGCACCACTACACTCTAGCCTGGGTGACAGAGTGAGACCCTGTCTGAAAAAAAAAAAAAGAAATGTCATGGGAATTCCTTCAAGAAGAAGGAATATGATGCCAGAAGGGAACGTAGATTTACAGAAAGAAAGAAAGGGCACTGGACATGATAACCACATGGGTAAAACATAAGATAATTTTAGTATTTTTTAAATCTCTTTAAAAAATAATGGACTGTTTAAATAAAAATAATAACAATGTACTATGGACTTTATAACATGAATAAAAGAAAAATCTATGACAATAATAGCACAGAAGTTGGCAGGGAGAAGTGAGAATATGCCACTGTAAATTGTTATACTGTATATGAAGAGGTATAATATCACTTGAAGGTAGACTGTGATAAGTTAAAAATGTACACTGTAAATCCTAAATAAAGCACTAAAATAACAAAGAATTATAGCTAATAATCCAACAAAAGAGATAAAAAGAAATCATAAGTAATATTTAATTAATCTAAAAGAAAGCATAAAAATAGGAAAAAGGAAGCAAAGAGCAGTTAAGACAAATAGAAAACAAAGAGCAAGATGACAGATTTAAATGTTACCATATTAATATTCACATTAAATGTACAGTTTAAATATTCCCAATTGAATTTCAGCCATTATTTGGTTGAATATAAAAGCAAGAACCAACAATAATGCTGCCTACAAGAAATGCACTTTAAATATAAAGGCAATAATAGATTAAAGTAAAGGACAGAGTGTGCATTTTTCTTTCTGCATGTAGTAGACACAAACATTCCATTTAACAGATATTGGCCAGTCATGGTGGCTTCTGCCTGCAATCCCAGCACTTTGGGAGGCCAAGGCAAGTGGATTGCTTGAGTCTAGGAGTTTGCGATCAGCCTGGGCCACATGGCAAAACACTGTCTCCACAAAAAATACAAAAATTAGCCGGGCATGGTGGTGCACACCTGTAGCCACAGCTACTTGGGAAGCTAAGGTGGGAGGATCACCTGAGCCCAGGAGACGGAGGTTACAACGAGCTGAGATCGTGCCACTACACTCCAGCCTGGATGATAGAGCAAGATCCTGTCTCAAAAAACAACAAAACAAAACAACCAAATATTTACTGATCACCTACTATTATCCAGGAATATACGAGAAAACTTGTTAAAGGAACAAAAGAATTGTGAAAATTCATTAAAAACCACACATCCCGGCCAGCCGCAGTGGCTCACACCTGTAATCCCAGCACTATGGGAGACTGAGCTGGGCGGATCATGAGGTCAGGAGATCAAGACCATCCTGGCTTACATGGTAAAACCCCATCTCTACTAAAAAGACAAAAAATTAGCCAGGTGTGGTGGTATTCACCTGTAGTCCCAGCTACTTGGGAGGCTGAGCCAAGAGAATGGCTTGAAACCAGGAGGCTGAAGTTGCAGTGGGTGTGATTGCACCACAGCACTCAAGCCTGGGCAATAGAGTGAGACTCCATCTCAAATAAAATAAAATAAAAACAAAAAAACACATCCATGCACATACACATGCACATGCACACGCACACACACACACACACACACACACACACACATCCTAGAATCCCAGGCATAGATTGTAAGCAAAATTAGAAGTTACATTGATCCTTGGCTTGATATTATGAGCATATCCTACAATGAAATAATTTTTAAAGTAAAAAAAGAAGGTACATTTTGCTAATTCTAATCAAAAGAAAGCTAGAGAGGCTATATTAATATCACACTAAGTAAATTCCAGAGCAAAGAATATTATTTGGAATGAAGAAGGTTGATTAGTAATATAAATGAGTCAATTCATCAAGAGGATATAATCATTCTAAATATTTTTTTACTCCTGATAACAGAGCCCCAAGATACATGAAACAAAAACTGTTAGAAGGGCAGGGAGAAATACAAATCCAGAATTTTAGTCAAGAGATTTCAACACTCATCTCTCAATAATTGCTAGAACAAGCAGACAGAAATTTAGTAAGAATATAAAAGATTTCAACAACACTATCAACCATCTTGACCCAACTGACATTTATAAAACATTTCACCCAACAACCATACAAAACACATTCTTTTCAAGGGTACACGGAAAGTTTACCAAGATAGACCATATTCTGGGTCAAAATGTCTTAATAAACGTAACAGAATTCAAGTCATACAAGTATATTCTCTGATACAGTGGAATTTAATTAGAAATTAATAATAGCAAGATCTCTGGGAGTCCCCCAAATACTTATAAACTAAATAACACACTTCTCTATAACTCATGGATCAAAAAAGAAATCAAAAGGAACATTTAATGAATGAATATAAAAAAACATCTATCAAATTCATGGAATTCTACCAAAACAGTTCTTAGGGGAAAATTTCTAACACAAAAGCCCAAATAAAGATCTCAAATAGATGGACTCAGCTTCTGTGTTAAGAAACTAGAAAATAAAAGCAAATAGGATGCAAATTAAATAGATCAAAGGAGATAATAAATATCGGAGCAGTAACCAATGAAATAGAAAACAGAAAAACAGTAGAGAACATCAATGAAAGCAAAAATCTGGTTATTTGAGACTGAAAAAAATGATAAACTTCTGGCACAACTATTCAGGGAAAAATGTACCAGTATCAGAAATGACACAGAAGATACCAATACTGATTTTATGTTATAGCTATGTAGAAGATAACAAGGGAATGCTATTAACAACTTATGCCAATGAACTTGTAACAGATGAGATGGACAAATTCCTTTAAAGATATAAACCATCAAAATGTACTTGGTAAAATATATAACTTGAACAGCCATATATCTATAAAATAAATGAAATATATAGTTAAAAACCTTCCCCCAAAGAAAACTCCATGCTCAAATAGTTTTACTAGTAAATTCCACCAAACATTAAAGAAAAAAATTCTACATAAACTTTTAAAAAACAATTGAAAAGGAGAGAATACATTCCAAGTCATTCTTTTAGAATGACAAAGCCAGAAAAGGAAAAAAGAAAAACAGCTAGAGATCAATAACCCGGCGCAGTGGCTCAAGCCTGTAATCCCAGCACTTTGGGAGGCCGAGACGGGCAGATCATGAGGTCAGGAGATCGAGATCATTCTGGCAAACATGGTGAAACCCCGTCTCTACTAAAAAAAAAATACAAAAAAAAAAAAA
Organism: Piliocolobus tephrosceles; assembly: GCF_002776525.5. Classification (NCBI taxonomy): domain Eukaryota; kingdom Metazoa; phylum Chordata; class Mammalia; order Primates; family Cercopithecidae; genus Piliocolobus; species Piliocolobus tephrosceles. Next base: position 64,635,850 of record NC_045435.1, on the reverse strand, counting down.
AACTAGCCAGGCGAGGTGGCAGGTGCCTGTAGTCCCAGCTACTCGGGAGGCTGAGGCAGGAGAATGGCATAAACCCGGGAGGCGGAGTTTGCAGTGAGCTGAGATCCGGCCACTGCACTCCAACCTGGGCGACAGAGTGAGACTCCGTCTCAAAAAAAAAAAAAAAAAAAAAAAAAAAATTCAAAACAAAATTTTAGCAAGTATAATACAAGAATATACAAAAAGGATAGTAGTTCATGACCAAGTCATATTTATCTAAGGAATGCAAGGTTGGCTTAATATGTGAAAGTCAATCAATATAATTTTCTATTTAACAAACTAAAAATGTAAATCAGTGTGGTTATCTCAATAGATGTATGGAAAGCATTTGTCAAAATCCAACATTCACTGCTGATTTTAAAACAAGCAAGCAAACAAAAACCTCTCAGTAAAGTAGGAATGGAAGGGAACTTCCTCATCTATAGGCACCTATAAAAATCCACAGCTAACATCATGCTTCATGGTGAAAAACTGAATAAAAAGAAAGCTTTCCTTTTAATATGAGAGAAGAGACCGATAAGGTTAGCTCTTGTCACTTCTATTTAACATTGTATTAAAGGTCTAGCCAGTGCAACAAGGCAAGAAAAATAAATAAAAAAGCATCTAGACTGAAAAAAAGGTAACATTATCTATTCTAGACAAATGCACATCTATGTAGAAAACTTGATGGAATTTTCCCCCAAAAAACTGAAATAAGTGAGTTTAGCAAAGTTTCAAAATATGAAGTCAATATACAAAAATCAATTATATTCTTGTTATGGTAGTAGTGAACAATTAAAAATTTTAAAAATACCATTCATAAAAGTATCAAAAATAAAAAATGTTGACAGATAATTCTGACACCAGATATACAAGAACTACACTGGGAAGTACAAAAGACTGCTAAGAGAAATAAAAGAAGAGCTAAAGAAATGAAGAGATAGGCCGGGCGTGGTGGCTCAAGCCTGTAATCCCAGCACTTTGGGAGGCCGAGACGGGCGGATCACAAGGTCAGGAGATCGAGACCATCCTGGCTAATACGGTGAAACCCCGTCTCTACTAAAAAATAAAAAAAACTAGCCGGGCGAGGTGGTGGGCACCTGTAGTCCCAGCTACTCAGGAGGCTGAGGTGGGAGAATGGCGAAAACCGGGGGGCAGAGCTTGCAGTGAGCTGAGATCCGGCCACTGCACTCCAGCCTGGGCGACAGAGCGAGACTCCGTCTCAAAAAAAAAAAAAAAAAAAGAAATGAAGAGATATACCTTGTTTTTGTAGAGGAAGATGCAGTATTGTTAAGACATCAATTCTCCCCAAACTGATCTAGACATAACCCCAATTCATATCCCAGTAGGCCTTATCGTAGAATTAGATAACTTGATTCTAAAACACATATCTATATGCTCATGAATGAGACCAGCCAAAACAACTAGAAAAAGAAGACCAATTTGGAAGAATAATGCTTCCTGATTTTAAGGCTTATTATAAAGCCACAATAATGAATACAGTGTGACATCAAGATAGACAGACACATAAATTCAACAGAATAAAGAGTCCATGAAGAGACCCACATGTATATGAACAATTTGTTTTTGACAAAGGTGCAATAAGTTTTCCAACAAGGGGTGCTGGAACAGTTGAAGAACCATATATTAAAAAAATGAATTTCAATCCATTGAAATTCAATCCACCTCATACCATTTACAATATTAATCTGGAACATAAAACTAACTATAAAAAACCTAAAATCATAAAACTTCTAGAAGAAAACATAGGAGAAAATTTTCATGACCATGGTTTAGGCAAGAATTTCTCAGATGTGACCTAAAAGCATCATTCATAAAATAATTCAAATTGATAAACTGAACTTCATCAAAATTAAAATCTCTGCTCTTCAAAAGACACTATTAAAAGAATAAAAAGACAAGCCACAAACCAGGGGCAAATGGGATTTCCAAATCTTATATCTCAAAAAGAACTTCTTTCCAGGATGCATAAAGAACTCCCAAAAGTCAGTAATAAGAAAAATAAATGATTTATTGAAAAAATATGGCAGGTTCATCAGCAAAGAAGATAGGTGGATGGCAAATAAGCACATGAAAAAATGTCCAAAATCATTGGTCATAATTGCCAAACCAGTAGAATTCTATTCCCAGCCAAACTATCAAGTATGAAGAAAGTAAAGTAAGAGCATTTTCAGATATGTAAAAAGTCTTAAAATATTCATCTCTCACTGGGCACGGTGGCTCATGCCTGTAATCCCAGCCCTTTGGGAGGCCAACGAGGGTGGATCACAACGTCAGGGGTTTGAGGCCAGCCTGACAAACATGGTGAAACCCCATCTGTACTAAAAGTAGAAAAATTAGTTGGTCATGGTGTCATGCACCTGTAGTCCCAGCTACTCAGGAGGCTGAGGCAGGAGAACCACCTGAACCCGAGAGGTGGAGGTTGCAGTGAGCCGAGATTGCGCCACTGCACTCTGGTCTCGGTGACAGAGCGAGACTCCATCTCAAAAAAATAAAATAAAATAAAAAATAAAAAATTTATGTCCAAAGCAGCTTTCTCAGGAAGCTACTGATGTATGTACACCACTTGAAATGAAACAAAAGAATAAAACGAGAAAGAGAAAGATGTGGGTTCATTCCAGGAAACAGGAAGTCTCACAGGGAGAGAAGAGAAGAGCATGCTTTGGAAGCTGTGCAGGGAGCTGTCCAGACCAGATGAAGTAAGAGAATGAAGGAAGGGTGGTAGCAGGGGTTTTTCTGAGAAATGCAGCTGTTTATCCCAAATGTTTGAGATATGGAAATCAGACCTCTGCAAGTTCACATGGGAGTCTAAGGAGAATCGAGTCCAAGTCTTACTTTTTATATGATTTGTTTTATCATAAAAATCTGTCTGCCTTATCTCTAAGATTTATTTTTACAGATGCTCTCCTCAACAACTGTTACAATTCTGCAAATGAAAGAGTATCTACCTCATCTAAATAAAAACCCAATGCAAAGCTTGGTGCTGGTGGCATAGGAAGAATTTTGCGTGTGAGAGGTGGGAGGTGTATGCATATAGAGGGTGGCATTTAAAAGAGCCAAACATTCATATTTTATTACAAGGAAGCCATTGCATAATAGGTAAACTAGCAATTCAAGAAACAGTAGGTACATCCTTAAAGATGTGTCTTACAGGCCCCTGTTCCATAGTTCAGAACATTTTATATGGATGTACCCCGAAAATCTCCACCTTATAAAGTATATTCACTGTAATTCTCTAGAGTAGAAAGTATCAATAATCGACGCACTATTTGATTTTCGATCAAATAAGAGAGAAAGGAGATGAAGGCAAGGATTATAGCAGTAGTAGCTCTGATATACAATATTTATACCATGATTCCATGCACATGAAAAGAATGCTTAAGGAATAGGTTTGATCCTGTTATGTTTGGCACTCCCAGTAGCACCCTAGTCCTGGTAGCTGCACTGAGTCTGTCAATGCAAAATTTAGGATCACAACATGACTTAACCACTAGAGGGAGTTTAAACAGCTAGTAAATATAATGCAAAAGAGAGGGGCCACATTTTTTAAAAAGGCCTTTTCTCACTTGGAGCCGTTGCTATGACTTGCTTAGAAAACCATTATAGAAATATCAATAATGGCATTTTAAATAGTGATAACATATTAGTGTAGACTCCTTGTTTCTTTTCAATATTGAAAGTGTTTATTTTCAGGTGGTTAAAATACTGCCACCTATGCTGTTAGTATAATGGTTTTCCTCAATTCTGTACTAGCAGATACAACCCCAGTTTAACACTTCTTTCATCCCGATAGGTTTTCCTTCAATTATGTATTAGTTGTCAAAGCTCTCTGTACATATTTATTAAGAATTCAGCCGGGCGCGGTGGCTCACGCCTGTAATCCCAGCACTTTGGGAGGCCAAGGCGGGTGGATCACAAGGTCAGGAGCTCGAGACCATCCTGGCTAACACGGTGAAACCCTGTCTCTACTAAAATATACAAAAACTTAGCCAGGCGTGGTGGCGGGCACCTGTAGTCCCAGCTACTCGGGAGGCTGAGGCAGGAGAATGGCGTGAACCCGGGAGGCGGAGCTTGCAGTGAGCTGAGATCACGCCACTGCACTCCAGCCTGGGCGACAGAGCGAGACTCTGTCTCAAGGAAGAAAAAAAAAAAAAGAATTCAGGCTTTCAGTCCAGACAGACTGGAATTTTACCTTGCTCTTCTACTTTGTGCCATGTGACCACAGACTATGGTTAACTGCTTTAAAACTCAAGGCTCCTCATCTGTAAAACTGGGGTAGGGGATTCTGTAGGAGTAAATTAGTAATCATATATCCAAAATAGCTTAGTGCATTTTTTGATCTAAAAAATGACAGCTTTTCCAGAGGCTATGCTGCAATATAAAGCTATTGATTAAATAAAACTTTCTTAGTCTCTCTTCCCAGGTTTACCTAAACAAAGCCCCAAAAGCACATAAATGCTAAGGCCCACCAAAGGGGGCAATCCTTGTGCACATGATCATATGGCAAGGCATGACTTATTTCTGTGGCCAGCCTCAGGTAAGAGCACAAGAAATCACACCTGAAGAATCTGCACTCACTCAGAAAGCTAGGAGTTCATATTACTTGCCAGGAGTTCATAACTAGGAGTTCATAACTAGGAGTTCATGTTACTTGCCAGGTTCCTATCCATCTTTTAATAAAGACACCTCCGAAGGTCACAGAGGTGACCTTACTTTCATATGAATTTTTTTTATAATTCTGTTTTCTTAGGATATCCAGAGTTGTGGAACTATCACTATTACCTCAATTTAGAACATTTTCATCACCCCCAAAAAACTCTGGACCCATTAGCGGACACTCTCCAATCCTTCCCCCAGTTCCCAGCAACTACTAACCAACTCTCTATCACTATGGATTTACCCGTTCTGGGCCTTTCATATAAATGGATCTGTACAATACATGGTCTTTTGTGTTTGGCTTCTTTCATTGAGGACAGTGTTTTTAAGGTTCATCTATGTTGGAGCATCACGTACCAGTACTTGCTATTATGAGTGAATAGCATTCCACTGTAGGGATATATGACATTTTATTTATCCATCCATTCATTCATGGACCTTTGTGTTGCTCTCTCCTTTTGATTATTAGGAATGATGCTGTTATGAACATTTACATATGAGTTTTCATGTGGACATGTTTTCATTTCTCTTGGGTAAATGCCTAGGTGTGAAATGGCTAGGTCATAAGGTAACTCTATGTTTAACTTTTTGAGGAGTTGCCAAATGATTTTCCAAAGCAGCTATATCACTTTCCATTCCCAACAGCATCATCTGAGGGTTCCAATTCCTCCATGTCATCACCAACACCTGTTACCGTCTACATTTTTGTAATAGCCACCACAGTAGATATGAAGTGGTATCTCAGATGGTTTGAATCGCATTGTCCTATTGACTAATGATGCAAAGTATCTTTCCATGTGCTTACTGGCCATTTACATATCTTTTTAGAGAAATGCGTATTTAAAGTCTTTGCCCATTTTTAAAACTGGGTTGTCTTTTTTGAGTTATGAGTTCTTTATATATTCTGGATACAAGTCCCCCATCAGACACAGTATCTGACGACATTTTCTCCCATTCTGAAGGCGGGCCTTTCATTTTCTTGATGGTGTCTATTGAAGCACAAACTTTAAAAATTTTAATGAAATCGAATTTATGTATTTTTTTCTTTTGTCACCTGTCCTTTTGGGAACATATCCAAGAAACTACTTCCTAATGTAAAGTCATGAACATTTACTCCTATATTTTCTTCTTTTTTTTTTTTTTGAGACGGAGTCTCACTCTGTCGCCCGGGCTGGAGTGCAGTGGCGGGATCTCAGCTCACTGCAAGCTCCGCCTCCCGGGTTCACGCCATTCTCCTGCCTCAGCCTCCCGAGTAGCTGGGACTACAGGCGCCTGCCACCTCGCCTGGCTACTTTTTTGTATTTTTTAGTAGAGATGGGGTTTCAGTGTTAGCCAGGATGGTCTCAATCTCCTGACCTCGTGATCCGCCCATCTCGGCCTCCCAAAGTGCTGGGATTACAGACTTGAGCCACTGCGCCCGGCCTCCTATATTTTCTTCTAAGAGTTGTTATAGTTTTAGCCCTGACTGTTAGGTCTATCATTCATTTTGAATTTTTTTAAATATATGGTGTGGGGTTGGGGCGCAACTTCATTCTCTTGCATGTGGAGAAAGAAAACCAACTGTTAAAGAGTTTCCACTAAACATATTTTGCTTAAATGAAGTGTGACAATATGCTATACATATACACATAAAGATATTCAGTTATTCATTCAACAAACACAGACAGCAAGCACAATATTTTGAGATATGCAGTGATAATTTTTCTTCCTCTATTTTTCCCTTTCCTTCCCAACATTCAAGTGGATAGCAGGCTCTGAGCTTCCTTGACTAGAAGAGGTTTATGGCAAGGTGGCTTCCTGGCTTTTGTTTTTTCCAAACACCTGAATTTGGGGAACACAGCTTTCCAGGGAAATTGATTCCAGTTGACCCTTGAACAACATGGGTTTGAACTGCATGGGTTGGTTTACATGTGATTTTTTTTTTCAATCAAAATAGGATGGAAAATACAGTATTTGAGAGATGTGAAACCTGCACATATGAAGAGCTGACTTCTCATATATGTAGGTTCTGCAGGGCTGGCTATGGGACTTGAGTATACATGGATTCGGGTGCACACCGAGGCCCTGGAATGAATTCCCTGTTTATACTGAGGAATGACTGCAATTACATTGTCCAGAAGAACAAGGAAGAACTAGGTTTACACCCTCTTCCAGAATAGATAGGGAGTCCTTGGAGATGAAGGTAGGAGAAGACAAGAAAAGGGTACTCAGAGAGAGGGGAGCTGCACCCAGTTTCTCAGACATACTGCTGAGAAGAATGCCTGTGGATGCATCTAATATCAAATGCATCCTCAGCCCAGATTCTCACACCACAAATATGGCACAAGGCAGCTAAGAGTCACCAAACCACAATGGCTTGGAAGAACAGGAACAATATGCCAACAACTGATGAAATATCAGAAGGGATACCCACCACACACATGCATGCACTATCCTGAATGACCATATACCAGGCAATTTAGGCACTTGCCTGAAACTACAGTATATTCCGAGAAAGCAAGGACCCATGATGAAACTCAAGATGCACTAAGGCTACCTTTTTTTCCCCACCAGCAAGACAAAATGGCAACACAGAGTCAGAAATTAGATTTCTAGAAAGCAGCTGCACTTTTTGCACTCTTGATTATACAGACTGACACTCATACATGCCACATATATATTGAGAACCTACTGTATACAGGGCATCCTGCTGGGTTAAGCTGAGGTGGGAAATACAAAAGTCAATTAAATCATGGTTAGCCAAGACATTTACAGAGTTAGGTAAGAACAAATATGCATAAGTGTAGTTAACCATTTATTGCACATGACCTGTGTGCACACCTTGTGCTACACTCTTTGTAAATGAATCTCATTTGAGTCTTCCCACAATGGGCTTTTGATATTCAGATGTTCAGAGTAGGCAAGAGACTTGCCCAATGAACCAAAGTCTAGGCTCTTTACAGTTAGGTACAATCTGGTTCATGTACCACTACCACCAATGCACAGGTAGTCACTGGTGGAACTCGAACATGAACCAGAGTGGTCCTCACCACAAGGCCCATTTTCATCATCAAAGTTATGACTTCGTCCCATGAAGAGGTCAACTTGAGTGCTGCCCTTTGATAATCCAACACCCACTGGGCCTAGATTTTGGTTCATTTTTTCTAAGAGTTGGGATGGAGTTAAGTCATACCAACCTTCTCTAACTTGGTGTTTAATGTACCTATTGGCAGATGACTGGCCAGAAGCCTGAGGTTAAACAGGATACACTGGCCAGACTGGACCTCATGATTGGGGATACTTGACTGTATCTACCAAAGGGTGCCAACCAGTTTCTCTGAACAGTCAGGATTTCTAGTACCAATCACACCATCTATATGTACATCAAAGAAGGGACATAAATGGTTTGGAGAGTGGGGGTGGGAAATACTTATGTTTCTATGTCCAAAAGGAACAATTTGATTATATAAGAATAATGGAAATTTTCTTATAGGAAAAAATCTCGTAGAGCTGTTTTGCTTTGAGATGAAGGCATGCAATTTGGTGCCTAAGAAGGTATTTAAAATTCTTGCCTGCAGCTTCCTAGAAACAGTAAAAGGAAAATACATTGATCCTGGCCAATGAAATGTTACTAGTTTTTCCTTAAGTATTAATCTACTGAACAAATGTTGATAATGACAGAAGTAGGCATATAAATGCTGCGAGAGAACCATGATTTATATATTTTCTACTGCTGCTTCTGCCATTTGAGCCTGGGAAAATGACTAAACCAAATCTGAAGAGCAGCATTTTCAACCGTAGATAGAAACAGAAAACACAGAAAATTTTAAATTATAAGGAACTAATACTGTCTCTTCTTTTGTGTCCTTTTCTGAAAAATAAATCTCTCCCCATTTGGGAGACATAACCATTTAACTTCCATTTCCTTATACCAAAACTCAACTTCAGAGCCCAGGACTCTCAGAAATCATTTGGTGCAATGTCCCATTTCATATACGGGCACATTTGAGATTCCAAGAGGTTAAGTGACTTGTCGAACATCATGTGCTCATTAGAACAAAAAATATGAAGATTTTAAGTGGAAGGTAGTGACCTAGGAGTGGGAGGGCCTGGGTTCTCCCTCCCACTCAGCTATTCATGAGCCTCTCTGTTAGTAAAATTCAAGTATTAAGATTAGATCCCTCTTGAAAGGGGTTATAATTCTGTGCACGGGAGCTTCAGTAGTTTGTGTATGTTAGTTTACTGCTTTTATAAACTCAAAAGCCTTCTTCACAGTTACAACGAAGAGGCAGTGTTTGTGGAGATCACGAGGATGGATTCTAAACACAGAGTTCTTCGGCTGGGTGTGGTGGCTCACACCTGTAATCCCAGCACTTTGGGAGGCTGAGGTGGGAGGATCACTTGAGCCCAGGAGTTCTAGACCAGCCTGGGCAACATAGGGAGACCCCATCTCTACAAATTTTTTTTTTCTTTTTTTGAGACAGAGTCTCGCTCTGTCGCTCAAGCTGAAGTGCGATGGCACGATCTCGGCTCACTGCAAGCTCCGCCTCCCGGGTTCATGCCATTCTCCTGCCTCAGCCTTCCAAGTAGCTGGGACTAGAGGCGCCCGCCACCATGTCCTGGCTAATTTTTTGTTTTTTAATAGAGACGGGGGTTTCACTGTGTTAGCCAGGATAGTCTTGATCTCCTAACCTCGTGATCCGCCCGCCTTGGCCTCCCAAAGTGCTGGGATTACAGGTGTGAGCCACGGCACCCAGCCTCTACAAATAATTTTTTAAAATTAGCGGGGCATGGTGGTATAAGCCTGTGGTCCCAGCTACTCAGGAGTCTGAGGTAGGAGGACTACCTGAGCCTGGGAGGTTGAGGCTGCAGTGAGCCATGATGATGCCACTGACTCCAGTCTAGGTGACAGAGTGAGACCCTGTCTCAAAATAAAAAAATAAATAAAATTAAGTCAGACTTCCAGCTCTTACATTTACTTTCAAGTAAGTGTAAAGTGTAAGTGGTGAAAGCCTGAACAAATTAACTCCCCTGTGCCTCCTCTGCAAAATGAAGATAGTAACAGTACATACTACATCTGGCCATTATAATGATTACATTAAATAACACATGTCGAGAATTTAGCACAATGCTTGGCACATAGCAAATGCTCTGTAAAAGGTGGCTGCCATCAGTATTACCATAAAGCAACCAGAGTTGGTGAATTTGTGTGGGTTATTAAGAAGGCATTCCCTCTTCTAGGCAGAGGCAGCCCAAGCGCTAAGGGCCACAGCAAGGCAGGATCCAATTCTCTACAGCTGTGGGTCTAACTTTCAAGAAATAAGAAATCATTTCCTACCCTCCCTTGCTCAGTGCTCACTCTCAAATGATAGCCAATGATATGTTTAAGCGTTTGTTTATAATGTAGGGCTTCTAGAAAGCTCTTCTTTGGAGAGGCCTACTTAGATGGCTGGAATATTTCTGCTCTTTCCTTCTCTTCTTTCTGAGTGAAATGAAGAAATGATGGTTGGGGTGTCGGCAGGCTACTGTGATCACGAGGGAAGGGCTAAAAGACTTTCAGAGATTCAGTTCTTGAGCCAATAAATCAATATCAGCAACCACTGACCTCCAGACTTCTTCTTTCATGAGGAAAATAAACTCATGTACACGTTTTTTGCTACTAATATCAAACTGCAATTCCTAACCCATACACCCTCCAAAATCTATTTTCTATCAACATACATTTACAGATGTGCCTGGTCAGCCACTTGCTGCTGGCTACTTAGGAGTCCCAAGTCAGGTGCTCAATAGCTGATTTTCTTGAAAAATCACTTAGATTAAAAAAAAAAAAAAATCCAAACTGTCCCCAAGGGCTTTACTATTCAAAGTAAGGTCAGCAGACCAACAGCATTAGTCTCACCCAGGAGCTTGTTAGAAATGCAGAACCTCTGGCCCCATTCCAGAACTACTAAATCAGAATCTTCATTTTAACAGGTCCCCAGTGATTTCCGCACATAGTAAAGTTTGAGGCTCTGTACTAGGTTTACCGGCTCTGCTCTCTCATCCCTCCTAAACACTGCTGCCAGAATAATGTTCCTGGAGCACACCCAGTCATATTGCTTCCCTTCTCAAAAGCTTTCAAGGGCTCCTGACTGCCTGCAGACTAAAGTTTTGACTCCTCAGCCTGATCATTAAGGCCCTCTATGATCTTGCACTATCCTGAAAATGCCCATTAAGGTGCCTGCCTTGCACGTAATCAGTAGGCAATAAATAATTTTCCACACAGAAGAAAAAAAATATGAGTGTGGGTGAGAAACAACGCGTTGCCTAATTCTGGCTTTACCATGCTAAGCACTGGGGACACAGTGGTACCAAAAACGAGGCATGATCCCTTGCCTTCAAAGAACTTAGAGACTAGTTAGAAGAGCATGATTTTTAAAAAGAAATGAAAGTATATAATGACAAATTATAAGTGCTAAGAAGGAAATGACTAGAGGGCAGGGATACAGAACAAGACAGAGTGGTCAGAAGGAGGCCCTAAGGAGAGGAAGCCTGTTGTGGGGTTGGTCCAGGCAGAGGCACCAGCACGTGCAAGGTCCTGCGAGACAAATGCAGTGTGTCTGAGAATCACAACAGGGGCTGCCCTTTCAGGCTTACCCAGAAAATAGATATCCTGGGAGGAAGGTGGCATAGGGTTCACCTTCCAAGACACTTAAAGATGAAATGCTGCATTTCTTTTCCCTGATATAGGTCCTTCACCGGGATCACTGATGAGTTAGCGAGTAGGGGATGCTGCAGAGTCGCTGTGAGTCCAGCACTGGAAATCATACCAAGCGAAATTTGAATCCCAGCTCTGCCACTTCCTGGCTCTCAACTCCCTTGACCTCCAAGCCTCTGCTTCCTGAGGTACAAAGTGGGGTTAAAGATGGAACCAACTTCGTTATTACTGTTGAGGGAGATAATGCTTGCCAAGCTCCCCAGCACACCGCCACCCACATCAGTGCGCACCTGAGTATCAGAGGTTTTAGGACTACGATGACTATTACTATCGTAAATTACTTCTAGCCTTCGGGCAGAAGGCTCATTCCAGATATTCCTGTCCCCTCTGAGGCCTCCCGACCCTGCCAGCCCAGGCAACCTCCCCTGCGCACGGCTACCGTGACCCCAGGGCGGGCGCCGCCGCCGGACCCCCGTTACCTGGGGCCAAACGCGACTTGTCGCCACCTTGCGTCCTGGGCCCTGCCTCCCTCCCGGCCGCCTCCCGACCCCGCGGCTGCTGCGGCGGCGCCCCCAGCCCAGCCGGGCCCAGGCGGTGCGGGATGCCTCGGCGGGGCTGGCGGCGGCGGCCGCGCTGCGCG
>NC_045435.1:64466615-64623439 GCF_002776525.5 Piliocolobus tephrosceles | reverse complement strand
AGCAGAGCCAAGAGGCGCGGCGGCGGCAGCGGAGGAGTAGGAGGAGACGGAGGAGGATGCGGGGGGCTGCGGGCGGCGGCGCGGCCCTGTCCGCAGTGAAGCCCGCGGCGCCCAGGGCGCAGGGAGTGGCTGCCTCCTCCTGCGCGCACCATTCCTGAGATGGCGGCGGCGGCGCAGCGGCGGCTCGGGGAGCCCAGGAGGGGCCGGCCGGGAGCAGGCTGAGCCCCGCAGGACGGGGAGCTCGCCCAGGGCCGGCGGGGCGGCGGAGCGCCGGCCGGGCGGCCTGCGGGAGCGGCGAGGCCGGGGACGGTCCCGGGGTGGAGCGCACGGCCTGGTGAGGCCGCGATGGCGAACGTGAGCGAGCCGGGTGGCGGCGGCGGCGGCGAGGCGGCCGCCCTGGGCCTCAAGCTGGCCACGCTCAGCCTGCTGCTGTGCGTGAGCCTAGCGGGCAACGTGCTGTTCGCGCTGCTGATCGTGCGGGAGCGCAGCCTACACCGCGCCCCGTACTACCTGCTGCTCGACCTGTGCCTGGCCGACGGGCTGCGCGCGCTCGCCTGCCTCCCGGCCGTCATGCTGGCTGCGCGGCGTGCGGCGGCCGCGGCGGGGGCGCCGCCGGGCGCGCTGGGCTGCAAGCTGCTTGCCTTCCTGGCCGCGCTCTTCTGCTTCCACGCCGCCTTCCTGCTGCTGGGCGTGGGCGTCACCCGCTACCTGGCCATCGCGCACCACCGTTTCTACGCCGAGCGCCTGGCCGGCTGGCCGTGCGCCGCCATGCTGGTGTGTGCCGCCTGGGCGCTGGCGCTGGCAGCGGCCTTCCCGCCCGTGCTGGACGGCGGCGGCGGCGACGACGAGGACGCGCCGTGCGCCCTGGAGCAGCGGCCCGACGGCGCCCCCGGCGCGCTGGGCTTCCTGCTGCTGCTGGCTGTGGTGGTGGGCGCCACGCACCTCGTCTACCTCCGCCTGCTCTTCTTCATCCACGACCGCCGCAAGATGCGGCCCGCGCGCCTGGTGCCCGCCGTCAGCCACGACTGGACCTTCCACGGCCCGGGCGCCACCGGCCAGGCGGCCGCCAACTGGACGGCGGGCTTCGGCCGCGGGCCCACGCCGCCCGCGCTTGTGGGCATCCGGCCTGCAGGGCCGGGCCGTGGCGCGCGCCGCCTCCTCGTGCTGGAAGAATTCAAGACAGAGAAGAGGCTGTGCAAGATGTTCTACGCCGTCACGCTGCTCTTTCTGCTCCTCTGGGGGCCCTACGTCGTGGCCAGCTACCTGCGGGTCCTGGTGCGGCCCGGCGCTGTCCCCCAGGCCTACCTGACGGCCTCCGTGTGGCTGACCTTCGCGCAGGCCGGCATCAACCCCGTCGTGTGCTTCCTCTTCAACAGGGAGCTGAGGGACTGCTTCAGGGCCCAGTTCCCCTGCTGCCAGAGCCCCCGGACCACCCAGGCGACCCATCCCTGCGACCTGAAAGGCATTGGTTTATGAGGGAGGCCCCGCCACATAGACCCCCAACCCAGCCTTTCCCTTTGGCTTGGACGGTGACGTCGTTTCTTTTCCTTCTGGCCCCTGTTTAATTTTCTAAGCTGCCTTCAAAATGACTCGAAGTGGACAGACACTTGGATTGTACTGACTCCTTTTGGGGGTTTGGGGGTGGGGTGGGTGAGGAGTGGAATGCTCAGCCCACTCCAGCTCCGCACATTCGTCCTCCTAACTCGACTTTCTTCCTGACAATAGGCCCTGCAGTCTTTTTGTACCAGTACTGACGTCTTTTATTCCATGCGTGGTTCCTTTTTTTTTCTTTTTCTATAAAGGCTATACTAATTTTCTTCATGCAACGTTTCCTAAAGACCATGGCCAGTTTTCTACAGAAGCTATTTTTGACAACCTCAAGTGGCATTACATTTTGCAGTGAAGTAGAGGAACCTAGGGGGACTTCTTCACAAGTTAGATTTCTTGAGGATCTTCTGTTGGAAGCAGGAGAAAGTGGGGGGAAAGTTGTCTGAAATGCACTCTGAATTGCCGGCTGCAGGGTCCTTGTGCTGCGCCGATTCTTTGAAAGTGTCAGTGTTGATATTGAACTTAAAGAGCAGAGATGGAGGTCAGTAGCAAGGCAGTCATTTTTTAAAAGCAGTAAGTAACAAGTAAGATTTGATTCCCGGTTTACTTTCTACTGCTGAAAACCACGTCAGTGACAACTGCTCTCTGTATTATAGCAATCTTGAATGGAAACATTTCTGTCAAGTTGTAAGTTTTAAAAGAGTAAAGTGTTTTGGTTAGTAATGATGTGGAGAAAAATACAGTATTGCATGTGTTCGTGTGTACAGATTGTGGTTCGAGGATTGGGAGGGCTCTGAGAAGCAGAGTACTACATCAAAATTGTTTTAAGTATTTTTTGCCAATAAAAAATTAATTTTATGGAAATGGCTTGTGCTTTGAGAAGCCCAGTTTTATTCTGTCTTATGAAACTAATTTCCACTTTGAAAATTGTTCTTCTGTTGTTCATGGTATAAATGAATGGAATATAATGATACCCTCCTTCTAGGAAACAAAGCATTTCCTTAAAACGTTTGCTAGGTTAAGCTGTGCTGTTCTACTGATGGTTGTTTTAAATTAATAATGAGAACTATAATTTAAATAATATTTCTTTGTTAGACATTATAATGTTAAACTGAAAGACTAAATTCTGCAAGTACTATATAATATTTTTGGCTTATAATGCTACATTTTTATTAATGTACCTTCCGTTTTGAGGATTTATATCTGTATTTCTCTTTGCATTATACAAATATACCAGTATTTTCATTCTGGAGTGGTTGTTTTGTGGTGGTGGTGGTGGTGTTTGAGGCTGTAATGATACATGCGTCGAAGTATGTTACGTGCCTCTAAGTATGTTACCTAAGGATAGCATGCTCTATGATCCTTTTAGCACGTGTTCTTTAGTTACAGGTTTCATAGTTTGACCATCAGCATATCCAAGACATGTGGAGGCTTAATTTAAAATGCAAGATAAAATCTGCTAATCTTTTCTTAAAGGAGAGAAGCAGTAGACATATATACTGCTTTAAAACTTTTTTTATTTGGACGACAGAAGATTTTAATGACTATTCGTTAAATGACATAAAAAAGCTTTTAAATAAACATATCAAACTCGAGTACAAGAAATCATTTTGATAAAAGCACTAGGTAAAAGTGGGGGTGGTAGATATATTGAAACTATTAAATGTTCAGTCAAGTGGGGGTGGTAGATACTGAAATTTAACTGAGCATAATATAAACTATTAAATGTTCAGTCCAATGGGGATAAGTTGTAAAAAGAGTGTGGCCAATTTAATTGATCTCTGGTAAATAGGCTGCATGATTTTATTTTGTGGTGGAAGTTAGTCTGTGAAGACAGTCTGATACTTGGAAAATATGAGACAGTTACCCTGTTTCTCCCCACATCATGAGTCCAGTTTGGCCTCAATCATCCAAGGGCCACTGATCAGAAACCTCAGCCAATCCAAAGATGGAGGAGCCCAGAAGTATCTCTCTCCTCATCTAACCCTCCACCTGCCCAAGTGATCTCAGTTCAAAAAACAGAGGTTGGACCAGACCGTGATGGCTCATGCTTGTAACCCCAGAACTTTGGGAGGCCGAGGCAGGAGAATTGCTTGAGACCAAGAGTTTGAGGCCAGCCTAAGCAGCATAGCAAGACCTTGTCTCTACAAAATATCAAAAACTTAGTTGGGTGTGATAATGTGCACCTGTGGTCACAGCTACTGGGGAGGCTGAGGTGAGAGGATGGCTTAAGTCCATGAGGTCAAGACTGCAGTGAGCCATGACTGTGCCACAGCACTCTAGCCTGGATGACAGAGCTCTCAAGACCCTGTCTCAAAAAAGACCCCAAAACAGAGATCACCAAGTCTCTCTGATTTTCACACCTGGCATGGTACAGGAACCAGCCCATCACGGCTGACTCCTGAGCCACTCCAGCTTTGGGCAGCAGCTCAACTGCACCACAGATGACCCGTTGGCCTGACATAGCCTTGAATTCAAGGGATATTTTGTCATATGAGAATGCATAAACCAGAGGTTCTCCAATTCTAACATTCGTACAAATTACCTTAAGTGTTTGTGTGATCCAGAGTCTTATGAGGACGTGTTGAGTTGGGTCCTGGGGAAAAGCATTTCAACAAGTTCCTCAGGTGGTTGGAGACAGACCTCCAGGACTTTGTTCAGACATGATTTACTTCAGACATGATGCGTTCAAACTTGGCTACCTGGGTTTTTTGTTTTTATGTTTTAAAGATCTGATTAGATGGGGGAAGGCACAATTTCTAGTGAGCGTTCGGGTGAAAGTAGCAAGAAATAACAGCCAGCTAAAGGAAATGAGAACCAAAAGAGCTAGAGAAAACAAGCTATGTAGGAGAAAGTGGGGAGGTGCAAAGGGCCACCCCAACAGCTTTTAGGATCAGTGAATCTGTTAACATGTACTTTGATTGTTAATTACATTAATCAAAAATTGTCAAAAAAAAAAAAAAGGTTAGTTGTGTCCAGAGTACTCTACTTACTGTACCAGCACAGGCACCATGTATTTAGGGAAGATTTCATTAAAATTGCTCATTTTATTTATTTGGGAAATTAGTTCAGCACAACTTCCCCACCCTCCCACGCAGTTGTCACTATACTTGAAGCAATAGAAAATAGACTTCCTGCACATACATCTTTGTATGTACTAGCATGGAATTATTAGGTCAAAAAAAGCATTTTTAGGACTTTTGATATCTTGTCAAATAGTTTTGTAGCAGGACCATATATCTATATATCTGTTTGAATGTACACCTGACATACTTTTTTTTTTTTCTTTTGAGACAGAGTCTCACTGTGTCGCCCAGCCTGGATTGCAGTGGCGTGATCTCAGCTCACTGTAACCTCCACCTTTCGGTTCAAGTAGCTGGGATTACAGCTCAGCCTCCCAAGTAGCTGGGATTACAGGCACCTGCCACCAGGCCCAACTAATTTTTGTATTTTTAGCAGAGTCAAGGTTTCTCTATGTTGGCCAAGGCTGGTCTCTAACTCTTGGTCTCAAGTGGTTTACCAGCCTTGGCCTCCCAAAGTGCTGAGATTACAGGTGTGGCATATTCATTTTTTAAATGAAATATTTTAAGCAAAGTGGGGAAGCATGTAACAAATCAGTAACAACAACAATAATCTCTCTGTGTCCACTATTCAGCCTTACCAAATGCCATATTGGTTTCCACTGTTCCTGTTCTGTTTTCCCTTCCTTCCTTCTTCCCTCCTTCCCTCCCTCTCTTTCTTCTTTCTTTTTTAAAAAGAAATAAAACGGCACAATTATTTCTCTCGAGTCTTTGGTCTCACCATCAGCCCTCTATATTCTCAAATGCCCTGCTCCCTAACAGGTGACAGGGTCCCAGGTCCTAGGGCTGACTCAGGGTTATCCTTTTGCAGGTGCATCACTGGGTCGATGGCTAGAGTCCACCCTGTCTTCCCAAGCCCTACAGGATGGAGGAGAAACCTCTTTGTCTGCCACAGACCTTTCACAGTCAGGCCCTCTACCACCCTGGCCTCATCCTTCCCTTGGATTCTCATCTCTCCCTTCCTGGATTACTTATACCAGCTCTCCATTCTTCCTGGAAAGCCCATTCCCACTTTTCTGCCTGACAATTCCTCACCAACTCCTCTAGAGCAGGGGGGTAAATTCACAATATTTAACAACTGGAATGGCACAGGCATAACTAATTTGTACCACTGTACCTCCAGGTCCTGGCTGAACGTCGGATCTTGGATCCAGGTCCAAGGCTTTTGGAAACCCTTCTTGGCTCAGTCACGCCTCCTCTGGGCTTCCAGAGTGCATGGTTTACCTCCCTGCAGTCTGCACTCCTGCGTCTGGTGCACTCCATCAGCTGCTGCTCCCTCTCCAGTCTCACTTCTTCCCACTCTCTCCTCAGGCCCTGCGACATGCTTCAGTCACTCCTAGTTGCCAGCAGTGCCTAAACAGACCACGCAGCGTCACACCACCACTCCTTTGCATACAGTGTTCCTCAGGGCCAAAGCCATCACTCCTTGTCCCCCCCTCAACTGCCTCTTAAACTTTCAGACATAAAGAGATAACTAGACATAAAGAATGAATTCCTAGCCTCTACAGAAAGAGGGTGATGGGCCTGGCGCAGGCCCTGCAAGATTTTCAAGGCTCCAAACTAAGTCATTAGATCCAAGCACACAGCTAGCTAAGTGGCAGACTTATTGTCTTACTGGTATTTTAGGTTTTCTGTGTGCACCGAGGTGGCTTGGGTTATAAAATACAGCTGACCCAAGGTACTGTTCTTCAGATGTGCACCCTGTGTGGGCTGCCAAGACCACTGAACTTCAGGACCCTTTCTCCCTGAGGGGCAAGGAAGGCGATGGGAAACCACCTCCACCCACCCACATCTGAGTCCCATTAGCTGCTTCAGGAGTAAATATAAGTAAAAGCAAACTTAATCCGACACCAGGGGGTTCTTTATGCTTTTCCCCCAACTTGGACAAGACTTTTCAGGCCTAACTCAGCCCATGAAGAGAACTCTTTTCCCTTCCTTTTTTATTCCTTTTGGGGTGCTAGGATGTGATGCTTGGAGCCACAACAGCCATCCTTCAACCAAGAGGGGAGACACTGTCAAGACAATGAAGATAGCAGAACAGAAAGATAAAAAGTGCAAGCACCCATTTTAACATTCTTGAGTTGCTTAATTAGATTAGCAACCTCCTATCTCTAGACTTCTGGTTTTGAAATTAAAACTACCATTGTTTCAGCCATTAGTAGTCAGGAAGCTTGTTAGTTGGAGTGACAAGAAACTGCAACAATACTTGAAATTACTGCATCCCCTTGGCCCCTTTGCTAGGTATGCCTGATATTCTAGAGCTGTATCCACAAATTTTTAAAAAATTAGGCTTATTAATATTTTTCAACTATCTGATTGTTCTGTCTGCTGCTATTAACCTGGTTCTAGAAAAATGAGATATATTTGACATGATTTCTTAAACTGAAATAAATTCAGAAGATAAAAAAGATACCTATTACTAGGCCAGTTCTGTTTAATTGCACTTTATGAACCTTCCTACGATCATGCCGCTTTACTTTTTTTGAGATGGAGTTTCATTCTTGTCGCCCAGGCTGGAGTGCAATGGTGTGATTTTGGCTCACTGCAACCTTCACCTCCCAGGTTCAAGTGATTCTCCCGCCTCAGCCTCCCGAGTAGCTGGGATTATAGGCACCCACCATGACACCCAGCTAATTTTTATATTTTTAGTAGAGACGGGGTTTCACCATGTTGGCCAGGCTGGTCTCCAACTCCTGACCTCAGGTGATCCCGCCTCAGCCTCCCAAAGTGCTGAGATTACAGGTGTGAGCCACCGTGCCAGGCCTTCCCCCCCCCCCCCCCACCCCGGGACAGACTCTTGCTCTGTCACCCAGGCTAGAGTACAGCGGCATGATCTTGGCTCACTGCAACCTCCACCTCCTGGGCTTAATTGATCCTCCCACCTCAGCCTCCCAAGTAGCTGGGACTACAGGCGTGTGCCACCACACCCAGCTAATTTTTGTATTTTTAGTAGAGACAGGGTTTCGCCATGTTGGCCAGGCTGGTCTTAAATTCCTGGCCTCAAGTGATCTGCCTGCTTCAGCTTCCCAAAGTGCTGGGATTACAGGGATGAGCCACCATGCCTGGTCTATGATACCTTTTTGATCCATGCACGTTTATTTGTTTATTTATTTATTTGAGACCAGATCTCACTCTGTCTCTGAGGCTGGAATGCAGTGGCACCATCGTAGTTCAATGCAGCCTCCAATTTCTGGACTCAAGTGATCCTCCTGCTTCAGCGTCCTGAGTAGCTGGGCCCACAGGCATGTGCTACCACTCCTGGATAATTAAAAACTTTTTTTTTTTTGTAGAGATGGTGTATATGTTTCCCAGACTGGGCTGTAACTTCTGGCGTTATGTGATCTTCCTGCTTTGATCTCCCAACGTGCTAGGATTATAGGTGTGAGCCATCACACATAGCCCAAACTTCTTTGATATCATAAATCTAATTACAGGAATCTAGAAAACCATCTGAATTAATCCATCTAACCAATAGATATCGAAAGCTAATAAGAAGCCAGTTTCTGTGTTGGGCAGTGGAGGACACAGGGATAAGAAAGGGGCAGCACTCTTGCTAAAGAGAAAGCAGGTGCGTTGGCTCACGCCTATAATCCTAGCACTTTGGGAGGCCGAGGCAGGCAGATCACTTGAGGCCAGGAATTTAAGACCAGCCTGGCCAACATGGCGAAACCCTGTCTCTACTAAAAATACAAAAATTAGCTGGGTGTGGTGGCACACGCCTGTAGTCCCAGCTACTTGGGAGGCTGAGGTGGGAGGATCAATTAAGCCCAGGAGGTGGAGGTTGCAGTGAGCCAAGATCATGCCGCTGTACTCTAGCCTGGGTGACAGAGCAAGAGTCTGTCCCGGGGGTGGGGGTGGGGGGGGGGGGAAGGCCTGGCATGGTGGCTCACACCTGTAATCCCAGCACTTTGGGAGGCTGAGGCGGGATCACCTGAGGTCAGGAGTTGGAGACCAGCCTGGCCAACATGGTGAAACCCCATCTCTAATAGAAATACAAAAATTAGTTGGGCATGGTGGTGCATGTCTGTAGTCCCAGCTACTCAGGAGGCTGATGTGGGAGGATCAATTAAGCCCAGGAGGTGGAGGTTGTAGTGAGCTGAGATCATACCACTGTACTCTAGCGTGGGTGACAGAGTGAGACTCCATTTCAAACCAAAAAAAAAAAAAAAGAGTTAGCAGGCTAATTGGGAAAACTTGGCAAATATACCCAAAACCATAAAGCAAGGCAGAACATAGTAGATGCCAAAAGAGGGATCTAGATGAAGAGCTCAGGAATACGGAAGAGATCAGATATCATCATCGATTGTCCAGAAAGAGCCCTAGGCATTCTATCTCTGGTTACTCAATGGAGGGAAAAAGAAACACCCAAAGGCTGAAACAGAAATTGTACAGGTTCCATCTCTCCCTCCTCCCGGGTTCTTACATTTCTTTCTGACTCCTTCTGTACTCTCCACATTCTGGAATCCATTTTCCAAAATACATTTCTCTAAGCAAAATGAAAATACATAATTCCCTCTTCAAAGGTTTTTCTTCCAATTCTATCCAAATGTTTAAGTGCTGGTAAGGAATGTGGCCATTTTATTGGAGGAAGTTTGTTACATAAAATCATGCTATGAGGAGAGCCAGCAAAGATGCCATTGACAAGAAATGACAGAAGTGAGTAAAAATCAAACAGGTAGCCCTGAAGAGTGCCACTCCAACCCCTTCCCAAAGGAGGGGTGGGGGAAATGGCAGGTTTACACTACAAAGAAGAGTATTTTGTGCTTTGGTTTAGGAGAAAAGACGGCAGGGAAAAGTCTCAGTAGGTACCCAACCAACTCTGTATCCTAGTCGGAGAATGTAAGATAAGCAAACAGCTCAAATTTTATATCTGAAAGCCTGAAGTTTTGATGTCATTTCAAATTACATAGAGAAATCATGCAAAAACATTTTAAGTTGCAACGTCAAGGCATAAATGCAATATTTGTATTTCTCAGTTACATTTAGGAGACAGATAAATTAAAGCTATCACTACTTGGCTTCTAGGAGAAATAATTTAGTCATTTATAAATTAAGTTTTAAGTGGCCAGCCCACTCTATGTGGAAAGCATGTAAACTGTTGGAAAAGTGTATATTTAACCATTTCCCTGATAAATGTGTATTATCTAAACTATGCCAATCTGCCTAGCTTTGTGGGATGGAAATCTCATTTTCTGCCAGAAAATGATATCTGAGAAGCATACATTGTTTTTTGCTTTGAACCTGAAGGGAAGAGTAAAGGGTTTCATTTTCTTGAAGATACAGAAGTGCTATAATTTTGAAGGACTTCAAAAAAGCATTTACATTTCAATGCCACCTAATACATGTCTTATTAAAAAATTATATAGGAATCATTAAGCTTAAAATGCATGAGATGAAACTTTTTCTTGTTTTTTCATTTAACAGATTTATTTTCCCTTTTATTCTTTGTAAATTCTCCATGTATTTCCTTAATATTGACCAATGAGCATGGCAATGTCCTACAAAGAAGAGAAAGAGAAGAGACAGGAAAAAACCTGTCACAGGAACTCATTCTGCAAAGTGACAGAAGGAGTGTAAATGTACAGTGTGTAATTCTTTTAACCCACAGTCACGATCAGTTTAATTTGCATATCTGTGTTGAGGAATTATGGGATACCCAGAGCTATTTCTAGAACTTAATTTGCATAATTGCTCTAATCCTTTATGAGTATAGTGACACGTGGTCTAACAAAGGATTTTTTTCTTACTTTGTAAGTTACCTCATAAGTTTTATAACTATATTAGAATTTAATACCTTTGGATACACATTTAATGGCCTGCCTCTATTGAAAGAAACACAATTATATAAAGACATAATTAGTTTTCTGTTAATTGTATATTAATTTACTTTTGCTAGTTTGAAAAGCAGCTTTGTTCACTCTAAATTTGTCATTTAAAGTTTGGTCTTTTTTTTTTCCTGGTACCTTTTGGCCACATTAAAATTCATTTCAGCATCATAAGAAAATTTAAAGTTGTGATGGGCCTCAGTGACTTTCCCTGTCTCTGAAATGTCTTAATCCATGGGCAGGTGACAGATTTCAGGGTTTAAAACATTGGCTGCAAGAAGATGGATTCACACATTTTCTTAGGGTTTGGAATATGAAGCTCTCGTGACCAAAATTTTTAAGTAAGTTTAACCATTTCTCATTTGAAGATTCTCTATTTGGTTAGCAGGTTCTCATTAAGTAGAAAATTCATTTTGACATTGGAACACTGACAGCTCTCAAACCCCATAATTCTCTCTCTCTCCTTTGCCCTACACCTGAGCTAGCCCACCCCGCTAAGAACCCTCAGTTCAGCTCTGCTTCCTGGTCACAATAAAACTGAAAATCAACCTCAGTGCCTTGCCATTGCCACCTGGGCCAACCTGTGCTTGCCCTGTTCTCACCAGAACATTCCATTATGTGAGCAATAAGTGTTGTCACATCCTCCTGTCATCAGTCCCAACATCCAAACCGGTTTTGGATGGGTGAGTGTGCCGGCTGATCCCACTCTTTGCATGGCAACCACTGAACAGGAACACAAAAACGATGTTTAAAACATAACAAAGGCCAGGGGTGGTGGCTCACGCCTGTAATCCCAGCACTTTGGGAGGCCAAGGCAGGCAGATCACGAGGTCAGGAGATCGAGACCATCCTGGCTAACACAGCGAAACTCCATCTCGACTAAAAATACAAAAAATTAGCCGGGCGTGGTGGCGGGCGCCTGTAGTCCCAGCTACTCAGGAGGCTGAAGCAGGAGAATGGGGTGAACCCGGGAGGCAGAGCTTGCAGTGAGCCGAGTTCGCGCCACTGCACTCCAGCCTGGGCGACAGAGCAAGACTCCATCTCAAAATAATAGTAATGATAATAATAAAAATAATAATAAAATGGGCTGGGAGCGGTGGGTCACGCCTGCAATCTCAGAACTTTGGGAGGCTAAGGAGGGCGGATCACGAGGTCAAGAGATCGAGACCATCCTAGCTAACATGGTGAAACACCATCTCTATTAAAAATACAAAAATTAGCTGGGCACCGCAGCGTGTGCCTGTAGTCCCAGCTACTCGGGAGGCTGAGGCAGGAGAATCACTTGAACCCAGGAGGCAGAGGTTGCAGTGAGCCTAGACTGCACCACTGCACTCCAGCCTGGCGACAGAGCAAGACTCAATCTCAAAAAAATAAAAAATAAAATGAAGTATAAAGTATAACAACATGATGCACTTGTTGAAGAGAATGATCCCACTTATTGGTAAGAGTAAAGGTGGGAGTGCTTTAACAAAGCCACAACGGTGGCATAATTGTCTCTCTCTGATATGGGGTGACTGCTGTTTGGTTATCCAGGGACCCACGTTGGTGGGTCAGCTCTACTATCTTCCCCAGTTGCCTTTATACTCTGCAAAGCAGACAGAATCATTATTGCATCTCCTCATTGGAGAGGAAGTGGAGTTTCCTTTTAAGAAAATGTGGCAGATCACTTCTGTTCATGTTTCATCGCTAAGAATTTACGTACATGGCCACACTTGGGCAGTTGGTAAATGCAGTCTCCAGTCTCTAGATATCTAGATGGGTGGTCATGTGCCCTGCTAAAACAGAGAGAGAGAGACAGAATATGAGAAGTAATTAATACATGTGAGAATAAATGAACTGTGGAAGACATTAAAAGTCTACCACTTTTATTAAATATTTTCCATGTAGAAATTTTTCCTCTTCTAACCACATTCAAAAAAATTAATACAGAATATTCACATTTGATGTTTAAAGGACTAATAATTTCAGACACCATTCAGCTCCTATAAACCAATCACAGCACCACAGTGAGACATATACTTCTCTAGATCTCTTATTTTTTGAGTCACAAAATATTTTCTTTTAAATTTCTACACAGGAGCAAACATTCATTCACATACACATTCTGGGCCTGAAATATTTTGCTCCTCCATTTCAAACACCTACTTTGGATCTCAAAAATATACCTCGAGCAAATATTTAAGAGTTCAGGCTGAAGATGTTATTGATAACACAGAGAATGTGACTAGCTGTCTTTTCCATATGAAATAGTGACCAGTGGATCTTGTCAAGAAAGGACAAAATTGATTTGCTTTAAAACAAGAGGTGGAGGTAGGTGGGGCAGTAGAGGTAGAAGAAGCTTGGCATCAAGATGATAAATGCTGATGAGACACTGGATGATGGATATATGAGACTTCTTTACACTTCCTTTACTTTTATGTTTAAAATTTTCAATAATACAAAGTTTTTGTTGATTTGCTTGTTTGTTTTTAAGAATGAACCAAATGCATTCCTGCCAGCCTCAATCTTGTTTGTAGGGAAACTCTATTTGTGAACTGCTCAGCAATTATTCAACTGTTTAACTTAATAAAGCACAATTTCCCCCAATTTTTCTTGTAAAGCTTTTACATTTCTGCCAAAAAATTTTCCATTAGTTATATCACATTTTAACCAAGATGATTAAAATTTGGATTTAAACAATGTGCAAATGTGTTAGAAGTGTACTCTAAAGATGTGAAGTTGGCCAGGTGTGGTGGGTCACATCTGTAATCCCAGCACTTTGGGAGGCCAAGGTGGGAGGATGACTTGAGCCAAGAAGTTCAAGACAAGCCTGGGTGACACTGAGACACATTTCCTCAAAAAAAAAAAAAGATGAAGGTCTCAGATTAATTCAATCATACAAAAATTAGATGAATATTAGATGAATTATATAGCATCTTTTTTTTTTTTTTTTTTTTTTTTTTTTTGAGACGGAGTCTCACCCTGTCACCCAGGCTGGAGTGCAGTGGTGCGATCTTGGCTCACTGCAACCTCTGCCTCCTGGATTCAAGCAATTCTCCTGCCTCAGCCTCCCGAGTAGCTGGGATTACAGGTGCCCACCACCAAGCCCGGCTAATTTTTGTATTTTTAGTAGAGATGGGGTTCCCACTATCTTGGCCAGGCTGGTCTTGAACTCCTGACCTTGTGATCCACCCACCTTGGCCTTTCAAAGAACCCTTCATCTTAAAGAGTGACTCTAAAAATTTCTTCCTTGAAACACAGTAAACTATAGAGCTGACAGATAACTGATTTTTTTATTGAATATGTAAATTATATCAAATGTTTACCATTCCACTATTTTTTTTTTTTTTTTTTTTTTTGAGACACAGTCTTGCTCTGTCACCCAAACTGGAGTGCAGTAAGCCACTGGCATGCCTGGCCCCATTCCACTATTTTGGATACAAAATATTTTGTTTGTTTTTTAGGATACTTATTTTGTAATGTCACATTTGGAGGTTTAACTTTTCAAATACCGTCTTTTCAACTTTTTATACTGAAATAAAAACATATTATTATTAAGTGAAGTCAAGCAGACACAAAATAGCTTCAGACTAAAGCAGTAGTTTTCAAAGGGGACAATTTATCCCCACCTGCAACCGCAGAGGACACTTGGCAATGTCTAGAGACATTTTTGGTTGTCGAAACTTGGAGAGTATTACTGGAACTAGTAGCCAGGGATGCTACTAAACATCCTACAATGCACAAGAGAGTCCTCCACAACAATAAATGATGTGGACCAGGGCCAGGAGCAGTGGCTCATGCCTGTAATCCCAGCACATTGGGAGGTTGAGGTGGGCAGATCCCTTGAGGCCAGGAGTTCAAGACCAACCATGGCCAATATGGTGAAACACTGTCTCTACTAAAAACACAAAAATTAGCCGGGCATGGTGGCGGGCGCCTGTAGTCCCAGCTACTCGGGAGACTGAGGCAGGAGAACTGCTTGAACTCAGGAGGCAGAGGTTGCAGTGAGCAGAGATCATGCCACTGCATTCCAGCCTGGGTGACAGAGCAAAACTCTGTCTTAAAAAAAAAAAAAAAAGTGGCTCAGAAAGTCACTAGTGTTGAGATGGAGAAACTCTGAAGTAACATGAGAGTGCCTGGAACTATTCACCATGGTTGTCACTCCATGGAGAAGGCCATCATTTTGCCCAGCTGGCACAACTGCATGAGTCGGTGTTCCAGGCTTTATGATGAGGGAATCCCCTCAGGGGCACAAGAATGCATACCCTGTAAGCACGTAATATGCATTAGCCTCTGCATTTTGTTGCCAGCAATCGTGTCGCCTGTAGCACAATTTTCTACTTTTTTGCTTTTAATCTTTTGTGACAAATATGTATTTTATTGAAATGCTTACCATTCTGATTTATTCAGTTACAGTGCAGTGCAATATTGGGCTCTCTAAAGCAGTTAGATGATTTACGGACCCAGTAAGATAGAATGAAATCCTGAGATATATGGGAAAGGGGTGTGCCAGCTGGGGAGTTTTGAAGCTGGGTCACCCGGGAGGGTGCACTAGAGGATGTGAGAGCTCATGAAACCCAGGGAGCTGTGAGGCTAGCCAGGTTGGACTGGGGACTGCTTCCCTAATCTAATTCTAGGGAACTTCACATGAATTCTTCAAATGGGCTAATTGCTGCTGGGAATTCTCCAGTGGGACCCCTCTGTGTGTTTCCCTTTAGAATGAAAGGGAACTGGTACTGAGGACCACAGGAACTTTTGAGGGTGGTAAGAAAATCAAAGACAGTCAGCTACTATCCTCATTGCTAATTCAACTAGAAAGGTGTCTCATCAAATAGTGTTACTGGGTACCAGTAACCTTTCTATAGGAGTACAGTCCTCTATTGGTTCTCAGCGGCACTCAACTATGGATACACCTTGAAATTAATTAGTCAGCTTTAAAAAAAAATCCCAACACTTAGGCCTCATCCTATAAAAATCAAATCAAAATTTTTCAGAGTGGTGGGTGATGGAAAAAATGGGAACCATACTTCAAGAACAGCATCATAATTGCATCTCTAATTTTGGGAAATGTGTACTCTGAAAGTACCCTAAAAATATATACACATATGCATATATATATATATATATATATATATATATATGGTGGGGGATAATAAAGTTTATTTAAAGATCATGTTGTTACAGACTGTCATCTTTGAAATACATTAAAAAATCCTGGAACGAAGATCCATCATACAACACAGTGACTGTAGTTAATATTGTATACTTGAAAATCACTAAGAGAGATATTAATTGTTCTCAATGCAAAAAAAAAAGATGTGTGAGGTAGTCCATACATTAATTAGCTCAATTTAGTATTCCACAATGCATCCATATTTCAAAACATCATGTTGTATACCATAAATAAATACAATTTTTGTCAATTAAAATTTGTGAAAATGCTGGAAGAAACTGAGTTCTCTTTAACACAAAAGGAAGTACTGAGAATTAACAACTCTAGGGAAGATATCCAAGGATGAAATACTAATTCCGAGGATATTATCAGAAAGACATAGCAACACGGAGATGGAAACGCCATAAAAGGTTGTCGGTGAATTGCACAGGGACCCTTCCTGAATACCAGAAGTGTCCAGCTTTTAAAATTAAAATGGCCCCCACCTTTAACCTTCTAAAAATGAAGCTAGAAAAGGGTGGGATGAGATTTCTAATATTGAAACCAATGAAGAGGAAAACCGGGTTATGTGTTTGATCTATCACTGAACTGACTTTATAAAAGGCTCTAACAAAAGAACTACATGGAAATACTGAGAAGAATGAAGGTTCTCAGTGAGATAGGAGGGTTTACAGGAAATAGTTTTGGCATAAGCTTTTCTATGGTTAAAAAAAATGTCGCTTTTGATAAAAGGCAGAATAAAGTCAGAAATGACAGTTTTCACGAAAGTCAATGTTCGCAAAGAAATCTGAAGGTCCAATAGGGTTTGGCATCATCTTCTAGCATAAGATTTCTGTCTACCTTAGAATGAAGGGAATTCATTCATGATATTTTCAAAGTAGACTGCGGATTTAGGTTTTCTTGTGTAAATTTTCATCTTGCCTTACTTTGTGGAAATTCTGGCCTATGAAGTCCCAGTAAGTGTGTGAGACGATCCTAGGAACTGGAAGAAACAACATTATAGCCTTTTTTTTTTTTTTTTTTTTTTTTTTTTTAAATACAGGGTCTTGCTCTGCCACCCAGGCTGGAGTGCAGTAACACAATATCATGGTGCACTGCAGCCTTGACCTCCCAGGCTCAAGTGATCCTCCCACCTCAGCCTCCAGGGTAGCTGGGACTAACGGTGCATGCCACTGCGCCCAGCCAATTTTTCTTTTTTTCTTTTTCTTTTTTTTTTTTTGTGTAGAGATGGGGTTTCTCCATGTTGCCCAAGCTGGTTTCAAACTCCTGAGTTCAAACAATCCTCTCGCCTTGGCCTCCCAAAGTGCTGGGATTACAGGTGTGAGCCACTGCACCTGGCCAACGTAGCCTTGAAAGTCTTGAATATTATATGAAAACAAACAACAAAATTGCCAGACTGCGTTTCTTTACTCATAATTTCCCTTGTTGAAGTTGAATTTTCTGCAGCAAACTTGCAGAGGAATGTTTCTTGAACACAAACTAAACAACCAAAAATAATACTTTTCTGATCAAGTTTGGTAATTAGCACAGCAAAATCCCATACATTTATGGGACACATTAGCTCAAGGGGTAAAATTACATACAATGTGCAATCATAAGCCCTGGCTGAGTCAGTAACTACAAAATGGACAGTTTCTGTGTTTGGAAATGGTTGGTGGGTTGGCATGGGCAAGTTTAGTCAGTTGAACACATTTCATAAACTGTTTACTTGCGACGTTGAAACCATTTACAATACTTGGTGGGTTTTCAAGGCCAGCCTACATTGGCATCACCATGTGGTAGCACCTAGCACCCTGCCTAACCACCCGAGACACACACTCCCATCACTCTTTGCCAAGTCAATACACTTAAGTCCCATGAGTCCATTCCTGATTACCATCAGTTTTACATGCCATCCTTTTCCTTCACGCTCCAAAACACCACTGATGTACACATTGTTTATTTTTTGAACTACCTTAAAATCCATGCAGACAGAACTCTGCTGTACGTAAGATGAAAATGCACATATCTCTGGGGCTATTTTACCAACCTTGGGGTCTTTATCCATGTTGGGACATAGCCTATTTAGAAATCTGCTTATAATAAAAACTGACAACACCCGTGACAAAAATAAGGATATACTATTAAAATAAATCAAATGATATACAGTACTGTCATTATTCTGATACAGAATTTTTACACAGCAATATTGATACAGGTACAAACGGCAATCCATTACAATCGACCTTTCGGTTACAAACAAGGTTTAAATTACAACTTAATGCCGATTTAAAAATGGTAATCAGTGTTGTGCCAGATTAAAATAAATACTTCCTCTTCAAGTGACATTTTCTAGAATATCTCTAAGTAGGAGACTAAGAAAAAAAACTTGATAAAAAGAAAAAGAAGTAAACGTAATCTTTTATTTTTAGAAAAACCCAAATCTAGAAATCTGGACTAAATTAATTTAGTTTTCCATTCCTTCTGTCCACACACCAGCCCAATAGCAGAGCCAAAGTCCTTTTGAGTGACAGGTTTAGGAAGGGTCCGGCAGCACTCCTAGCGTCCACGTCATGAGAGGCGTTTGGAGTGTCAAGTTCACATATAAACTCTTTTTACTATTTAAATAGCCGGCAAAAAGCTGGATTCCCATCAGCGATTCTGCCATCAAACTCAAAGAGATAAATCCACCACTTTAAAATGCAAGGGCAGGGAAGAGAAATGGAGAAAAATAAAGTAAGGTAAGGGCCTTGAAATTCTTTGAGGTGGAAGAGGCAAGGTACCAAAAGTTGTATGTATGTATGTATGTGTGGCAGGGCACAAATGGGGCTTGGGATGGTGAGGAAAAAAAAAGTTTCTCGAACAAAATATCAAATTCTTATTTTCCTCATTTTTGTGAAAATGGGTATGTTTTTGACATTTAAGAAAAAAGCCAAACCAAACCAAAACACAAACAGGGAAATGAGAACCAGTTCCACAATGCCTTACACTTTATATTTCTATCCAAAAGTAAAATTCCCATTCGATTAAAAAAAAATCATTTAAAAATCAAAGATAAAAAAGTTACTTGGAAAGTTGAGGAAGCAAGAGCATTTCTTTCTGGCACATTTTTTGTTTGGCACAATCACAAGTAAGACTTTACAGATAAGATGTGGCTATTCACATTTGGTTTCTACTCTAAAGCGATTACTTTCGGGCTAAACAAATAAATCGGTTAAATGAAGTCCGTAAACAGGCCAAGCCTGGCAGACATGGGCAAGTGTGATGCATCCTCCGCCCAAAAAATGGAACCTAAATAGAAAAGAAAACGGAGTCAGAGCTGGAAAGGTTTCGAAAACAAACACACCAAACCATTCTTGAGATAGCTATTTAAATAACAACTAGTGTTTACTGAGCGTTAACTACCCATTAGGCAATATGCTCAGTACTTTTTATTTATTTATTATTTATTACTTTTGAGACAGAGTCTTGCTCTGTTGGGCTGGAGGGCAGTGGCACAATTTTGGCTCACTGCAACCTCTGCCTCCTGTGCTCAAGTGATTCTTCTGCCTCAGGCTCCCGAGTAGCTGGGACTACAGGTGCATGCTACCACGGTCAGCTAATTTTTGTAGTCTTTAGTAGAAACAGGGTTTCACCATGTTGGCCAGGCGGGTCTCCAACTACCAACCTCAAGTGAGCTGCCTGCCTCAGCCTCTCAAACTGCTGGGATTACAGGTGTGAGTTACCACACTCGGCCTGCTCAGTACTTTTTATATGTTATCCTTTCCCATTCTTACAATCACCTTGTAAAGATGGCAAGCACTTTAATTGTATCCATTTTACAGATAAGAGAATGAGGCGAAGAGAGACTGGTATATTGGCCAAGGGCACTTACCTGAAACTTGAAGCTTGGCCAGCAGTGAGTGGGCCCAAGAGACCAAGGTTTTAGTCCTCAAGCTGCACTGCCTTTCACTTTTTCTCATTTATTTCTTTTTATGGTATCCTATCACTGAAGCTCCTTAAGCTTGAACCTGGTATCATGGGCATGACCATGTCTATGCAATAAGCAAATACAAACTCACCATCAATGAGCAATATATAAATTCATACATGTGCACACAGATGCCAGGAGTAAAAATGCTGGGAAAAAACTTTAAAAGGAACAGAGGAAAATCAGGGAAGAAGGCAAGCTCAATTTGCATAAATGGAACAAACCACGTAGCAGTGAAAGGTCTGCTTCATTTGAGAGCCCCTCTAAGAACCCAGCCCATGTCACCAGCCAAGCTGGGTTGAGGAGGGTCAACTGACAGCGAGCATGGTGGTTGTCTGTGCCAGCGGCAAATGGTGTACACTCCAAATATGTATGCTTTCTAGAATAAAGAGAGCAAATGTTATTTTCCCTCCCCTAAGGAATAGCACCTTCCTGAGAATCTGCCTGTCTTACAAGTTATATGGAGAAAGTTTAATCCAGGCCTGGAGCGTCTGTGAAATCAGATGGCAAGTGACTCTGATTCAGGCTTAAGTGAGAGAGACGAGTGACTACAGACTCATGTCTCAGAGATGTTTCCATAGTTTAAACATGGCAGAGGATGTGTTCTTCCTGCTTCCAAACTCAAATGCTTTATTCAACATCATTCTAGTGTATTTCTTATTCTGTTCCACCAAAAGAGGCTACACCACATCAATGATCTGTCCTTATGAGAAAAGCTGAAATGCATCTTTTAGATGCCTTCCAGATAGATTTCTTTGTATATATCATATAGATACCAATACAGATTACCAAAGCTGTCTACAGACAGTGGCAGAACCATTCCAACCTTATATCGGCGCTGAACTGATAGGACAGACCCAACTCTATGGTAGTCCAACAATGTAAAGGCTAATTCTTCTGGGCATGTCTTTCGGTGGTACCACACTCACATTCTTCTTACCTCCTTTTTCCTTTTTCTTCTCTTCCTCTTTCTTCTTTCCTGCCTTCCATTTCCAAAATTGTTCTGGAAGGGCCAGGGAGATGATTGAGATCAATAAATACAAAGGGAAGAAAAAGAGGCAATGGGAGGGCAGGGTATGTATGTAGTGAACTGGCAGAGCAAGATACAGCCAAGCCATCCCAGTTCCTCTGTCCTTCTGCTGTGTCATGACTTCCCAGGTTCTAATGACAGCATCTACATGCAGACATGTTAGCCACTGGATTAATATAGACTTGTGCTCAGAATGGTTCTGTCACTGTGTGTCAAAGGGAACGCTGAGGGCTGGCTCTTTTGCTGCCACCAACAACACATCAGAGGAGGTGAGTACAGCTGGACTGGCTTAGACAATTATAAGTGGATAGCATGAGAAGTGATCATCAATTACCTTTATAGCCCATTCTGACCCTGAGACCTTAAGTTTCCTTTCTGCCAAGTCTAAAACTGGTGCATGGGCCAGTGATTCTCAACTAGGGATGATTGTGTCCCCAGGGGACATTTGGCAGTGTCTGCAAATGTCTTCATTTGTCACAACTAAGGGCAGGGAGGGGGATGCTCTAGGCATCTAGTGGGTAGAGGCCAAGGATGTTGCTAAACATTTTACAATGCACAGGACAACCCCTACAACAAAGAATTATCTGGCACAAGATGTCAATAGTGCTGAGGCTGAGAAAAACAGACAGAGAGCAATATCCAAGTAAAAGGAGCCTGAAGTGTGTCAGTGAAATACACCTATAATGAGTATATTAAACTGTTATAAACGGAGATCACCAAGTATGTTTCTTTCACTCACCCATTCGACAAATACTGAGTGCCACCTACCTACCAGGCCCTATCTTAAGTGCTGAGCATACAACGATGAGCAAAACAGGTGAGGGTGTACATCATCGTGGCACTTCCCTCTTAATGATACAAGACAGAACACCAGTTAAATTGTTTCAGCTGCTTACGGGTGCTCACAGCCTTCTGCTTTCTGCATCATGACACTACGATCACTCTCTGGCCTATCACATGGGGTGGGCAGTACCTTGGGCCTGGTAGAAAAGAAAAATCACGTGGATTGTGTGCCATGGGTCAGTTCTCAGAAGGCATCATTTATGAATGTCATCTCAAACCTCAGCACCAGATTTTTGCTTTGTCTGAGATAGAGGTAAGTGACTTCCTTTTGAGGTGAAGCAAAGGTCCTGGACTGAGGTTACTCAGCTAGGAGGGGACAATGCTCATAGTCAAACACAGTCCTGCTTTCTTCCAGATTTTGCTCTCTTCTCAAACATCACCAAGGCCAGACCCCAGACTCTCTAAAGAGGGGACCATATCCGTTTTACTCATGAGCATATAGCTCTTAGTCTTGTACACAGAAAACACTCAGGAAATACTTGCTACGTGCCAATCATATGCCCTGCAATGCCCCACAGAGACTAGAAACTCCCCAAAGCACAGAAGTGAGATGACCGTATCAGATCCCAAGGCTCCCCTCACTACCCTGCCCAGCTCCGAGCAGGCAAAACATAACTCACACCACCAAACTCAGAGATGGACTCACCATGAAGCCCAAGAGGCCAAAGCCCCTCTCATGTTTAGATGTCTAGTCCAGGACCTAGGAGGGACCCTGGTAGTGTGTTCACGAGGTCATCTGTTTTTGTGAAACTTTCAAAAAATACTTTGTAATCTTTAAATCAAGGACACCGAGACCATATGAACATCAATCTGGATCTGCCTCGACTGACCCTAACATAATGATTACACTGAACTGCAGGGTCCTTGATACTGAGGTGCTTTTTTCTCATTCAAACTCAGTTCACTCAGATCTGTGAGCTCCTAATGACCAAAACCATGATTCCTTTTCTCTTTTCTTTTCTCTCTTCTCTTCTTTTCTTTTTTCTTTCTTTTTGAGTCAGAGTCTTGCTCTGTTGTTGCGCCCAGACTGGAGTGCAATGGCGTGATCTCAGCTCACTGTAGCCTCCACCTCCCAGGTTCCAGAGATTCTCGCACCTCAGCCTTCCGAGTAGCTGGGACTACAGGAACGTGCACCCACGCCCAGCTAATTTTTGTATTTTTAGTCGAGACAGGGTTTTGCCATGTTGCCCAGGTCGGTCTTGAACTCCTGGCCTCGAGTGATCTGCCCATCTTGGCCTCCCAAAGTCTGGGGGTTATAGGCATAAGCCACTATGCCTGGCCAAAAGCCATGATTCCTGATATTATACACTCAGTAGATGCTTGTCAATTTCTTGACTGGCCCATTCCCTTCTAGATTTACAGACACTGAGTGACAAAGCTAACAGGCGTGTCTCATAATCACAAATGCATGAGAAAGTGCTTACAGAAGATGCACACCGGAACCCCTTAGCCCAAACTTCATGGTTTACTTTAGAATCAACCAACACTCAATGCAAAGTTTCCAATAGCCTAGAATTCCAAACAGCAAATTCTAGAAGTTACCGAGGCAGAACATCCAGCACTTTGAGAAAGCATGATTTTTATTCTTTTATAGTACTTTTAAAGAGAAATTAGCACTTATAAAAGGGCAAAATGAGGGATCCTTATAGTGTGGAAATGTTTTGTGCCTTAACTGTATCAACATCAATATCCTGCTTGTAATATTGTACTATAGTTTTGCAAGATGTCACCACTGGGAGAAACTGGGCAAAGGGTATGTAGTACCAAAGTTGAGAAAAACCTGTATTAGACTAAAGCCTATTTCTGTCTTATAAGTCTTTTTGCTGAATTGAACCTATAAAACACAGCTATGATGCTATCCCAAGAAATAATAGTAGACGGTAGCTCTTGACATTGTGATAGGAAAGATGAGAAAATTAGCATATTATGCTTTCTTCCCCATCTTTTGCAAATTTTTAGTTGCATTAGTTATATTTTCGTGTTTTAAAATTTTTTTACTTTAAAAAATATTAAAATTTTAATAACTTCATATTCTGAAATTATAATTATGTTTACAATGTTTTGTCATAGGCTGGTTCTAAAATAGAAACCACTAATAATTTTTAAAATATTAAGCTAAAAAAACAAACAAGTACCAGGTTTTTTCTGAAGGAATTTTTTTCCTTCAGAAAAGGAAAATATATTGGTCAACTTTTCAAGTGAAGTTTTTAAAAAATCCTGGTGCTAAAAATGTTCACATAAAAAGTGCAGCAAAATTTAAAACAAGATTGTTTGAAGGAAACATAGTTGTTTAAACTGAACAAATTCAGAAAACAACAAGCAGTAAAAATTAAAGTATTAATCACATAATTATTGAACACTAAAAAGCGTTCAAAGCTTTCAAACCTAAACATTAATCAAAATGGGAAGAAAATGGCTAATCTTCTATGTAAACTTTGGAAAGTATAGGCATTAATAGAAATATTGTTTTGTTTTTTTTTTTAAACAGAAAGTTTCTTCTATAGACATGATTCAGTAAGTCATTCTTAACTGTTAAAAAATTGTGAAAAATGCACCTGTAATCCCAGCACTTTGGGAGGCTGAGGTGGGTGGATCACAAAGTCAGG
Source organism: Piliocolobus tephrosceles (assembly GCF_002776525.5). NCBI lineage: Eukaryota > Metazoa > Chordata > Mammalia > Primates > Cercopithecidae > Piliocolobus > Piliocolobus tephrosceles. The sequence continues at coordinate 64,599,406 of NC_045435.1, read as the reverse complement.
AGATTGAGACCATCCTGGCTAATACAGTGAAACCCTGTCTCTACTAAAAATACAAAAAAAAAAAATTAGCCGGGCATGGTGGCAGGCACCTGTAGTCCCAGGTACTCGGGAGGCTGAGGTGAGAGAACGGTGTGAACCCAGGAGGTAAAGCTTGCAGTGAGCCGAGATCACGCCACTGTACTCCAGTGTAGGTGACAGAGCGAGACTCCATCTCAAAAAAAAAAAAAAAAATTTTTTTTGAGAGAAATGAATACCTGTTAAAACTATTATTTGCTTTAAAATGTGTTTAGAAAATATGCATACTGTGTTTCCTAGGTGAACTCATATATTTTATTCTATCTTAAAATTATCAAATATAAAGTTCAAAACTACATAATTATAAAACAATAGCCTGTCAGGGACTGTAAACTCTACAAGTTAATTGGTACATCTTAAATAAAACAGTAAACTGACCTCGGTAGCTATCAACTCCTACCTATGGTTCTCAGTTTCATTCATCAAATACTGTTCACTTGACCCAAATAAACAGATTTTTGGTGGCTAATGACTAAGCTGAAACAAAATGAAAAAAAAAAATCTATATAGTGTCTACATTTTTACTGTCTACTAATGAGCCATTAAACTTCAGAGCATAATTGAATACTGTACATAATGTTCATCAGAATGTATTGAGGAAAGACTTTTTTTCTTGAGTTGTTTTGAAAAGACTACACAGCTGAGAGATATTCTGGAAGAAACTAGATTTTTTTTCTACAATAGGTAAATTTCATCTGGAACAAGTAGCAACTCTGGGACCTACTCTTAAAATAGGTCATCAAAATAACCTTTGAAAATGTATTTGAAGACAAAAAAGCAACCAATATGAAAAGTTAGAAAATAAAATTCCAGAAATACATTTCAAGTGAGCATCTGAAAACCATACTCTGTTATTTAAAGATTTCATCATTGGATCCATGATAAAAACAAAACCAAAGAGATGTAGCCAGGCTTATGAAAGAAGACTGCATTTGTTTACTTTCAAAATTAATCTTGGACTAAACCTGAAATTGAAGATATCTAGGAACTGGGGAAAAAGAATTCGGTTCTCTTTTAAATATTGCAGAGGACTGGAACACTCAAAACTGTCGGATGGCACAAATTCCCAGTCTGAACTGTTATCACTCATTCCAGTGATCATTTTGTCTCTATTATCCAAACAAACCAGTTTTGGTTAATTGGACTAAAAAGTGTTCAAATTAAACCCAATGACTGCTTTCATGGAGGTAGAAGCGTGTAATGATTAAGACCACATAGAGTGTCACAAAGAATGAAGTTGAGTGTCTCTTGTTTACTCACGGCCTGTGTTGCTGAACCCCTCTGAGGCTTAATGTTGTGTATAGGCTTGTTGTATTAAATAAGAAGTACATATACAACATTTAATATAAAGGATCTGGTATGTCACAGTATTTAACAAGGTGCAATTATGATTGTTATTAACACAAACATAGTTCCACGGGAAGTGTCACTTTTCCCTTGTTTAGTAAACAGGCTATGTGATTCTCACATCTAGGGCATATGAAGCTATACTAATACTGTATAAAAACAACACAATTTTTCTTTTTCCAGACAGAGTCTTGCTCTGTCACCCAGGCTGGAGTACAGTGGTACAATCATGCTCACTGCAGCCTGAAAATCCTGGACTCAATCCCCCCCGGCCCGCCATCTCAGCCTTCCTGGTAACTAGGACTACAGGTATGTGCCACCATGCCCAGCTAATTTTAAAAAATGTTTCTATAGAGACGGGGTCTCACTATGTTGCCCAGGCTGGTCTCAAATTCCTGGGCTCAAGCAAACTGCCTGCCTCAGACTCCCAAATTGCTGGGATTACAGTGTGAGCCACTATGCACAGCCAAAAACAACGTAATTCTTAAAGGAGAAAGTTAAATGTTTCAGAGACAATGACTTAAGTGTACAAAAGATAACTCATAATTCAGTAAGGGTGTTGAAAATAACAAGATCAATGCTAAAGGCAGCTGGGCCAGTGGCCCCCCTTCTAGGGAAGTTTGGCATTGAGACACACAACTAACACTTTAAACGTCTTCTGTCCAAGAATAAACAATGCATGTCGTGTTTTTAAATGACAGTGCAGTCTTGCATGGTAAAACCACAGGAGGGATAGTTTAAACGTAACAGGAAGCATTTCACAAGGCAACCACAGAAAAGCCAAAAGCAAATTCAGTCTTTAGATAGGCCCAAACAACTAGAATCCACATTACGGCTTGCAGAGCTAAACCTGGGTCAAGGGGCCACAATTTCTTTCATTCTGTTCACTCCAAGGAGGTCAAAATATTAACCATTCTCTGGGACTGTGGAGTACAGGAAAGATGTTTGGCTGGATTACATTTTAAAACCCTAAATCACATGTGAAAAAATAACACAGAAAATGGAATTTGGTTTGCTTTGAAAACATTCTACTTGTTTTTAAAAGAAAGTATACAATGTGTAGAAAGAACACTCTGAAGAGACTGAGCTCTGCCTCTCGCAAACCACCTGGCCTAGGACTTGCAATGCCTCTGGAGGCACTTTACTGATGGGAAAAATGCGGAGGTGGAACCAGAGGAAGGCAATGCAACCTGGCATTCCTGGGGGGCTCTGCTGAGGCCTCACTGTATTTCAAAGGTTTTTAATCAGAAGGCCAAGAACTCTCCAGTTCCACATGCCTTCTGCCTCCCACCCACCCGCTTCCTCATATAACGTAAACCTTCCCGACCCCTGTAGACAGGTGGGTCTGCAACCCTTGGGGACACAACCTCTCAAGCCCTGTCCAATCCTGCCATCCTATGATCATGGCATTACTGTTAATAACTTTTCAAAAGTGTTGTTTAGGTCACTGTGATATTGAGTTGACAGATAATACAGCAAGTTGGAAAGTTAAATATCATCAATCTCTAAAATTGTGAACAATGTATCCTGCAGGTAGAGTCAGAATTTGGAATGTTTAAACTAACATACAAGAGTAATTGCATAATTGATTTTCTTAAAAAAAACCCAAAATGCAGAGCTTATGCCCTATCACTGGATCTAATATTAAAAGCAGTCTTTTCAAGAACTTCTATACTCCAATTTCTGCAAAGATGCATACTAAAGTATAATATATATCTTTGTTCTAAATAAATTTTAAGCAAATTCATGTGTTGGAAATTATATTGGTAAAAGGCTTCTAACACTATGAGAGCAATGACATGAAAATTATCACTGGAATAAGAAAGACAGAGGATACAATTCTTTGAAATGAAAGGGGAGAGGAGGGGGTAGTTTTCCACTGTTATCCTTGCTAACATCCAATATTCATTTGTTTGTCAAGTACATTACCCGGTCCTTCATGTCATACAGACCTTGCTCGCAGTTATCACAGTAGAACCACCATGAATACAAATACATATATATATACTAACTTTACGAGTCAGTGGATGGCAGCTGTCTCCCAATTTGCCCATAGGTGTGCAAATCCTTATGCTCTTAACCCAGATACTGACAGCACAGCACATGCCTCCACCACATTGGGAGTCCTTGTCACAAGCCTGAAATGTAATAAACAAACAGATAAATATAGATAACAGGAAAGACTCAGGCTAAGGAAATATAAAATTGGCAGTGAAAATGCCCTTTAAATATCTAAACACTTCAACTTTAATAATCACATATATTTTTAAAAATGACAACCTTCATTTACTTGCATATATCTACAATACAATCTGATCAGAATAGCTATTTCTTATGTTTTGAAATTGGGCTAAATTCTAGCCCCTGGATTACGAAAATCTTAAATAAACATAAGATTTTTTAAAAAAATGAAATCAGCTCTCTTTTTCCAGCGCTTTATGGCTGAATTGGCTTTGAACTTGAAGAACAAGACTATATTAGTCTTACACTACACATGGCCATTAGGAACTACATAAATCAAATCACAAGATTTTATGACTATTAACTGCAGAATATATTGGGGCCAATTTTAAAAAAGAGATTTAAATAGTCTCTAAATCTGGCATGAAACACTCCAGACCCATAAAGGCACTGATGTAAATTTTAGAAGTGCTCATTTTCCCTTTCAAATATTTGCATTTTGGTTCATGAGACTTGACGTTTCTCACACCACTGACTTGCTTTTTCACCATTTTCTCTTTAAAGAAGTCTCATAGGTTGAGAATGGACAGACCAAGATGCTTGCCTTATGTTACTCTTCCTTCAGGTGAATAAGCTGCAAAGAGCAAATTACTGGCTTAGGATAAACATATATGCACATTACAAAACCAGCTAACAATCCTGTAAGGTCCATCAGTTTAAGAAATGCAAGTGACAGGTGTAATTGTCAATAGTAATTACTCAAGGCACCTGCTTTCAATATAAAAGTTGTAAATACATACAATGAAACAATGGAGGAAACAATGGAATGAAACAACTATAGAGGAATTTCCATACTCTACTAAATAGAAACTCTACTAAATAGAAATAAATAATGAAGCCTAAATTTATTTGCATGAAAATGGATCTGAAGAACTATTATTCTTTCCTAGAACCAACAAAAAATAGAATGCTTTGTTTGAACCGTGGGTAGTAATCTGTTTTGCTAGTGATAAGATAAAAACATCCTGTACTATATATGTAAGAAACTAAAACCTCTATCATTTAGGCACAAATTTAAATGTATAATTAGTGGAAACAACTAAAACAGTCCTTCAAAATTCTTAGTTTTGAGGACAGTCATAACTTCTCAAGACATAAAAATATGGGCACATTCTTAACATTATTTCTCATTAAAAGTAACCAAGTATTTTACTTTAATGTTCATTTACTTCCCTCATTGGAATTTATTTCTCAGTCTATCTAAAACAAGTATCTGGATAAAAGGTAAAAATTTCACCTTGAGTTTTTGGATTCATCTTGAGGTGTTTGGATTTTATAGGACAATATATAAATGTTTCAACTTTCCAATTTTTATCTGCATGCCAGAAATCATGTATATGTAGCCATTGCATCCCATAAATAAGATGTCTAGTCAATTATCTTTTACAATATAGTTTTAACAAATCTATGTGGGCATACAAATCAATTTCAAAATACCTACATACACTACCCAAAAAACTGTAGATGTAAGATGGAAGTTTTAGCCAGTATTTTATTTCAACAGATGCTCAATACCCTGAATTTTCAGGCCCCATGAGCTTTTTTTAATGAGACAATCAAACATCTAGCCAAAATCCTTTAAAATTCAATCACCTGGATGTTTAACATGCTACATACAATATATCTTGATAAGTTACTGAGTTTTTCATTTGAATCCAGATGATTCCTGTCATGGAGACATAACTGCAGTTTATTGCTCTGTTGCTTTAGAGACATTTAAAAAATTCTCTTTTTGTAACACTGACTTAAAATAACAACAACAAAAACAGCACACATAACTATATAATAAGCCCAGTCTAAGCCTCTCTAACAGACAGCCAATGTGATAAAATTTTATTTTGTAACAAAAGCTTCAGTTCTTGCAAAGTTTACAAAGAGTTGCACAGGTTTATATATTTTTAATTAGACAGCTGTTTTCTAATGCCCTTCATCCTTAACCCATTGCAAATCTATTCAGATAGTGTTGTCCTGTGAATGGAACAAAAAGATACTTATATTGCAAAGGGATCTTGGGCTCAGAGGATTAGGAGAAACTTTAAATGAGCCAGCAGGAGAAGAGGAAGAAAAAAATCCAATCATGTTTCAATTCTCATATATTAGAAAGACCTGCAAAAACTTTTTTTCAACCACATGGACTGGCAAAGCTATGCAAGTAATTTTTTAAAAAATCTGTTTTCTAATAAATATCACAGAGCTTACAGTTAAAAATCTGTTGGATATATACAAATGCTGTCTAGCATAAGGACTTCCAAAATTCCATAAACCTAATAACTAATATAGAGAAAACAGGACTTGATTTTCTCAAGACAATGACATTTCCTTTAAAGTCACATGTTATTTTATTATCTAGGTATCAACATTTCAAACATAGACATATTATGTAAATCCTATTATGTGTACTTAAATATTTGAAGTAATCTAATGAAGGTGTGAAATAATTCCTCACTTAAAAAAAACAGTAAAGAAGTTGAACAACCAGGAAATGATAGCAGTTTCGCCTTGTTAATGTAAACCAGACTATTTACTATTGTACTGCAAACCCAATTCTTCAGATCCACACAAAATTGTTGGCAGTGGGAGAGAACCGAACTAGTTCCTGCTTACAAAAAAGACGAAGACATCTCTAAGTTTAAACATCTACACAGCAACCTACTCCATCATTATGCTGGAGCACTGGAGATGCTTTGCCAGGAATTAGAAATTTAAAACTTTTATGGGGAGACCTCAAGACCCTGGCGGGGAAAAGCCCCGAACCCAGAAGGAAGCGCCCACAATTGCTTTTCAAAGCGCTCACATGGCCCTGGACCAAGCGATTTCAAAGGGTTTCTGCGGAGGACGCATCGGGAGCAAAACTCTTTGATTGTAGGATTAAGACTCTGGGCACTTGGGGAATTCGTCTTGGTCCTTTGCATTTCAGGAAGGGGCCGTCAAATTTTAAGGTTCGACGCTGGAGCGCCTCCAAAAGTACTTGAGAAGACTCAGAGAGAAACTTCTTTCAGCCTAACAGAAGAAAAATGCGAGGAGTGAGGCTGTGGGTGATGAGGGAGAAGTAAGCGGGAGAAGGTGGTAATAAAGGTGGTGGGCGACATCCTTGTCACTCTTTCCTCCAGGACGCGCCCAGTGTCCCCAGCCGTCTGCTGCTTTTGGATCTGGGCATTTTCCCAAGCGCACCAACGGGCGATTGGGGCAGGTGTCCCCACCCAGGGTGACCCTCCCTTTGCCTCTAGCCTGCCCTTCAGGGTCCCCGTCCCAAGACCCCTGGGCACATCGCAGGCGCGCATCAGGGGCGGACAGGTGCGCCAGGGCCGCTTACCCCGGTGATCACGGCGGCGTCCCCGACGCGGGGCGTGAGCAGCAGCGGCGGCAGCAGCAGGAGGAGCAGGAGTGGGGCGCAGCGCGGGCTTCTCATGGCGCCCTCGGTACTGGGCGGCCGCCGGAGGCGGTTGGGGGCTCGGGGCCGGGGCGCGCTGGGTGGAGCGCTGAGCGGCAAGCTGACGGGCGCGGCGGCTCCAGCGAGCCTCGGGGCCGTTATAAAGGCTAGCCCCACCGTGACTCACGCCGGCGCCCGCCCGGCAGCACACGCGGGGGGCACGGCGCGGGCACACACCCCACGCCCCACGCGCACACGCGCGCCCGCACGGGCCCGGCCGGTTCCCAGACGAGCACGTGCTGCGCGCGGCCCCCGCCCCCCCGCCTCGGGCGCCACGCAGGCAGCGCTCCCCGCGGGGCGCCCCGCTCCCCGCGGGGCGCCCCGCTCCGCGCCGTTCCCTCCGCCGTAGCCCAGCCGCCGCCTTTCGCACGCGCCGGAATCGCTTTTGTGGTCTCCGAGTCACTCATTTGCTGTCCTGGTTTCCAAAACTCCACGTGCTCTGCGCCGAAAACTTGCAAATCATTTGCTGTACAGATGTTTAGGGGGCGCCTACTACGTGCCCGGCGCTGCGGACACATAGGGGACGGGGGGAGGTGGGTGAGGGGGACACAGCAGCCCCTGAATCAATTCGTTTGCTCAGCAGGTACTGGGCGCCCGCTGCGTGCCAGGTACTGCCACCGGCTCTGTCCTCACGGTGGAATAACTTAACAGAGAAGACAGACATCAATCACATACCCTGGAAACGTGGAAGGCAGAGGAAAAGAACAAAGGGAGAGCAAAATCGCCCCAATCCCATATCCCCGACGACGTGGAAGGATTTGTCCTTCCAACTGCAGAACTCCTATTTGTTTCTTTCATGTCAGATGGCTTCCCTTTATGCCCACATCTGTTCCCGACCCTCTCCTCTGATTTTCCTCACATATATTTGCTCCCCTCTTCAGCCCCGCACCAGCTCCAGGCACAGCCGTTCAGGGTGATGCCAAAGGGAAATGAGAACGCCTGGTTTTGAGTGCCAGCCTGAGGCCCCTTAAGCCCTAGGTACGCAGCTCTCTCTTCTTTCTTTAACTTTCCAGCCCAGGAAAATCACCCTTCAGTTTTACAGATGCGATAGGGCATTATTGTGATTCGTTCATTCATGTAAACATGAATTAAGTGTCTAGTGGGTTCCAGGCACACCAGGAAAGAACAAGTGGCAGATTTACCCTCCATCTCTGACCCTAGCCTGGCTCCAAGAATTACAGCCTGTTTCCCTCAACAAAAATGATGTCAAGAATACCTAGATGTGACCACACCAAAGTTGCTTGCCTGTTTTGGGAAACCCAACTTTCTTCGTGAACAGTCAGAACCTCTGGCTTTCCTGGTCTCTTAAGAACCACAAACTATTGAAAAGCAGATGCGTCTTTCAGCCTCTTTAATACATGCAGTAAGGAGAGTTGGGACAGAGTTACTTTCAGACTGTGGGGCTCCCCCATGCCAAAGCATGCAGACGAAATGTGGGGGCTAGCGCGGGGGTGGGGGAAGGCAGGCAATTATCTGAATGTTAAACAGCTGAATATTTGGAAACCCTACTCTTTGGCTGCTTTTTAAAAATCTTTTTCACACGTGTTCTCATGTTTAAAAAACGCCACGAACAGAAAACACAAAAGGAGTCAAACACTTTTTTTCAACTTAAAAAAAAAAAAATGTTAAAATTGGACTCACAGTGGACTAAGTAGAAACAGTAGCAAGTGACAGACTTGTGGAAAGTTTCCTTTTCCAGTCTCCATGCCAACGCTAGCTCGGGAATGCTGCCGGGTAAATGTAAAAACCAGTCAACATGGATTTTAACATTCCTATGACTTTCTTTTAATGGTCTATTTCATATTCGCTACTATTGAATGCCAGCTTGGGTATTCCCTGCTTCTTCAAGCATAGAAAATATGATATGTCTACATAGGAAAAATCAGATTTCAAAAGTGGCTGGCTTCTTACACAGCTGTTTGGGAAACAATCCTCATAAGGCTGTTTTGAAACAAGTTTAAAAAAAAAAAAAGAAACAAGTTTGAAAACACTTAAAAATAGGGTTGGTTTAGTTTCATGTTGTTTCTTTTGGAAATTTTAATTGTTTTAATGCTTTAGCAGAGAAATGAAGGCTCTTGATATGCCACATTTGTATCTGAGGCCAAGTTTGAAAACTGAAGTCTGACTTCAATTGTTATAAAGGGAAAAATGAAAAAAAAAAAAAAAAAGAAGAAGTTGGATTAGTTTGTTAAAAAAGGCAGGAAGGACAACTTAGCAACAATGAAATAGAAATGAAACAGTAGTTTATTGTTTCTGTTCTATTACTGTAACTGTTAATATTGCCACATGATCAATTCTGCCCAGGCATAACTGTATCAGGTGAAATGAGCCTTGTGTCTGTAAAGTGTAGCCTACCATATTCCAGCAGACCATCAAGGCTCAGCTTAAATGAAAATGCAATCTAGGAGCGTCTGTAGAACCCCATGTTTGTGAGACAGGCTGATCAGGATTGGAATCCTGTGTGACCACTGGGCAAGTTACACAACCTTTTGAAGCCTCTATTTCCTCTCCTATAAAATGGGTATAAAATACCAACCTCGTGGGGTACAACCCCTGTGGAATTTAATAATACCTGCAAAATGCTTATCACAGTGCCTGGAACAGACTGGGAGCTCTGTCAGGGTTACCTCTTATTAAGTCTCATTATTTGGTCTCCCCTGACAATTTCAGCCAGCGCTGATATAGATCTTTTCTGTCCTGCCCACTATATTAGACTGTATGCTTTTTGGGGTTAGGATCCTTGTGTCTAATTTTCTATGCATCCCTCTTGGCACACAGCACAATAATAGGCATATGGCAGGCATTCAGTAAGTGACCAGCAACAGGAATATGTCCCATGAAGAACAGTCCAGAGATAGTTACAAGAAGATCATATACAGTACAGACTCATGTCATGTATACGAATCCATTAAAGGTGGTCACCAAAAAGCAAGAGAGATGGAAGCTTTACCTGGTGCAGATGATTCAGCCTATCCCTTTACTTGGGAGCCACGTGACTGAAATGAGGTGAGCTGGGAGACACAGGCCTGTCTCACAGCAGTCAGTTTGGGATTCCGGCTGACTAATAAGGCTCCATTTCAACATGTGCTTCATGATTTCCAGTGTAGTGGCCTATACTGTGTCCCCTAGAAAGCTATTTTCAAGGCCTAAGCCCTGGTACCTGTGGATATGACCTTATTTGGAAATAGGGTCTTTGCAGATGTAATCAACTTAAGATGAGGTCATGCCATATTAGGGTAGGTTGTAAATTCAATGGCTGGTGTCTTCATAAGAGAAAAGGGAGGGAGAGCTGGATACAGAGACACAGAAGAGATTTCTCCCCCCCCCCCCACCCCGACTCCCCCTACACACAGGAGAACACCAAGTGAAGATGGGGGCAGAGATTGGAGCGATGCTTCTACAAGGCAAGGAACACCAAGGATTGCCAGCAGCCATCAGGATCTGAAAGAGCAAGGAAGGATTCTTCCCCAGATCCTTCACTGGGAGCACGGCGTTGTCGACCCCTTGATTTTGGACTTTTAGCCTCCAGAACCATGAGAGAATAAATTTCTATTGTTTTAAGCCACCCAGTTGTGGTCATTTTATTATGGCAGACACAGGAAACTAACATAGTAGGGTGCAGCCAGAGGGTTGTACACCAGCTGTCTCTGCCTGGAATTGATGCCTGTCACTTTTGCTCACTTTTTAGTGACCAAAACAAGCCACATGACAGTCTGTCTTCAAGGGGACAGACAGTGCAAGTCTGCCACTGGTTTCTGAAGACAAGGTATCAGGTGAGCAGTGCTATATTCTACAGGAAATGAATCATTCATGGCTTGGACTCCTTAATGAGCATAATGAACTTTGAATTATATTAGTAATTGCTATTATAAATAATGATGTGTAATTTCCTTTATGTTTTTTCTAGTACAGCATTCTTTATACCAGAATTATACAAAGACTCTGAAAGTGAGTAAATATGTAAGCTAATATTTTCTTTTAAGTAGGTAGTAAACCATAATTTATTCATTCAACAGGTATTAACTGAGACTTACTACATTCCAGATATTGTGTGCAGCACTGGTACAAGGGTGAGCAAAACAGACATGAACCCAGCCCCCTGGGTCTCATGGGAAGATGCACATGAATCAAATAATTATGCAAATTTATAATTACAGAAGATAAATTTAGGGTCACTATGAGAGAGCATATGAGGAAACCCGAATACTGGCATCTGGGATGAGAGCTGAAGGTTATGCAGAATTGAATTGAATTGAAGAATGAAACAGGGCTGGGTGCAGTGGTTCATGCCTGTAATCCCAACACTTTGGAAGGCTAGAGAGGAGGATTGCTTGAGTCCAGGAGTTCCAGACCAGCCTGGACAAAACAGGGAGACCCCGTCTCTACAAAAAAAATTTTAAAAATTAGCCAGGAGTGGTGATGAGTGACTGTAATCCCAGCTACCTGAAGAATCAGGGTAGGAGGATCACTTGAGCCTTGGAGGTCAAGGCTTCAGTGAGCTGTTATTGTACCACTGCACTCCAGCCTGGGTGACGGTGAGATCCTGCCTCAAAAAAAAAAAAAAAAAAAAAAGAAAGAAAAGAATAAAACAGCAGATGTGGAGGATGGCTGGGCATTCCAGATAGTGCAGACAAAAGGGTAGCCAATGTGGCCCAAGGAATGTGCCTAAAGCAAAGTCTGGAACAAATACGGAGCCAGAGGGATGGCAGGGACGTTTTGCAGGATCTTATATAGGCCACACTAAAGATTTTGGTCTTCATGGTTGGTTGGGGAAGGAGAAAAATCATAAGAATGGGGCAAGTGTGACATGAGCAGCTTTCATAAGGAAGACCTCACTGCAGTGTGACTCAACCTGTCCACATCCCAACACCTTCTGGCAACCCCCAAACCCCTTTTGTTGAAGGCAACTCTATCCTTCCAAAGATGGCCCTGGAGTCATCTTTGACCCTTCTCATTCTCTCACATCTAAGGCCCATCTGTCTGAAAATCTTGTTGCCTTTTGAAGGCAAATCTACTTTGCCTTCGAAATTTATATATGATATTGTAGATTATTGCTATATTAGTGATAATATAATATTTTATATTATAGTAAAATATAATACAAAATAAAATAAAACTATATTTTAATAAAATATATCCAGCTAGTTTGCCCTCTGTCATGCTACCCCTCTTGTTCTGAGCCCCTATCACCTCTAGCCTGGAGTACTGTCACCATCATTGCCTGAAGACTGGCCTCCCAGATTCACCCTTGCCCTCTACATTCTATCATCAACACTTTTTTTTTTTTTTTTAATTAAAGTAAGTCAGACTCTTTGCTCTAAATCCTGCAGTGGTTTCTCGTTTCTCTCACAGAGACCTTCAGATCTTTGACTTTGTTTATTACTCCTACCTCTTGTCTTCCTGCCAGCTCCGCTCCTGCCACACTGCCCCCCTGGAGGTTTCTAGAACACACAGGGCATGCTCCCACCTTGGGAACTTTGTCCTGGATCTTCTCGTTTTCAGATTGCTCTTTCCCCAAATAGACAGCAACATGGCAGACTCTCTTGTCACTTTCAAATGTTTGTTCAAATCTCACCTTTGCAAGGAGGCCTATGCTAACCACCCTTATTTACATTTGCAACTGCCCCAGCACTCCAGATGCCTTTTAATCCTTTTATATTTCACTTTTCCCTAGCACTAAGACCTTCTAGCATATTCTATTACATATCATGTTTTCTCTTGGTTGCCTTACTGCCCCCACCTCCCCACACATACACCAGAATCTAAGCTCCACAGGATAAGGGATGTTCAAAAACTTTGTTCTGTTCACTAATTTATCTCCAGCACCTAGAAAGATGCCTGGCACATAGTAGGCACTTGATAAATATTTATTGAACAAATTACAAAAAATATAGAGAAGAGATTGGAGAGTGTCTGAGAGCAGACCTGATGGAGGGCCACGGCAGCAGTCCAGGTGGCTTCTACTACTGGTGTTGGCAGCAAAAAGGGAAAGAGGTGAACTGACTCACTTAAAAAGTAGAACAGGTAGAGAGCTGGGTGTGGTGGTTCACACCTGTAATCCCAGCACTTTGGGAGACCAAGGTGGGCAGGTCACTTGAGATCAGGAGTTCGAGACAAGCCTGGTCAACATGGTGAAACCCCACCTGTACTAAAATACAAAAATTAGCTGGGCGTGGTGGCTCATGCCTGTAATCCCATCTACTCAGGAGGCTGAGGCAGGAAAATCACTTGAACATGGGAGGTTGCAGTAAGCTGAGATAGAGCCACTGCACTCCATCCTGGGTGACAGAGCAAGACTCTTTCTAAAAAAAAAAAAAAAAAAAAAAAAAAAAACCAGCCAAAAAAACCAAAGTAGAGGAAGTAGAGTTTACTATTGGTTAAGATAAACGCTGGACAAGGAAACATCAAGATTCACCTTGTATAACTGATTGACAGTGCAGATGGATGCTCAGGTGTTGGCAACCTCTGGGTGTGGGGAAAGGCAATCAGACCTGAGGTACAGAGAAGATGGTGGCTAGAGCTAAAACTCAGGCAATTTTCCCCTTAAAATTTTTAGATTTCATGTAATGTAGCCACAGTGGTAAGAATTTAGATCAGGCACTGGCAGACTGAGACTTACTGCCTGTTCCTGTAAAGAAAGTTTGAGTGGGACCCAGCGAGACTTGCCAATGTTTTGTCTAAGGCTGCCTTCACACCATGAGGGCTGAGTGGAGTATTTGCAAGAGAGACTATATGACCTGCAAAGTTGAAAATATTTACTCTCTGGCCCTTTACAGAAAGTTTGCTGACTCATGCATTAGATCATAAAGAGCCTGGAGTTTCATTACTGCCCCTCGAGTAAATTGTTTCCCACCTCCTTTTTCTAGGTCTGTTCTGGGTTGTCCTTTTGAGGCTCTCTCTGTTTACTGGTAGAATTCATCCGTTTTCTGAGTTGTGGGAATTGCCCAAAGTTCTGGCTCACTGGTGGACCCCTTGCATGTTCACCTTGTTATATGTGCTTTCATCTCAATGGCCAGTTATATAGTAGGTGCTCAATAAATCTGTTGGTGGAATTGGGGAAAGGCAGCAAATGGGTCTTCCATCTGCCATCTTGCAGTGAAAGCCTGACACAGTCTCAGCTATATAAAGGAAGAGAACTTCTGTTACTCTTTTACATGAAGCTCTAGCTTTATTTTTTATTTATTTTTAAATTTATGTATTTATTTTGAGACAAGGTCTTTCTCTGTCACCCAGGCTGGAGTGCAGTGGCACGACCATGGCTCAGTGCAGCCTCTTCCTCCCAGGCTCAGACGATCTGCTCACCTCAGCCTCCCGAGTAGCTGGGACTACAGGTGTGCTTACCACCACATCTGGCTAATTTTAAAAAATGTTTTAATAGAGATGGGTCTGTTCCCCAGGCTGGTCTCAAATTCCTGGGTTCAAGCAATCCTCCTGCCTTGGCCTCCCAAAGTGCTGGGATTATAACTGTGAGCCACTGTGCCTGGCCTGCTCTGGTTTTAAAAATGATTCCAGCTTGTCTGAGGGCTTACTTTATATGTGTCTTCTTCATGTGACTTCTAATTATTTTCACATAATAGGTGGGCCTGGTAATTTCCAAGCTAGGTCCTGTTTGTCTTTGTGTAAATGATTTTTCATTTAGAAGGGTTCCAAAAAAGTAAAATAGATATTCTCCTTATTTTTTCACCCTTCATCTTTTATCACTGTACTATTACATGGTGGCTTTTCTTGTTAACAAACCCATAATATCAGTCTGAAATACCTTTTAAATATAATAACCATGCTTTAAATGTGATGTGAAAAATGAATTGCTTTTATAATTCTAAATAAGACATCTATTTTAATCTGATGATTTCTCTTTATATTTAAAAATAAATCATCAGGATTCGATTTGAAAGCCAATTGTCTACGGAGGCACTAAAAATTATTTGGTCTATTCAAGTGATAATGTATAATAAAGTTTACCTATTTTTAAATAGTTGAAATATTAATTCAAGAGACAGACGTTTTTTAAAAAAGATAATTAGTACAAAATGTGTTTGAAATAATATGAGGGATCAGGATGAACATTTGGTTCTAAAAGATTTAGGTTTTATTCATTACAGTGTTGACTGCATTTAATATTTATTTTTAGTATTGAAGATGAGCCTTAAGGCTATGTATCATGTACTTCATTAAAAGGAAGAGATTGTTATGCAAATCTGTAGCATATTTGTTAACTTTCCAGACAGAAAGTCTCATACAGAAAATAACTTTCTCGGCCGGGCGCCGTGGCTCACGCCTGTAATCCCAGCACTTAGGGAGGCTGAGACGGGTGGACCTCCTAAGGTTAGGAGTTCGAAACCAGCTTGGCCAACATGGTGAAACCCCGTCTCTACTAAAAATACAAGAAAAAATTAGCCGAGCGTGGTGGCAGGCGCCTGTAATCCCAGCTACTTGCGAGGCTGAGGCAGGAAAATCACTTGAACCCGGGAGGCAAATGTTGCAGTGAGCTGAGATCGTGCCACTGCACTCCAGCCTGGGTGACAAGGTAAGACTCTGTCCAAAAAAAAAAAAAAAGAAAGAAAATAATTTTCTTAAGAGGAAAAACCAGGGCTAGGTAATTACTTCTTTATTAGTTTAGGTCTACATTTATTAGTTAGTCCACACAAATTTTATTTACTAATTTTTTCTCCCCTAAATTTGAATTGTGTGTGTGTATATATATATGTATGTATATATGTATATCTATCTATATATATCTATCAATATATCTATATTTTTTTTCCTGAGGGAAAGGACTTGGAAGAAATAATAAGACATCTGGGTATAGGAATTTATAGGCACAAACCAATTACAAAAATCTCCATTTCTAAATGTAAAGGCTGCCTCGTTCTGTGCATTGCATATGGTAAGTACTCAGTAAATCTCTATACATCTTATATAATACCTCCAGTTACCCTATGGGCAGCTAGCTACTACCACAATTCCTATTTTACAAAGGAGGGAAGTAAGATTCACAGAGATTAACTGTGTCATACAGAATCACAGTAACTTCTAAGTAGTAGAGCTGGGTTTACACCCAGTTGGGTCTTATGCCAAAAACTTAACTATTACAGCTTCTCCTTGAATTTATATGATTTATTTAAATATTATCATAAAAAATTTAGATAGCCAATAACCGAAAGGAAGAAACAATTACTATGATGTGAATTTTCCTCAAACTTATCTTAAAACCTGCCTCTCTCCCTCCCTCTCACCTCTTTCTCTTTGTTGCTTTCTCTCTTTCTTTGTTCTCGCTCTGTCTCTTTACAACTCAGAGATCAAGACTTAAAAACAAAATGGCAGAGAACAGGTACAATTCTACACATGTGACTTTTTGTTTGGAGGTATGTTTACCTGCAGAGGAATCTCCCCGAGAACAAGTTCAGAAGAGATGCTATTTTTGTGAATGGTAAGAAAGTGGGCCATCCGTGTTTCTGCTCTGCAGGTTCATTTGTCAGAGTTCTAAGTGGGGACTGGGTGTCTTTGCTCTCACAAGGTGAGTTGTCTATCAAAGGCATCCTGCCTGCTTTTTTCGGTGGCAGGATCAATTAGAGTGAGCCTAACACTGGAGGTTGAGGACTCTAGTACAGCATCTGCCAGGGAGTGTTTCATCTTAGAAAAATTGTGATTTTTTATGATCAGATAGAGATAGGAGCCATAATTTGTATTAACACATTAAAGACTCCAAGAGGTCCTGCAAAAAGAAACTAGTTGTACCAACTTGGTACAACTCAGCATTTCCAAAATATTTGGTTACAGAGCACTTTTTGCATGTGCCAGGGATAAAATGCTAGGCAAATCTCAATCCCTTATCTTGACCACATCCAAGCCTTAACAAAAAAACCCCACTAAATGTAGAGAAATTTAGAGGAATTGGGTACATTTTGAATATGTAGCCAATCTCAAATAAACTCATTAATCAAATACAGAAAATGTTGGGATAATCTAATCCATCTAACTCGCTTTGCAGATGAAGAAACTGATAATCCAAAAGATTTCATCTCATAGGAACCAGGAGACAGAGCAGGAAATAGGTCACTGGTCTCCTGCCTCGAAGTTCTAGTTTTTTCCAACCATACTGGCTCCTCTTTGAGGTGTAGGGACTCCTCTACCAAACAGTTATAAACACACTTTCCAAAACACAGGAGACTACTTTTAGGAAGGTCTCTGCCATATATATCAAGTCATTGTGATCACTTGTTCCACTGTCCTCACAGTTAGAAATGGCCATGGAGTGTGTGGTTGCATCCTGGATCTCTAGCCACTGAAGTCATTTGTTTTTTTCACACAGTTTGGCAGAGTTTGGGTTTGCTAAATGCATACGTAAGTATTATCAACCTTTGGCTCACTAATTAGCAAAAAAGATAGTGTAGGTTTGAGTGGGAGGGGGCTGAAAAATTAATTTTGGTAGGATAAGTTTTCACCTAGAGAATCCTAAGTGGCAGATTGCTAACTCTTTTCATTTGTTTATTTCCAAAATGTTTTCAAGCTGATGGATGCAATTCTCCATAATGCAAGTATTTCCAAGCCCTAGCCAATGATCTGTGGTAATTGTGCTTTTATGATCTTATTACAGCATTCTCCCTTCCATTTTCTAGTTTGTTTGTCTGTTTAATAGGCCCCCATCATAAGAGCTGGAGGTGGAGGAGTAGAGAGAGGGAAAGTGGTCAGGAGATGAGTTTACTGGGGTGCTCAAATAGAACTGTTTTCCTTGCTGAGAGAATTAGGTTCCAGAACTCAGCCTTGACTGTAAGTTATGATCTTCCTAAAGGCTGATGTAAACCCCCAAATCCGATCTCAGCATCAACCAATTCCAGTTAATCAGTTATTTTAAAATAGATCAATTGTTAGTCTGATTTGTAATTGATCTCTTTTACATCTAGTTTGTGTAAGCCAGTAGATTTCAAACTTTTTATTTTTGTGGTGGAACATCCAAGTTTTGATAAGATTCCTGTCCAATAAAATGCTCCCTGGCCAGGCACAGTGGCTCACCTCTGTAATCCCAGCACTTCGGGGAGCCAAGGCGGGCAGTTCACTTGAGGCCAGGAGTTCGAGACCAACCTGGCCCACATGGCGAAACCCCGTCTCTACAAAAAATACGAAAAATAGCCAGGCATGATCGTGGGTGCCTGTAATCCTAGCTACTCTGGGGCCTGAGGCAGGAGAATCACTTGAACCTGGGAAGGGTATATTGCAGTGAGTTGAGATGGTGCCACTGCACTCCAGCATGGGCGACAGAGCAAGACTCTGTCTCAAAAACAAAACAAAACAAAAAACACAGCTCTCTCTGATTTCCTTTCATCTGTGGTTCTTTCACATGTAGGAGAAGAGGAGCTGTGAAGGAAGAACACAGGCAATGTAATTGACCAGAGATATACCACCTATCGCTGCTATGTGCCTGCAGGCACTGTGCAGTAGGTGCTGTGAGAATAGTGCAATAGCTGTACCGTACGATGCAAGTTGCTACCAGATGGTTCTTTTTAGAGCAACAATTTCAGCATTACCATGTTCAGAGTCTAAACCTGATTTCCTAAACTGGCAGCTCAGCTCTTTAAGTCGACACCCCTCCTGAAGAGTATTCATGGTTCTCTGTGACTGTTGATTAGTGAAAGTTTACTCTAATTATAATAAGCCATGACATCAAGTGAGCTCTTGAAGTAGAAAATGTACAACCACCCTGCAGTACTCTTTATATTTTGAGCACTATTTTTATCTTTCTCGAGCATTAAGATAAATTTAATAATCATTTGAGCAGATTTTGGCTTTAGCAATGCATCATCAGAATTTGGGGGTTATAGCCCATTATTCCCCCTTCCCCTTACCAGGGAAAGTGCAGGTGTAACACACACTAAATCATCCCGGAGACATAGGCTGCAAATGCAAACAGGCAGAAAAGCGTTTTGGTCTGGCATTTGAGGTCTGCTTGTTAAAGCCTTTCCCATCCATTCATATTTAGAGAATGCTACTCTGGAGTCGGGTTTAGTAGGGTCCAATCCCAGCTCTGCCATCTGTGGTCTGTCTAGCCTTGGGAAATATATTTAATTTCTCAGAGCTTCAGCCTTCTTCTCAATAAAATGGAGTGAATAATAATACCTACAGTGTAGGATTGTTGTGAGAATGAAACAAAAATATGTCTGACACAGTGTAAGAATCCATTAACATATTTGCTGTTATCAAAGGAAAAGGGTATCGTGCCAACGTCAATGTCCTGGTTTTGACAGTGTACTCTAGTTATGTAAGATGCTATTGTGGTGGACACTGGGGGAAAGGTACTCAGGAACTCTTTGTATAATTTTTGCAATGTCTTGTGAGTCTAAAATTATTTTAAAATTGAAAAAAGGGTGTAGGGAAGAAAGAAAAAAGGGAAGTCCCAGGAGTACAACTTGGCAATGCTAACCACCATCAGCCCAGTGGAACTCCAGCCTGGGATGTGCCTGTCTGGCTCCAGGGACAGGCAGGTCCCTCTTGATGCTGGGGAATAGCACATTCAGAACACACAAACCACTGCCATTGGCCTGGTTCCAACTCACTGCAGCCCTTTGATTATACATGGACTTCTGGTGGCCTTGCTAGTGGGGAGAAGTCACGGGAGCCAGTGTCCTGAATGCCAGTCCTTGGGCAGTGAAAGTAGTAAGGGTTTTCATGGTAAATCAACAGATTGACATTCTGATTCATGACCCAAATGGAGGAGACCTATGGTGCTGACGAGTCAGGCTCTGAGTCTGCAAGGCTGAGAGACCCTGGATCATCATCATTGGGTCAAGGTGAAGCCATCTTGTGAGGCCTCTAGGAAGACAGCCAGGAAGCCTTGCCCCAAGATGCCTCTCCTCTTCACCCCCTACATGAAAGTCTCTGTGCTTTTTTGGTTCCGGTTTTAATTACTCCCCAGTATAGCACAGTACAGTCCAATAGAACTTTCTGCAATGATGGAAATACTCCATATCCATGCAGTCCCTAACAGTACGACTAGTCACAAGTGGCTGTGGAGCACTTGCAATGTGGCTAGTGCAACTAAGGAATGAAATTTTCACTTTAATTAATTTAAATTTAAATAGCCCCATGTAGCTAATGACTACTATACTGTACAGTACAGGTATAAATTACAATTTTGCCACACTACTGTGAAGATTCTTGAAATGTAAGGCTGGTTAAGAGCTTGAATGGTAGGAGGAAAAAGCTTAACCCACAAAGAAATGTCATGGATGTCCTGCTTTTATGGAAGATATGTTGGCCAAGAAAACACATTAACCAGTTCGGATAAAAAATGATAATATTAATAGCAAACATTAAAATAAGCATTTCATGGATGACAGAAATTGGGCTAAGTGTTTAATATGTATTATCTTATGTAATCCTCCCAACATCCCCAAACAGTTATGATTATAACAACATCAAACATCTACAGAGCACTTGCCTTGTGTCCGGCATGGTTTGGCGTCCTTTCATACTTTGCCTCATTTAATCTTCAAAACCTGGTGAGATGAATACTAACACTGGCTCATTTATAAGCTCTGTGATTTTGTGCAAGTTTCTTAACCTCAGAGATACTGAAATATTTAATGTTAAGATAAAATATAAGATGTATATGTACATACAAAAATAACAATAGGCTAGGTGTAGTAGCTCATGCCTATAATCTTAGAACTCTGGGAGGCTAAGATAGGAGGATCACTTGAGGCTGGGAGTTTGAGACAAGCCTGGTCAACATAGTGAGACTTGTCACCACAAAAATAAAAAACGTTAGCTAGGGGTGGTGGTACACAATTGTCCTAGCTACTCAGAAGGCTAAAATGGGAGGATCATTTGAGACCAGGAGTTTGACATTACAGCAAATTAACAGTGCTTCTGCACCCCAGCCTGGGAAACTGAGGGAGACCCTACCTCTAAAACTAAAAATAATAAAAAGTGCCTTGTGACCAATACCCAGCTTTGGCATTTGAACACTGCCAGGGCTTTGGAAGCCCGTGTGTGCCCCTCCCCACATATGCATTTTCCCTTCACCCTAGAGCTAAGCACTTTTCTGAGTGCTTTTGTGTGTTAACCATTTCCTAATTTGTTTCTCATAGTTTTGCAAGCTATGTACAGATCCCTGAAAAAAACAAAAAACATGGATTTTTCTTTACTTCATTGCACAAACATCTCTAGGCTATGAACAATTCTCTAGGTTCTTGCAGAACTTGACTTTTTTGACTTCCTCAGGAGTCTTTCAATTTCAAGCAATGAAACCCAACTCAAACTGGCTTAAGCAAAGGGAAAGAATTTACATCCTCTAGAATCCCAAAGGACCAGGGGTAGGTTCAAGCTGGTCTTCCCTCACGGTTTTTGTTGGCTTGGGTTGGTCTCTGTTTCATCCTCTCGTGAGGTAGTCCCAAGAGCTCAGGCTGACACCCTCTCTCTTCCTCATTTATTGGAAGGAGGGCTCTAACTTCTCTCCTCTTCTTCCAATCAGTTCAGCAGAAATCCCAGGATTGAGTCTCTGTGGACCATTTTGGGTTAGGTGTTCATTTTTGAATGAATCACTCTTGCCACAGGGATGGAATATGCTGATTGAATGGGTTTGCAATGTGGAGGTGTCTGCCGATGCTATACATATGGGGGTAGCTCCACTTTGACCACCTGAATTGAGGGTAAGTGGAGGTGGTTCTCCTAAGGAAAAGAAAAGTTAACAAAGGAAGAGGGGATGGATGCTACAGAGGCAAAGGCAAGAGCCGTGTATCCCACTTTTGAGCAAAGCAGGGTTACTCTGTACGCACCCATCAGCTACCAGTGCGCCCTTTATATCTCTCCAGGACTCAAGAAGCAACATAACTGCCCATGAGAGGGACTTCTCAACCTCTTAGGAAAACATGTAGTGTCTTAAACATGAACTATTCCCTTTCCCAGGGAAAACATTACTGAGGACTTTATCTTTGGGTTTTCATTTTGTATACCATCCTCTCTGACTCTATAAATGTACTTTATATGTTGAAATTGGATAGTTATGTATCTAACTTCCTACTTGATGACTACATATATTCTCTATATACTAGAATGAGAGAAAAAAGAAATTAGTAGGTGCTATTTCAGAGACATGTGGCACAGAGATCAGCAGAAAAACAGCTAGAAACAAACAAAAAGCAACCCGTGATTACTCATAATAAAGATCACCACTGAACAATGAGATTTTATGGAACTAAAATTATGATATATTTATAGATCAGTTTATTTTGTTTGCCACAGCAAACTAGTTTTTATTTTTCACATTTCTGTCTATGCTTCTATTAGAAGCCATGGAAACAACACTCTTTTTTTTTCTTATGCAAATTGATTCACCTCAGCATTTACTGACCTTTTCTTGGCATACTCTCTTTGACTCTGGTCATGTCAGTTGTAAAAAGATGCAAAGAAGCTGATAATGAATGCTTTCAGAAGATAACAATGTAAAAACCTGACCTTGAATCAATGATAGCACAATTACTTTGTAGAATTTTTTAATCAATGATGATTTTCCTACCTTAAAATAATTACATTCTTCAACAGAACCTCTGGAAGAAAAAACATAGTATGCCTCATTCTTTTTTTTTTTTTTTTTTAATGGAGTCTCACTCTGTTGCCCAGGCTGGAGTGCAGTGGTGTGATCTCAGCTCACTGCAGCCTCCGCCTCCCAGGTTCAAGCGCTTCTCTTGCCTCAGCCTCCCAAGTAGCTGGGACTTCAGACACCCGCCACCACACCCTGCCAATTTTTTTGTATTATTAGTAGAGATGGGGTTTCACCATGTTAGTCAGCCTGGTCTCGAACTTTTGACCTCAAGTAATCCATCTGCCTCGACCTCCCAAAGTGCTGGGATTACAGCCACGAGCCACCACTCCTAGCCAGTATGCCTCTTTCTATAGACCTATTTTCCCCAAATTTGCATGTAAATCACTTTTTTTTTTTGTAAATGGAATCATAATTTAAGGTCCAGCATAACTCAAAAATTGTGCAGTGAAACATGGAATGATTTAAAGGAGAAAGAAACTTCTGGGCTTTCTTGCATAAGTGTCTCCATTTATAGATGTGGAAATTGTGGATGTATAGTGGGAAATGACTTAGCTAAGGTGCACTTATAATGAATTTGTTCTGTGGTTGATATTACTATATATTTTTTCTAGTTGCCGATTTTTGTTTTCAATGTTTAATTAAAGGAAGGTGGTAGACCTGTAGAACCAAAAGAAGATTATTTTTCAGCTTCCTTACAGTTTGGATATAATTTGTCAATAATTATAAAGTTTGTAGATAATTAAAATAATACTTGTTGAGGTGTTTTTTTCCTTGATTGCTTGATACAATGTGTTTTTAAAAAAATAACTAAACAAAAAATATAGGAGTAATATAGCTTGCTGTCAATTTCATGTCAATTAAAAATGATTTATTTAAATCGACAAGTAAAAACTGTATATTTCATATACAGCATGTTGTTTTGAAATATATATACATGTGGAATGGCTAAACTGAGTGAATTATCATATGCATTACCTCACATATTTTTGTTTGTTTGTTTTTTTGAGATGGAGTTGTGCTCTGCTACCCAGGCTGGAGTGCAGTGGTGCAATCTCAGTTCACCACACCCTCTGCCTCCTGGGTTCAAGCGATTCTCCTGCCTCAGCCTCCCGAGTAGCTGGGATCACAGGCATGTACAACCACGCCCAGCTAATTTTTTCTTTTTTTGGTAGAGACAGGGTTTCACCATGTTGACCAGGCTGGTCTAAAACTCCTGACCTCAGGTGATCCACCCACTTCAGTCTCCCAGCGTGGTGGGATTACAGACGTGAGCCACCGTGCCCAGCCATTGTCATTAACTATAGTCACCATGTTGTACAATAGATCTCTTGAACTTATTTCTATTTAACTGCAATTTTGTATCCTTTAACCAACATCTCCCTCATTCTCTCATTCCTTCCTCCCACCAAAAAACCCCAGAACAGAAAAACCAAAAAACACTTCTAGGTTTTAAATATCTTTTTGAGAGAAAAAGTTCACAGAGCGCACCAGTGGTTTGCAACTGGGGGTGATGTTGTCCCCCAGGGGACATTTGGCAATGTCTGGATATGTTTTTGTCACATCTGGGGGAAGATGCTACTGTGGGTAGAGGCCAGGATGCTACTAAACACCCCATACTACATAGGACAGCCCCGTACAGCAAAGGATTAACCACCCCAAATGTCCATAATGCCAAGGTTGAAAAGCCCTGGGTTAAATGAACCAGCTTTCTGCAGGTGAAGACTCCTACAGAGATCATAAGCCATGCCCTTTCACTTACTGTGTTGAGTGCTTTTTTATTACAGTGTCATAATAATCTCTACCTCTATTAAAAAGCTAGTGTGAGAAGCCTCTTTCCTACTTTTGCATTTACCCTCTGCTTCTTCTTCCTGTGAAATTAAACAAGTGCTCTCACCTCTCTAAGGTCAACCGTTCCTCCAAGGCTTGGAGGCCAGCTAGGATTAAGTTCAGCTGTGTGAAACAGAAAAATCTAACATCCTCTGGCTTTTTACCATGGGTATTGTTTTCCTCACATAAAAGCAATCTGGAGGCAGCAGTCCAGGGCTGGTGCCCTCGCTCCACGATGCTATCGGAGGCTGGGGCTTCTTTCACCTTCCCACCCAGCCATTCTTGGAACGTTGGTCCTCACACATAACTCCTTGGGGGAGCACCATGGCTGCTCCATCACCAGCACGGGGCCTATGACTAGTTGGGGAGTAAGGGAAAGAGGAAAGGTCAAAAAGTGCGTGCAGGTTGAGAATGTCTGCCTCTTCTCGAATAGGTACTTACAAAATTACACTTTGCTTATTTCCTGTGCTGCATTTATTGCATTTGGTAATGGCAGATATAATGGTTAATTTTATGTGTCAACCTGACTGGGAGAAGGGATGCCCAGATAGCTGGTAAAACATTATTATTATTATTATTATTATTATTATTATTATTATTATTATTATTATTTAAAGGTAGAGTCTCCCTCTATCACCCAGGCTGGAGTGCAGTGGTGCGATCTCAGCTCACTGCAACCTCTACCTCCTAGGTTCAAGTGATTCTCATCCCTCAGCCTCCTAAGTAGCTGGGATAACAGGCATCAGTCACCATGCCCGGCTACTTTTTTTGTAGTTTTAGTAGAGATGGGGTTTCACCATGTTGGCCAGGCTGGTCTCGAACTCCTGATCTCGAGTGATCCACCTGCCTCAGCCTCCCAAAGTGCTGGGATTACAGGTGTGAGTGCCCTGCCCCTGCCTATTAACATCTTTTAGGTACCTTGTAGCAGCCACTGCTGATGCTCAGCTCAGAAGCCCTCACATTCCTTTACCATTTCCGTGCTCTCCTTCTTTGGCTGCATTGTTCTTTTGCTATATCAGTGGGACCTGCAACAGAACTGCTCTCAGGCTCCCAGAGAGGCTCTGCTTTCCTTGTGCAGAGGGCCAGAAATGCCTGAGTGCTTTTATCCCCTTAGGGTAGCCTGTAACCAATGACCTGCTAACAGAGCAGAATGAAAGCCCAGCTCCTTTATCCTGAGTCAGGAAAAACCCTGAGATGCAGTTGACTCTGCAGAGCTCCCTGCAGGATCAGGTGGAGTCTGGCCTTTGGTTTGAGATCACCACTCTGGTGGGCTTCCTCCTCTTGCTTTGCCCTGTTCCCCTACTCTTCCTTTGCCTAGTTTCCCAGGAGACACTGCCTTCATAAATCATTTTCACAAAAATCTTTATCTCTGAGTCTGCTTCTGGGTACCAGACTATGCCTTTTTAATTCACCCAGTGACTAGCATAGCGCCTGACACATAGTGGGTGCTTGAAAACTTCTTCAGGACTGGTTGAAAAATACGTAATATTAAACCCAATTAAACAAACAGTCCTATTGGAAAGACACTTTTGAAGCCAGTCAAATTCAGATGATTCTATAACAATTAGTAATGTAAGTTTGATTCTTTTTTTTTTTTTTTTTTAAGACAGAGTCTCCCCCCGTTGCCCAGACTGGGGTGCAGTGGTGTGATCTTGGCTGATTGCAATCTCCACCTCCTGGGTTCAAGCAATTCTCCTACCTCAGCCTCCTGAGTAGCTGGGATTACAGGCATGCACCACCACGCCTGGCTAATTTTTTTTTTATATTTTTAGTAGAGATGGGGTTTCACCACGTTGGTCAGGCTTGTCTTGAACTCCTGATCTCAATGATCCACCTGTCTCAGCCTCCCAAAGTGCTGGGATTTACAGGCATGAGTCACCGCACCCAGCATTACATAGGTTTGATTCTATCTAGCAGAACTCAAATTCAAAATAACCTGGTGAAAGTTGAATACTTAAATTTAAGGTCACGGATTATTACAATATGACAGGGACCAGGCAATTCTTCGATCAGTTTAGGTTCCTGCTCAGAAGTCTGAAAGTCTCACCCCACTACATGCCACAAACCCTTCTTTTGTTCTTTGTCTTTTTCTTTCTTTCGTTTTTGGAGACAGAGTTTCACTCTTGTTGCCCAGGCTAGAGTGCAATGGCATGATCTCGGCTCACTGCAACCTCCATCTCCCAGTTTCAAGCGATTCTCCTGCCTCAGCCTCCCGAGTAGCTGGGATTACAGGTGTGCACCACCACACCTGGCTAATTATTGTATTTTTGTTGGAGATGGGGTTTCACCATGTTGGCCAGGCTGGTCTCAAACTCCCTACCTCAGGTGATACACCTGCCTTGGCCTCCCAAAGTGTTGGGATTACAGGTGTGAGCCACCACACCCAGCCAAACCCTTATTTTTTGTAAGGAGGTTGTGCACACTGGTTTCCCAGAAGCAAAGTAACAGGTAATGTTAACTTCAGTTACTGCAAATGATAGCTGGAGGTCTGGGGAGAGGGACTGATCATACTGGGCACCTGCATCTCCTGTGCAAATCTCTCCTGGGGCCTCAGTGCTTATGCAGGTTGCTCTACACACCCTTGGTTTGAGTGGACCCTCCCCTGGCTTGCAGGCTGCCCTTCATCGTTCTGGGTGCTCTCAAGCAGTGATTCCACTGTAGGGCATGGTGCCTGACCCTGGAGCAATGCCTCCTCCAGGCCCCAGAGAGCTCTCCCCTGAAAAGTCGAGGCTTGAAAGAAGATAGCCTGCCACTGGCTGAGAACTGGAATGATTACAATCCCCAATGCTGGAGGTGGGACCTGTGGGAGGTGATTGGATCATGAGGGCGGGTTTCTCATGAATGGTTTAGTACCATCCCCCACTTGGTACAGTATAGTGAGTGAGTTCTCGCAAGATCTGGTTGTTTAAAACTGTGTGGCACCTCCCCCATTTCTCTCTTCCTCCTGCGGTGGCCGTGTAAGATGTGCGTGCTTCCCCTTCACATTCTGCCATGATTGTACATTTCCTGAGGCCACCCCAAAAGCAGAAGCCAGTATGCTTCCTGTAAAGCCTGAGGAACCATGAGCCAATTAAACCTCTTTTCTTTATAAATTGCCCAGTCTCAAGTATTTCTTTACAGTAGTGCAAGAACAGACCAATACACCCACTCTTAGCTTCGGAGTTAGATTAGACTTCTCAGGTTCAAATCTCGAGTCTGCCACATTCAAGCTCTGTAAATTTCAGCAACTCACTCAATCCGTCTCAGCCACACTTTCCTATTTCTCGAAAGTAGTTTCCATGAGGGGATGGGTCTTGGTCTTTTCCTGCTATTGCTATATTCCCAGTGACAAGACAGTGTCTGAAATATGGTAGGGGCTTCATAAGTATTTTCTGATGAAATAAATGAGGGTGTTTTTGAAGGCTGATGGAAATGGTGGGTAGTATCTGGCACAAAGCAATCACTCAATAGCATCTGAGTGATTATCTGGCACAAAGCCAGATCTGGCCCAAAGCAATCACTCAATAAATGCTAGCTATAAATATATAAAATATACATATGAAGATGTAATTTTATTTTATTTCTTATATCTGGTAACATAGTTTCTAACCACAATGTAATGTGTTAGAATTAATCCTCTTTCACGCCTACAATCCCAGCACTTTGTGAGGCTGAGGCGGAAGGATTGTTTGAGCCCAGAAATTGGAGGCTGCAGTAAGCTATCGTCATGTCACAGCACTCTTGCCTGGGCAACACAGTGAGATCCTTTTTATAAAAACAAACAAAATAATTATTTCCAAAAATTTAAAACTTAAAAAAATTAAAAATTGAGAAGTTTTTTAAAATATGAAAAAAGAGGCATCTCCATATTTTCTGAGAGCAATAGTACCTGGGGCGAACACTACTGATTGCCCCATCTCCATTCACTTGTGTCTTTCTTCCTAACACAGCTCTGATTCTGACCAAGTATTAATTGTCCCAAGACTTAGAGGAATGAGACCAAGGCTCTAGGAGTAAATCTTATTTTTCTTTCTTTCTTTTTTTTTTAAATTGAGACAGAGTCTAACTCTGTCACCAGGCTAGAGTACAGTGGCACGATCTCAGCTTACAGAAACCTCTGCCTTGCTGGTTCAAGCAATTCTCCTGCCTCAGCCTCCCGAGTAGCTGGGACTATAGGAACCGGCCACCATGCTCGGCTAATTTTTGTATTTTTAGTGAATCGGGGTTTCACCATGTTGGCCAGGATGGTCTAGATGTCCTGACCTTGTGATCTGCCCACATCAGCATCCCAAAGTGCTGGGATTACAGGCGCAAGCCACCACACCCAGCAGGAGTGAATCTTAAGGAGGCTATTGGCAGGTGCCGTTCCCCGTCACCTGCCTCCATGACTCATTGGTCCTGTGATTAGGAGTAGTTCAGTCAAAATTAAGGAAACATTTATATTACACACTTAGAGGTGTGGTTTTTCCATTTTTCACCAGGTAGTTGAGAACAAAGAAGTATGTAGCTCCAGTTGCCACTGACAACCGTCTTGTTATTATGAGGCACTTGGAAACCAGGCTTACACCATCGTGAGAAAGATGCAGTAGAGAGATGGAGAGAGCTAGGTATCTGATGACATCTTTCAGCTACTGATGGTGCCACTCCTTCCAGTTAGGTAAGAATACATTTCCTTACTGTCTTATTTTTTATTTTATTTATTTATTTATTTATTTATTTATTTATTTATTTATGAGACAAGGTCTTGCTCTGTTGCCCAGGCTGGAGTGCAGTGGTGTGATCTGGGATTACTATAGCCTTGACCTCCCAGGATCAAGTGATCCTCCCACCTTAGCCTCTTGAGTAGCTGGGACTACAGACATATGCCACCACATCTGGCTAATTTTTAAGGTGTTTTGTAGAGATGGGGTTTCACCATGTTGCCCATGCTGGTCTTGAACTCCTGGCCTCAAGCAACCCTCCTTTCTTGGCCTCCCAAAGTGCTGGGATTATAGGCATGAGCCACTGAGCCTGGCCATTTCATTATTATTATTATTATTAAGACAGGGTCTCATTTTGTTGCCTAGGCTAGAGTGCAGTGGCACCAAGAGGGCTCACTGAAGACTTGGCCTCCCAGACTGGATGAGCTTCCTGCCTCAGCCCCCCACGTAGCTGGCACTACAGGCATGCGCCACCACACCTGGCTAATTTTTGTACTTTTTTTACAGATAGGATTTCACTATGTTGCCCAGGCTGGTCTCCAACTCCTGAATTTAAGCCACCCACCTGCCTCGGCCTCCCAAAGTGCTGGGATTATAGGTGTGAGCCACCATGCCCAGCCTCCTTATTGTTTATGTCACTTAGGATGGTTTTTTTCAAGCCTTACAGCCAGAAATATCCTACCTAGTGGACTGCAAAATTATTTAGGAGGTGAAACTAAAAGTGTCCTTTTTGGATAATAATAGTAATGGTAGCCAATGCCTTCTTCAGCTCTGTGTGAATACATATGCCAAGCCCTTCAGCCAAATTAGCTATTTCCTTTCTCAACAATCCTATGAGGTGGAGACTATTATTTGCTTCATGTTTCACATGAGGAAACCAGTTGTATGTCAAGTTACACACATACACACACACTAAACCCAAAACGGGTCAGAGGAAGAGCTGGGATTTGAATGTAAAGGTGCAGTTTTGGAACCGGACTTATACCTACCCATGAAACCTAAGCATTTCCATCAATAGATGAATGGATAAAGAAACTGTGGTATGTATACATAATGGAATACTAATCAGACATAAAAAAGAATGGAGTCATGTCTTCCGTAGCAACATGGATGGAACTGGAGACCATCAGCTTAAGTGAAACCACTCAGAAATAGAGAGATAAATACCACATGTTTTCACTTATAAGTGGGAACTAAATAACATGTACACATGGGCATACAGTGTGGAAAGACAGACATGGGAGACTTGGAAGGATGGGGGTGGAAAGGAGTGGATGATGAGAAATTTCTTAATGGGTACAATGTACATAATTTAGGTTGATGGATACCCTAGAAGCCCTGACTTCACCACTATGAAATCTATGCAAGTAACAAAATTACACTTGTACGCTATAAATTTTTACAAACAACAAACCCCTACCCATTAAATTGTACTTTACAGTATTTACTTCTATGAAGATTCATAGTGAGAAAGAAAAAAAAAATGGAATGTAATTTGCTTCAGTTTTTTAAAAGGTATACTAAAGCTTTCATAGACAAAAAATGAACACTTGCATAATTTTCTTGCTTGTGTACCTTTTCCAGGGAATTTGTCTCCTTTTGAAAACATGTATTCATTTATCCAATCATTCATCAAATATTTATTGGACACTACGTGTCAGGCATTGAAGCAGGCACTAGAGTACATAGTGAATAACTTCCTGCCAGGTGGAGAAGACAAAGAAGTAAACAAGAGGGATAAGCCCTTTCCCAGGAAGGCACAGTGTGCCATGGGCATCTAAACACGGTACATGAACCAGTCCAATGCAACAGTCGTGTAAAAAAATGCTTCCCAGGTGAGACCTAAGATTTCCCCAGCAGAGTGGTGAGAGGTCACATCCAAAGGCCTGGAAGAGGAAAGAAAGAATGTGGCACATCCATGACACTGCAGGGGGTGGTGGCTAGGAAAGGGTTCAGTACATAGAAAAAGAGATGAAGTCAGTGATGCAGGCAGTGACCGAGAAGTTCGGCTCTTGTTTAAGCCCAGGTCCTCCAGAAAGTAGAACCTGAGTCAAAAATAAAGTGCTGACATTTCGGGAGGTGCAAGTCCAAGGTTTAAAAGGTAAGTTAAAAAGGGAAGTATGGCAAATAAAGAAGTCAGGCATGGTGAGGATACTGTCACACACCGCTGTGTGGCCACCAGGTTACAAGGAGCCGAAAAGAGGAATAGCAGGTGGCTCAGCAGGTGAGTCTGCCTCGTACGTGGGATTGCTCTGGAAAGGCTGTGGGAAGAAACTCTGTCTTGCAGTAGGCCATGAAAACAGAGACAAGGAGGAATTAATCTGCCCAGCTACATTCTGCCTCCTGTTTTCCCTTATTCAGGGAGCATCCATGGGGAGTTAATTTCCCCACACTTCTGGCTTGCAGCATCTGGTGCTTGGAGGCTGCTCAGGAAGCCAGATGTCATGCGCTATCATGCGACACTTCATCCCATTCTGGAAGTGGAGGGATGACTCAAAGCAGAGGTTGGTGCGTGGACTTGACAGGCCCATGGCTTCAATTTGGGCCCCAACCAGCTTGGGGTGTTCATGCATGGCCAAACTGAGCTTCTTCAGAAATGAAGAAATTGAAAGAATCTGCAATGGTGCATAGGTTAATGTCCGATAGTCTTTTTCCCTGAGAGAAGCTATAAAGAACGTCAAGCCTAGGACAGCCCCAATCAGATGAAGAGCTCAGATGGTTCATCCTGGCTGCAGGGTAGGGGGCGGAATGAAATTAGCAAATCTGAGAGTGTGTCTGTCACCCTGTGGCCTGGTCTAAGGGAATAAGAATGAGGATGAAGCCAGGTGGATGGATCTGAGCAATATATAAGTCAGTTTCACTGTATTTTGTAATTAAGAAGATGAGAAGGGTGAGGGAGAGGATGGCACCTGCTTTCTGGCTTAGGCAGCTGAGGAGTAGATAGTGGTGTCACTTTCTGTGATGGGGAATTATTGGGTGGGGTGTGTGGAGACAAAGTGGGATGCTGAGCTCAGTGTTGAACTAATTGAATGTCAGAAGCCCAAGGCACATCCAAGGAGAAGTGTCCTAAGGCAGTTGGTGGCACTAGTCTGGAGTTTGGGAGCAATGCCTCAGCTGGAGACATGAGTTTCTGAGTCATTGGAGTATATGTGGGGAATGAAGCAGGCATGAGGGATGCATAAGATGCCTGAAGGGGAATATTTTAAAAAGAGGAGAAAAGGGTGGAGGACCCGGCCCTTCCAGGCTCCTCAATGTTTCCAGATTCCAGAGGATACAGAGAAAGCATGGCCAGAGGTGATCCCAGGACAGGAGCAATTTTTTGGCGAGTGAGCAACATTGAGAGATGCACAAAGGAGTCAACTTAGGAAAAGCGTGAGAGATGTTCAATGAACTTAGAGATGAGGAGGTCTTTGGTTTCCTCAGGAAGGGCAGCATCAGAGGCGTGGTGGAATTTGGGGTGGGTGGAAGCAAAATGTACATAAACCATTAATCTTTTGTGCAGGGATTGCTTATAATTCAAAGCAGTTACTGTAATTCAGAATGATGCAAAAGTAAATAAATTAAAGAGAATTGAGCATTCCAGTAGGTTTTGACCCCTTATCCTACTTTACATTTCTGCATAGCGTATTTGACAACTTGAAGTGATTGTATTTGTACCACTGGTTGCTGTCTGCCTCCCCTATAGAAGGAAGAACCAATCTCAGCACTTTGGGAGGCTGAGGCAGGCGGATCATGAGGTCAGGAGATCAAGACCATCCTGGCCAACATGGTGAAACCCTGTCTCTACTGAAAATACAAAAATTACCTGGGTGTAGTGGTGCGGGCCTGTAGTCCCAGCTACTTGGGAGGTTGAGGCAGGAGAATGGTTTGAACCTGGGAGGCGGAGGTTGCAGTGAGCCGAGATCGCACCACTGCACTCTAGCCTGGCAACAGAGCAAGACTCTACCTGGAAAAAAAAAAAAAGAAGGAAGAACCATGAAGGCTGCTGCAGCTTTGTCTTGTTCACTCCTGCAGCCACAGTGCTTGGCCCAAAGCGGCCATTCAATAAATGTTGGTTGAATAAATGATGGAGAGAATTTGAAGAAAATACATAAATAAAAAAAGAAATCATAATTTGAGCTACATAAATATATTTACAGGCTATTTACAAAAATAATTGTAGATAAATGTTTGAATAAAAAAGAGGAAGCTGTGAAGACGACTATAGGACATCTCTCGTTGTCAGCCTCCCAGACTTTCTGGTAAGTTAAGTGGAAATTTATAATACTAAAAGATTGTCATGAATTTCAAAAAGGCTTTTCTAATCTACAACCCCCCGTAGACTTTCATAAAGAGATTTTTGTTACCAATTAGATGCTAGACTGGAAAGTAATCAACTTAGGGGAAAATATATAAATATAAATGTGTATGTGTGTATTTCTTTTTTCATGATTTTAATCAACTAAGAGAGAGAAGTAGAGTTTTTACACTAATTTTGAAGGTTGCATATTTAGAATCTTGCATTTTATTAAAGGCAATATCATAATACTTAACATCTATGCCAGAGACCTGCTTGGTTATATTATATGAAGAGAGGCATGCTTTTTATGGAATCATTTCTAGGGAAGTGAACATTGAAATAACAATCCCAAGAAAAATGCTTTCCTTTGTCTAATTTGTTTTTACCCCTTCTTTACAGGTTTTTTATGTTACCATGCTTTAGCAGAAATCAATTAATCATATATTTTAAATAAAACGTTTCATAATTTACCAAGACCAATTTTGTCAGTAGCACAGTATGATAGATGTGTATTCATTTTAGATGATGGTGAATACTGATCTGTAAACCCTGTGGTTTCAGTGATAAGGATGGAATGTGCAAACATAGAACAGAGAATATGTTCTTAAAAAGTTAAGGAACAGTCTTCTTCATGATTTCAGCGGAAGTTAAGGAGGAAAGGGTACCACTTAAAGTATCTTAACAGTGGAAGAAGGAAAGCAAAATTCACAGCATCAGAAACATTCAGGGAAATTCATTTGTCCTTGAATAAGGTTTCACAAATATAGATGTGAAACAGTTAAGAAGCAACATTCCAGTTTTGGGTAAGTTAGGCTGCAGAAACAAATATAACCCCAAGTCTTAATGGCTTTCAACCACAAAAGTTTATTTTTTGTTATTATATGCCTGAACTGGCTTTAGAATTTCACGTCAGTATGACAAAGTAGATTTCTAAGAGCCTGGCCTGTTTGCAGGCAACAGCTCTGAACTCCAAACAAAATACTATGGAGAGCGAGCAAAACCAGGCAGATTTTGGGAGGGAGTCAAAACATGAAAGAGGGATTATCAGAGGGTGAGTTTCCCATTTTCATGACTTCAGTCTGAGATTGGGTTGCAGACAGCATGAATGGGCAAAACCCACTAGAACATCTGCTCTTTCTGGCCTGAAGAACAAAGGTTCTGGGGCAACCACTGCTGCTGGAAAATGACGAGAGAATCCCAGAAATGATAGCCAGGGCAGAGGAGCCTCAAAAGCCTTCTGTGCGTAAATACTGCCCCAGTTCCTGACACCTGAATGATCTGTGCATGGGGCAGACTCAAAGCAGCTTGTAGGTCAGGCTTAGAGAACAGAATTGAGATCTGAGCTGCAGCCCGCCAAACACAAGACAGAATTCCTAGTTTGAGTCTGTTTAAATTAATTGCCTGCTAAAACAAAACCATCAACATTCTTTGAAAGAATATAACAGAATCACGAATTTCTACAACATAACCACAAAGAAGGCAGGGGAGGAAAAACAGGAACAAAAGATGGTAGGGTGGAGGGGCAGGGACAAAAATAATACGAAATAATATCACTAACTGACATTATGTGGATATTTACCTCAAATATTAACATTGCTTCTATCACAGCAGAGGGAGAAGAGCAGCAAGGAAAGAGGATGATGGCCCTGAAGGCATCTTGCTGATACGTAACAGCAATTTCACTAGCCTTTCCTCAAGTCCCAGGTCCAGGCCTGACTTGCAGTCATGGGGCAGGAAATGATAATTGATTCACAGGGATAATTGATTCATAGTGAAACTGCCATCATCTGGTAGACTGTGTTATTTATTCAAAAATAAATAATTTTTGAATAAATAACACAATCTATTTACAATAAAAAATAAATATTTTTTGAATAAATAATACAATCTGCCAGATGATGGCAGTTTCACTATTAGGAAAGAGTAAGTACTCATAGAGTCAATGACTTCTGCATAATGAGAAAATTTTTAGAGAGTATTTGCTCTCCCGATAAAATCCAGCATTATCTATGTAACCACAGCCAGCTCAGTAGCCAGTTACTTGCCTGATCCATACTCCTTCTCAGAGATTCTGTCTCTTACTAAGTGGAAGGCACAAAACCACTTCTGTGGCCATAGCTAATTGGACCATGGGGTGGATGCCTGACGAACGTTGGGCCATTTAGATTTCCAAATCCTATCAATCCCATTGGTGCCTGCACTGAGAGGCCAAACAAAGCCAGGGTTGAGATGGAAGTGTCTGGCCTTATAAAGGTGAAGAGAGAAAGCCAACTGTGGAGAAAACCTCCTGTATTCTTGAGATAACCCTATAAGCTTTTGTTAATTTAATAGGTGAAATTAATTTCAGAGGATTTGCAGCACTCTAAAGGGCACCATTCACATGGTAGTCTATAAAAATGACACTAGGAATTCACATAAACTACAGTGTGAATATTGCCTCTGGAGTTGTGCAATGCTGTGGTGCTGGGTTTCTGCTGCTAGAATAGAAGTCTTCCCTTCTGCTATTTCAGATAGAGAGCTCATGGAAGATACAGTGGAGAAAGAGACAGAAACATCATTCTTGGGGTAATAGTCAATGACAGTAGTGATTCTGCTGAGCACATTGAAAGAGAACAAACTTCTAAATTGCTTCTTGGATCTGTGTAACACCAAATTTGGAACAGGAATAGCTAGAATTATGGAAATACAATAGACAGAGACAAAACAAATTGTGAACTTTGACTAATCACAGACAGCATTTTTTTTGCAACAGGTATAAGCATTCCTTGCTATAAGAGTTGATTCTGATTCAGTAATATACCATTTATAGTTATTTGATAACACCTTTCTACTCTCAAACATGAGAGTAAAATCCAGTACGTATTTTATGTATACATGTACTTTTCATTGAGTAATTTGTCTTCATGACTTATTCCTGAATGGGAATTCCACACCAAATAGCTTTACTTTGATTTACCTTCTAAAATCGCACAAACACATCCCTTCTATTAATTTCACTTTGCGAACTTGTCTCCTTATATAGTGAAATATCTAAATATAAGTTTTACAACCTCATATATTTCAAAGTTGTTACCTTCCTTTGTCACATAATGTTAAAATATGCCATATAATCCTAATCCATACAATTCAAAAGAGTAGTACAAAATGTATAGACAAATGCTCTCCTGCTGTTTTAAACACCATTTAGCAAGTTTTATAGCTGAAGCGTTTGCCGACATAATTATTACTTTCCTATTATGGTGAGTATATGAATATTTTTTATAGAAAGATGCTTCTATAGGCAGGCACAGCATGGACCACTCAAAAGCCAAGGCCAAGCCCTTTGCTTGCTCTTAACCCCTTTGTAGTATTTTTTGAAGCATTGTATTTGATAGTATAGCAAACTCTCAATTTCCTAGACTCACAGACAGAGATAAACAGCAAAGAAAGTTCTCCAGTCATTTGTCAATCATTGGTTTTCATATTTGTACTTAGAATGTGCATGTGAATTAAAGTTTTTACGACAACATTAAGTGTTCTCTACGCATTTACTATCAAGTATATATTTTATGTCTGTGATGAATAAATAAGTTATCTCAGATAACAAAAGTATCTTTAGATCATGTCATCATCACCTAAATTCAGCTTAAGGAAAAAAGACATTGACAGCACTCCTTAGCCCATCTTTCTTCATATTTTATCCTGTTGTCTTAGAGTAACAGTTGAAAATTATAGCATAATACAACAAAGTAGATGAGTTGATAAATGAACTTGACCATTCTTTGCAAAATTAAAAGCACCATATCAATTTAAAGTGTTGTTATTGCTGATAATTAAGGAGGCAAATATCACCAGTTGAGGCTAAATTCAATCTGTTACCCAGTGGCACAGATTATAAAAATATTTCTTCAAAGCTCTTTTGAACTCTTAAATTTTAGAAACAGCTTTGCACATAAAAGGAAATTGTGAATGCTAGCTAATGTGGGTTTGCCCAGTGGTTCTCGGACTGGTTTAAATGTGCTTGGCAAACCCTCAGATAAGCTTCATTCAATAGTCACAGTTATTTACTGGAAGAAGTCTGATTGGATTTGCTAATTCCATAATATGCAGTGATAGGAAGGAGAGGTCTTGAAAGTCCATTGGTAAACAGCTGTTTCTCTCAACTAACTCAAAAGAGATTTATTTCCCTCAAAAACCACAGTTGGTCATGATACCTTGGCTAATTTCACTCCAAGATGTTAAAATTGCTCCCTTCTGCCAGGTAGCCCTTGTAGCAGAGGATTGGGTCATCTCCATGTTCTTTGCTGTCTACTTAGCTTCTGTCTGATGTATTGCGAATAGCTTTGCTGAAACAGTTCAACAGTTCAGCCCAGGCAAGAATTACAATTAGAAGTGGTCAGCTGGGTGTGGTAGCTCATGCCTGTAATCCTAGCACTTTGGAATGCCAAGGTGGAAGGATTGCTTGAGCCTCGGAGTTCGAGATCAGCCTGGGCAACGTAGTGAGGCAACATGAGTGTCTGCTTAAAAACACAAACTGCCAGGCGTCGTTCTGTGCCTGTAGTCCTAGCTATTCAGGAGGCTGATGCCAAGGAGGTTGAGGTTGCAGTGAGCAATGATCATGCCACTGCCCTCCAGCCTGGGTGACAGAGCGAGAGACCCTATCTCAAAAAAAAAAAAAAAAAAAAAAAAGAAAGAAAGAGAAAAAAAAAAGCGGGCAAAATTTGTTTGGCAATTAGTATCTCTCAATAGCCTGAAAGCGTTTTTAAAACAGCCACATAAATATTTCTACATCACCTGGCATTGTGGGCATACTAAAGACAGATCACTCCATTGAAAACCTTTGAATGAATACTCAAACAATGACAGCATTTACTTGTACTGGAGAAGTGAGGGAGGAAATTGAGTAATCCTGCCTCTGCCACATACTAGCTGAATGATCTGGGGCAAAGTCGCAGGCTTCTCTTAGACTCGATTTCTCTTTTGTAAAATGGTGGTTGGTAATAGGGATTTTCTGAAGAATAAGTAAGATCATATTTGAAGTGTTAAACAGTATGTAGAATGGACTCAATAAATGCTAGCTGCCATTATCCCACAGTGTATTAGTCAGGCTTCTCCAGGGAAATGGAGCCAGTAGGATGTGTATACATATATACCCGCGTGTGTGTGTGTGTGTGTGTTCATTTAAGAGAGATGTATTATTCTGTATCAGTAAGAAACTCTTAGCTTTAAGTGACTTACTTATGGTTGAATACAGAATTGCACATCTCTCTTATATGAGTATACACACATGTATACGCACATAGATGTGTATGACAGAGAGAAATAAAAAAGTGAGAGAGATTGAGATTTTAAAGCATTGGCTCATGAGATAGTGGAGGTTGGAAATCCAAAATCTGCAGAGTGGCCCAGCAGGCTGGAGACCTTAGGGAAGAGTTGGTATTGCAGTTCAACCTTGAAGACAGTCTACTGGCAGAATCCCCTCCTCCGTGGGGGAGGTCAGTCCTTTCTCTCAAGGCCTTCAACTTATTGGGTGAGGCCACATTATTATTATTGGGTGAGGTCACACAACTTATTGGGTGAGGCCACTCACATTATTGAGGGTAATCTGCTTGACTCAAAGACTACTGATTTAAATGTGAATCTTGTTTAAAAATACCTTCACAGAAATACCTAGAATAAGGTTGGAGCAAATATCTGGGTACCATGGCCTAGTGAAGCAGACACATGACATTAATCATCATACAAAGTGATGAGGATCTAGTGCTTCGTTCACCTTCTTTGACAATGAGAAACAAAAGCAACAACGAAACAGAGAATATAGTGCTTTATGGAAGCCAGGCACTGTGCGAGACACTTTCCATATATTAATTCACCATCTCCTTCACCACAACCGTTTGAGGTAGCTGCTATTATGCCCATTGCAAAAATGAGAAAACTTAGCACCGAGAGGGTGAATCACCTGCTCAAGGTCATACTGCCAGGGATTTGTGCTCCCTACTGCCACAATAAACTGTCAGCTCCATCAGGACAGAGCCCAGACGTGTGGTACCTGCTGTGCCTAGCACAACGGATATCCTAACAACTAATTCATTCAACCTCTTGGATTCCTTCAGACAATGAGATATTTTTTCTGAATCAATTAGCTGTTTTGATTTTGGTTTTGTCTTGTAGATGAAGTCTCAAGGTAAGATATACTTTGTGTGTCTGAAATACTCCCAGGCAATTAGTGACAATGTGCTGTGGGAATGAATTTGGATGGTGTAGGGAATGAAGTCATGCATACTTCATTTAAGTGTGGATACAGGTTTTAAGGAGATAATGTAAGTTTCCAAGTTGACTTGCTTATGTCATGGAAATGGCCCAGGCAGGGAGAAAACCTGGAGTTATTATAAAATATGTATTAAGTGCAAACATTCCATCAGTATAAAATTTTTGATCATGCATTCCCAATATTTGTATATGTATTTATAAATTACATAATGGGCCGGGTGCGATGGCTCACACCTGTAATCCCAGTACTTTGGGAAGCTGAGGTGGGTGGATCACCTGAGGTTAAGAGTTTGAGACCAGCCTGGCCAACATGACAAAACACCATCTCCACTAAAAATACAAAAATTGGCCGGGCATGGTAGAGCACACCTGTAGTCCCAGCTACCCAGGAGGCTGAGGTGGGAAGAATGCTTGAACCCAGGAGTCAGAGGTTGCAGTGAGCTGAGATCATGCCACTGCACTCCAGCCTGGGTGACACAGGGAGACCCTGTCTCAAATAAAAAATATAAAGATAAATTACATAATGCACAATTGCAATGATGCATAAATGCTTTATAACATATACACAAAGAATGAATTTTGAAAAGGATGAGATACGAAATAAATGTTAATTGAAATTCTACATTCTTTTTGATTTTCACACTTTAGTAGTTCTTCTTGTGCCCTCCCCACTTTAGTTTTAATTGACTTAGAATCTTGGGTAAGTGAAAGCTTTTCCCGCCATACAACTTACTGAGAAATGAATTGGCTTGCCCCATTGACATCATGTATTCAGTGAGATAATGAAGCTCAGCAGAAGAGCACAGTGAGAATTCAATGAGATAATATGTGCGGTACTTGTTGTTATCACAAGAGATGCATTATTGCAGAGTTGTTAAAGAGCACAGACTCCAGAAGCTGACGCCTGGGTGCCAGTCCCAGCTTCACCACGTACTAGCTGTAATCTATCAAATGAGGTTGTTGTGGGGTTAAATGAATTAAAAACAATAAACAAGTAACATTCTTACAACACCTGGCATGTACTAAGCACTATTTAAATGTTATTGGGTGCACCACAAGCACCCATAAATGTTAACTGTTCTTAATTGTAAAAACCAAAAGTGTAAAGATATACACTGAGGTCACTTGACCTTCATCCTTTTCACTTTTTTCACCCCAGGGCTATACAATAAAAATGTTCAGAATGATGACTCTGAAGTACTGCCACAGGATTCCATTCACTTGGATACCAGTCACAATTTTTGCTACATCTGAGTACCACCCATACCATCGCTAATATTTGTCTTTAAATCAAGTTGGGCTTAGCACCAAGATCTATTTCATTATTTCCGAGAGCAGTAATATTGGTGAAATCATGTATTTGATGTGCTAGTAACATTTATTTTCCAAAAAATATATGGAAGTAAACATAGAACCACTAAAATACTTCCCAAAGGAAATCCACCATTATACAATCCTTAAGTCGTGAATGTTACAATTATATTTATTTTACTTAATGAGATAGAAGGATATAAGAATATGTTTTATATTTAACCAGGTTTACTTCAGGACACCCTAGTTCCCTAGCAGTTTAACAAATTAGGATCTCTAATGTTTTAATTTTTGATACTTGATTTTTATTATTATTATTATTATTATTATATTTGAGATGGAGAGTCTCACTCTGTTGCCCAGGCTGGAGTGCAGTGGCATGATCTCGGCTCACTGCAACCTCTGCCTCCCGGGTTCAAGTGATTCTCCTGCCTCCGCCTCCCAAATAGCTGGGCTTACAGGCACGTGCCACCACGCCCAGCTAATTTTTGTATTTTTAGTAGAGACAGCGTAGAGATGGGGTTTCACCATATTGGCCAGGCTGGTCTCGAACTCCTGACCTCATGATCTGCCCACCTCGGTCTCCCAAAGTGCTGGGATTACAGGGGTGAGCCACTGCGCCCCGACGATACTTGATCATTATTTCCTTTTGGATGAAAATAATTTCAGTTTCTTTTATTTTTCCTCACTGGGCTATTTCATAGTAATTAGATTTTATTTAAATAAGGCCTAGATACAAAGTTTGATCATTGTTATCATAGGGGAACTACAAGTGTCAGGTTAAATTATACCAAATTAACCAGTTTCCCCATGCATGCATATGATAGACAGATTAGAGAAAAAGCTAACCTACGTCTAGAATGCCAAAAGAGAAATTCTACCATATTCGAATTAAACTGATTCCTATCAAAGGTATGCAATTTCTACCTTGAAACACGCTGTAAATAATGTTCCAAGCAATTCTGAGCTAAAGTGAATCAGATTTTTTTTAAGAGACTTGGTCTCAGTCTGTCACCCAGACTGGAGTGCAGTGGTAAGATCATAGCTCACTGTAACCTTGAACTCTTAGGCTTGAGCTGGGACTCAAGAATAGCAGGGGCTATAGGCACATGCCACCAGGCCAGGCTATTTTTAAAGAAAATTGTAATTAGTTCAGCCACTGTGAAGAGTAGTTTGGAGATTTCTCAAAGAACTAAAAAGGGAACTACCATTTGACCCAGTAATCCCATTACTGGGTATATGCCCAAAGGAAAACAAATTGTTCTGCCAAAGACACCTGTACTTGTATGTTGCAGCGATATTCACAATAGCAAATATATGGAATGAACCTAGCTGTCCATCAATGGTGGATTGAATTTTAAAAATGTAGTACATATACACTAATGGAGTACTACATAGTCAGAGAAAAGAACAAAATCACATCCTTTGCAGCAATGCGGATGCAGCTGGAGGTCATTATCCTAAGAGAATTAATACAGAAACAGAAAACCAAGTGTTGCATCTTCTCACTTGTAAGTGGGAGCTAATCCTTGAGTACACATAGACATAAAAATGGGAACAGTGGATGCTGGGGACTCCAAAAGGAGGGAGGAAGTAGGGAGTAAGGGAACAAGGGCTGAAAAACTTCCTACTGGGTACTATGCTGGGTGATGGGACCAATTGAAGCCCAAATCTCAGCATCATGCAATATACCCTTGTAACAAACCTGCACATGTTCCCCCAATCTAAAATAAAAATCGAAAAGTGTGGTTTGTTTGTTTGTTTTGTAAAGACAAGGTCTTACTATTTTGCCCAGGCTAGTCTGAAGCTCCTGGCCTCAAGCAATCCTCCCACCTCTGCCTCCCAAAATGCTGGGATTATAAGCGTGTGTCACCACACCCAGCCTGAATCAGACCTCTTGATCTTCCCATTGTTTGCCTGCATTCTTGACTCTGGCCATAGACCTGCTGGCTACTGACTCTTCTCGTGTAAATTGGAGTCCCTAACAGATTTATTTTAAATATGTTCAACGAATATGCTAACATGTTGAAAACTACTAGGTAATCAGATGCTTTTAATTTCAAATGGGAAAGGTATCTTCTGGAAGATAATGTAAATGATTGAACAAACTTAAGTCACCTATATTACCATGAAACTCTATCATCTTTATTGCAGATGCTGAAGTCATTATTACTATAATGATTAGGGGAAACAAATCATCTGAGCCAGATCCATTCCTTCACTTGGTCTCACTCTAAGCCTACGTGACAGGATGGAGAGTGATCTCATTTTAGAAAACATTGAATGAAATGGAGCATTCTTTAAATGAGACACATACACACAGCTCAGGGTTTCTCAGTCTCAGCACTATTGACATTTTGGCTGAATAATTCTTTGTTGTAGGTGTCTGTTCTGTGCGTTGCAGGATGTTTAGCAGCAT
The DNA here is from genome assembly GCF_002776525.5 of Piliocolobus tephrosceles. NCBI lineage: Eukaryota > Metazoa > Chordata > Mammalia > Primates > Cercopithecidae > Piliocolobus > Piliocolobus tephrosceles. The sequence goes on along the minus strand of NC_045435.1, from coordinate 64,556,008 downwards.
CCCTGGCCTCCACCCACCAGATGCAAGTAGCAGTGTCCTTCCCTCTCCCACTAGCTGTGACAACCAAAAATGTCTCCAGACATTGCCAAAATCCTCCTCACCCCCACTGAGAACCATTGACACAAATCAAGAAGAAAGTTTTGCCATTGTATTTTCTGAATGTCATTGCCAAGTTTAGCGGGGGAAAGTTGATTTCTTTATAGGAGATTTTTTGTGTGTGGCTGTTTTACAAAATCCAAACTATAAATAACAGATGTAAGTGAGAAAAGATTGAATGTTTATTACCCAAAGCCATATAAATTCAATAATAAATAATGGCTTTCTCTAAAAATATGAGAAGTCTTTTCAAAGTCATTAGTTCTAATCATAAATGAATTTAGCAGCATTTCTTTAAATTTTGCCCTTTGTAATGAACTCTGATACATTCATGGAACTGGTTGTTAAATAAAGAGATAGAAAGCTCTAATTTGCTGGTTCATTAAGCTAGCTTATTTCAAGACACTGTGCATATTGCTTTGAATTTCATATTTCTGAGCAGTGGAGACAATAGTAGTATCCATCTCTAATGTAGTGTGGCAGACAATTAGGAGCTCAAATGTATTAAATCTCATTTCATCAGAGATATACACAGTGATTATTTTATTGCCAAATACTGTCAGCATTACATTTCTTCAACAGCTATTGTGATACCTGATTCACATGCTTAAATTTGCTTTAAACACTGTGCTAACAACAATAATAATTTGGGCTGTGTTTTCTTTTTTTTCTTTTTTTGAGACGGAGTCTCGCTCTGTCGCCCAGGCTGGAGTGCAGTGGCCGGATCTTGGCTCACTGCAAGCTCCGCCTCCTGGGTTCACACCATTCTCCTGCCTCAGCCTCCCGAGTAGCTGGGACTACAGGCGCCCGCCACCTCGCCCGGTTAGTTTTTTGTATTTTTTTTAGTAGAGACAGGGTTTCACCGTGTTAGCCAGGATGGTCTCGATCTGCTGACCTCGTGATCCACCCGTCTCGGCCTCCCAAAGTGCTGGGATTACAGGCTTGAGCCACCGCGCCCAGCCCAGGGCTGTGTTTTCTTATGTGACATTATTCTGCTTTTTTCTGTGTGTGTTCACCCAATGCTAGTTTCAAGGGTGCAAAGTTTCACACAGACTTGATACAGAAGAGACAGCTGTAGCGCTAAGAAAAGGCCATGGTTTTGGGGTCAAAAACAAGCACTAATGCTGCCCCTTTCAATTAAGGTAATCTTGGGAGGTTACTTCACTTAAAATAGAACTAGAAGAATCTTATTTTATTGTTTTACATAGTCTTTGTCAGATTTTTAAAATTGCAAAAACATTACTTTTTGAAACAAATGAAATTATACAACAAAAAAGCTAATTATTCACTCTTCCATCTCCTTTGACCATCCCTATAGCCTATTTCTCTTCAAGTAGGTAATACTAATGATTTAGTGTACATCTATCTTTCACTAATCTTCCATGAACCCCTACAAGTAATTTTACCTAGATACAATCTTTCCTTTTTTAAGTAAAAAATTGAATTGGATTATACATATTTTTCTCTAACTTGCTTTTCTGAGTTTAGATCTAAGCCATTATTTTAAATAGCAGCATAGTATTTCATAGTATGAGTATATAACATTTGTTCAACCATTTCCCTCCTGATTGATCCCATGTTCTTTCCAGTCCCTTGGCACACCGCAAACAATGATGTAATCAATGCCATCAGGCATACAATGCCAGGGCTAGATACTTTCCTGCAATTGGAAATGGGAAACAGGGACATTTCACCCAGTTTAACACCTCTGAGGTTCCGTTTGTGCATTTGCATTGTGAGAATCACAACGTCTGTCCTACTTCCTTCACACATTGATATATGGATGGTTGGAGCCAGTAGATTAAAATGATGTGATGGTTTGAGGATCAGAAGGGCCCTTCATAAAAACCCCACTCCAGCCAAGCTGCAGCCTTGGAAAACTACCTGCTTTTCTCTGCTTTCACAATCTCAAATAGTATTTGTATGCTTGCTGTATGCTCTGCAGCTCTGGAACATTTTTTCAGCAATTAAAACCACTTTTTCAGTGGATAATTCACTCTTTCAGTGATTGGTAGTTAGTTTACAAAGAGTCACGTCAGGTAATACTCCAAGGCAGTGCCTGACTTCTGAAAGCCAGAGTAGATGAAGCCTGTGCATGTGAGCGAGTGAGTGTGTGTGTGTGCATGAGAGGATGAGTGTGTGTAAGGGGGAGAGAGAGGGACTGCACTCAGTAAATTCACTCAGTGTGAAAGTCATCCAGTAACACAGTCACAAGCAAGAGTGAGCTTTGGAAACTCCCCCATGTTAAAGGGATATATAAATATTTAATATATTTAATATTTTACCTGGCACCATAGTCATTTTAACTTATTCTACTAATATTATCTAATAATATGTGGTGTACCATTTCTCTCCAAGAAATTAAAGTTCTGAAAAAGTACATCCATACTTACATCTTATTGCTTCTTCAAACCACACTTGCGTTCACGAAGCAGGAAAGGGTCAACGTGCAATGACTCATTATTTCACATTTACCTGACAGGCTGCAAAAGTGCACATGATATTCTAGTTCAAGGGCATTTAGGTCAGAGGATATGCTGAGGGCTATGACCCACTGGGTTACGAAATGAACTGAAATATCAAGATTGACATTTCTTAAGTGAAATGGAATAGAATGGAAAATGTCAGAGTACAACACTCCAAAATATGATAATTGTTGCTTCATGAATCTTCTGTTTCAGAAACATAAATATGTGTAGGTATGTCATGTGTACTAGATCTCAATGTTATTAAAACTATTAAACACATTATAAGGTACCTATTCTAGGCTGGGTGCGATGGCTCATGCCTGTAATCCCAGCACTTTGGGAGACCTAGGTGGGCAGATCACTTGAGGTCAAGAGTTCGAGACCACCCTAGCCAGCCTGGGAAATCCCGTCTCTACTTAAAAAAAAAAAAAAAAAAATCAGTGGGGTGTGGTGGTGCACACCTGTAGTCTCAGCTAGTCAGGAAGCTGAAACAGGAGAATTGCTAGAACCTTGGAGGCAGAGCTTGCAGTGAGCCAAGATCGGTCACTGTACTCCGGCCTGGGTGACAGAGTGAGACTCTCTCTAAAAAGAAGAAAGTCCCCATTCTAGTGACACTTTGCTCATGAGATCCAAGACAGTTAACCACTTTGCTATCTAGTACAGCTGCCTCTCTGTGTGCTATAAAGATGTTGCCAGATAAACTTTCCTTCCTTCTTCAAATTTGTCTTTTCCCCCATTATTTCTTTCTGGAAAGTGGTCTTTGATGCAATGGAGTGTGGAAACAGGAGGTTAACAGCATAGTCACATATTGATGTTAAACCTCAAGAGGTGGTCAATGCTGGTGAGATAAAGATCTGTTTGTTTTGGGGAGGCTTTGCTCTGAAGAATTGGGTGAGGCCTGGAAGACCGAATCCCTTCACCCAAGATACAGCAGGAACCCTGGAGGAAGGGAGGGGGTAGAGAAAATCAGGTGGGTGGGCAGATGGTGAGAGTAGGAAGAAAAGGGAGCCCAAAGAAGAGGAAGCACTCCCAATGTCCATTAGGAGGTGATTTAAGAGATAAAATAATATTTTGTTCCATCTTGTGAGTTTGCTGTAAATCTTTCTATTACTCCATCGACTCAATAAATCTTTATTGAGCATTTTCTGCATGTCAGGTTATACTCCCTGGACATATCAGGAATGACCAGAACAGACAGACGTCCCTACATTATAGGACTTACAATCTAGGAGGGTGGGGGAGGAGAGACAGATATTAAACAAGTGACTGAAGCATGCCGAATGTCAGGTGGCAGTATAGATGATGGGGAAAAAAGAAAGTCAAGCTGGGAGGGGGATAGGCGTGTGTGGCATGGGGGCTGGGGGTGAGGGTTTGCAATTTTATATAGAGTCATCGTGTTCAGTAAAGAGAAGGTTAACTGTGGAGCTGCGACTTGGAGAGAGCATGGAAGCCCAGATATCAGGGGAAGAACACTTCATGCAGGAGTGTCCCTGGGTGACCCAGCAGAGATGCAGGGGACAGTAGAGGAAGCTGGGGTCACGGGACATTGTGGGTGGTGGTGGGGTCCCATAGTGCACAGAGCCTTGAAGGTCATTGTGAAGACTTTGCATTTTGTTCCAGATGAAATGAGATGCCATAGGAGGTTTGGAGCCAGGGGTGACATGCTCTGACTTACATTTTAAAAAGACTACTTTGGGTGCTGCGTGGGGGACAGTACCTGCATAACAGGTACAACAGAGGCATTGTTGTACTAAGGCACAACAGAGAGCCACACAGATGTGAAGCACGAATTCAAGCAGTGAGGGAAACATCAAAGTAGGTTACAAGTCAACATCCACTGCTCCCATCCTGTCATCATCAACTCAGTGATGAACAGGAAGTGGTAGCTTCTCCACAACCAGCAGCAGGAGCCTAATCTACAAGGGCCAATGGAGGACCAGGCCATCTCTTCCTTCACACTCTGGAATTGGAGTCTCCCCTTCCATGAGCTCTGGCTGACATGGACAGCCCCGCTCCCTCACACTCGTGCTCTCTGCCATTGCTGCATTCTTTGCTTCCTTGGCCTGTTTCTGAGGCCAGGCCTCAGGTCATGTAACACCAAGGAATACAATGTTCCCGCAGCTGGGCTGTTGTCATGGTCAACCCAAAAGGCAACTCTGTGCTTTTCTGCTGCCAACTTACCCCGATGGCCATGGCTATGCCATTGCACGTTTCCTGCTGCCGCTCACTTCTAGGAGTGGTAGGAGTCCTTTACTCTATCTCTTCCCTGAGCAGAAAAGGAAAGAGAAACTGCCCCAGATCACTCAGCTCCATTCTTCTGAGCAATCTTTGCAGGCTGACACAAGGCCATGAGTCTTTCTCTTTCTCTACTGTAGGCCTCTCCCTACCTTGCCTTTTAGATAGGTGGATGGATGGGCGGGTGCAACAGAAATGAGTACCCTAAATGTAGTTCCCCTTTCTCTGTCTAGTTAATGGAGGAGGAAGGGCACAATTAACCCCAAAGGCAACCACTATGCTGGCCTTTCTTTAACTCTGGAATACATCCTCCCGATATTCAGACCTTTCAGCAGCAGGCAGACCATCCTCTCTTCCATCCTGACTGTGCCCAGTACTTGTTCTCAGCCTCCCACAACATATGTGTGTTGTCAGAGAACAGAACGTTAGCTCCAGCTGTCTCAGGTCCAGACCAGTAGGTTATACAGAAATTATCATAAAATAGGGACTTAAAACCTAGATGACCGGTTGATGGGTGCAGCAAACAACCATGGCACATGTATACCTATGTAACAAACCTGCATGTTCTGTACATGTGTCCCAGTACTTAAAGTATAACAATTAAAAAAAGAAATTGTAAAATAAGTGAATCAGTTGCTCACAGAAAGGAATGTATGTTGACCATACAGATTGGTACCTATAAATCCTAAATTACCTTCCTTAACATAAAAATTGTCTCCTGCTCAGAAAGGACTTTATAAAAGCCCACTAATCTGCTGCTTTCAGATACTTGGACCACTCAGGTAAGCGGATCATCAGTTTTCCAGGAAGTGGCTAGCATGGAATCCTGGTTCCATTGAATGAGATATTTTAGGTTCGATATGGTAAAGGAAAAAAAAAGTAAGCTCTTTTGGCATTCATAAAATCTGCAGTGTAGACATTCACATACCTTCTTCTATTGAATTACATTGCTACAACACAACTCTACCTTGCAGTGTATCAGAAAAAAGATAGGAGGACTTTCCTATCTTTGCCTTTTTTCCCCTAGTGCTTGCAGGCAGAATGCTATCTCCTCTCTAGCAGCAGCCAAGGGATGTTGGGGCAAACAGTCCCTCATTAATTAATTGAGCAATTGATTGTCGATTTGTATCTTTTTGTGTTTAATGTTTTTTCTCATATTCTTTTTAAAAAAATTCTAACATATAAGAAAGTGTCTACCTCCCTCCTAGACCTAATTAACTCTGAACATTTTGCCTGTAGTCCTAGCTACTCGAGAGGCTGAAGCAGCAGGATTGCTTGAGCCCAGGAGTTCTGGGCTGTAGTGTGTTATGGCAATTGGGTGTCCACCCTAAGTTTGACATCAGTATGGTGACCTCTTGAAAGCAGGCAACACCAGGTTACCTAAGGAGGGTAAACTGGCCCAGCTCAGAAAGAAAGCAGGTCAAAACTCTCAGGCTGACCAGCAGCACGACAGCATCTGTGAATAGGCACTGCACTCCAGCCTGGGCGATATTGTGAAACCCCATCTCAAAGCAAAATTTTGTCATATTTGCTTCAGGTGAAGTTTTTTCCCAAAGAAACAAAGCATTGATTCAGTGGAAGCTTCTTTTATACTCTTCTCCCTTCTTCTTCAGAGGTACATTGAAGCAGATATTCTTCTAATTTATGTTTTTGTGTTTTATTACATATTTGTGTAAGATGAAGCAATATATGATGTATTTTTTGAATTTTATTATGAAAAACTTAAACATAAACAAAATTACAGGGAATAATATATAAAATTTGGGAATTTTTAACATCTGGGTAAATGATGCCAAATTCCACGTATCTTCCTGCAGTTTGATTTTATATACCTTATCATGTTTCTGAGGTGGATCTATATTGATACATTAGATTCATTTCATTCACTTTAACTTCTCTGGAGTATTTCATTATAGGAATAGCTATAACTTACTTTTACTTTGTTTTATTGAGACAGAGTCTCACTCTGTGGCCCAGGCTGGAGTGCAGTGATGCAATCTCGGCTCATTGCAACCTCTGTGTCCCAGGTTTAACCAATTCTCCTGTCTCAGCCTCTCGAGTAGCTAGGATTACAGGCACCCGCCACCACGATGGACTAATTTTTGTATTTTTAGGAGAGATGGGTTTCACCATGTTGGCCAGACTGGTCTCAAACTCCTGACCTTAAGTGATCCGCCCACCTAGGCCTCCCAAAGTGCTGGGATTACAGGCGTGAGCCACTGTGTCCGGCCCCAGATCCCTTTGATTGAAAATGATAGAAACTCAAATCAACTTAGCTTAATCAAAAAGAAAATGTACTGGCTCATGTCAACTGAAAGTGTAGCTGTGGCTGAATCCAGGCTTTCACAGAATCCTCTGGATTCTCTCTCTGCATGCATCCCTCATCTCCACTTCTCTTTGTGTGTTGGACTGATTCTATGTAGACAACCTTTCTAAGTGGGAGTGTTAGGGGGTTGGGGATGGGGGAGTGGGAAAGAACCTCTGACATTACAAGAACTAATTGCTTACAATTTATTGAGAGAGCGAGAGTGACAGCACAAGAGAGAGAGCGAGAGAGAGAGAGAGAGAGAGAGAGAGAGAAAGACTGAATCCTGGTAAGACACACTTTTATCCCAGTTTGGAAAATTCTTAGAAACGATGTCAACTGGAACTGAAGCAACCACGGGAATGATAAGTGGTCCAACCCAGTGATGCTACAGTCCAGCACATGGGAGAACAGGAATATGGGTGTGTGTGGGGGGGGGGGGGGGTGGTTAGGTACTGTGGTTGACAACCCCACCAGAACTACTTGGAATGGGAAAGAGTTTCTCATCAAAATAACATTACACAAAAGTGAGAGCTATACACAACAGAGGGACCTCAGAGAAAGCCACTGAAAGGGTGGCTGTAGTTTTGGCCCAATCTATAACCCACTGAGATACAGATGCAAGAACACTGGATTTGAATCTGGAAGTCCATGGTGTTGATACCAACACTGACAGAAGCTGTGTTATCTTGGACACATTACCAAACCACACTGAGCCTTTTTCTTCATCTTTAAAATGAAGATGGTTATATCTTTTCTAGGGCTATGGTGATGATCAAATGGTATAACCATCTACAAGCTTTTGCTAACTTCAGATTTTGCTAATCAAGTTGTTCAAAATAGATGGGGCATTGGCAGCTGACTTCACTTCATTGTACAGAGATCTTGGTTGTACTGAAGTTGTAAGGCTTTATTCTTCAGCAATAAATATTTAATTACTTGGGCTAAGAATGATACTGAACAAAAGTACTCTCAAAATATAATGTATACTTAATTGTTATTTCACTTTTGATACATTTCCATCAATGCCTTTTTGTAGTAGCAGTCAATTTTTTTAATAAATATTCATCTTCATTTGAGAGCAAGAGTAGATTCCAATATTACATTTTTCCAATATTACATTTTTTAAAAGGGCATATTTTTAAGCACCAGTGATTTTTTAAAGTCTCTTTTGAACTCATGAAACATTGCTATTTTCAACTGGAATTAAAGAACATTTCTGACATATTTCAAACCCTCTCTCTGAACAAGGATGCAAACAAATACATTACATTAAGGAAACATACAAATGGGAAAGTGCTTTTTTGAAAAACAGGTAATGATATTTCAAGGACGACACAGAACTATTCATTTCCGATATTCTCATTACCATTCCTAGCAACAGGCATATGTCTCTCAATTCCTGTGTAGTTCTGCTAATCTCTCTACACAATATTCAATTTTCTTACAACGTTTCAGCTGATTTATTATTTCCCTCTTGCGTTTGAACTGCTAAAGATGCGATGTAACCCCATAAATTTGTTTCAGGCTCTCAGCTTCAATACCCAAGGTCGTTAATACCCCCGAAATATTCAGTGCTTACATCATTCCTTTAAATGTGCTCTTTCTTGCCCAATGAGTTGTTAGATAATTACATGGTGCCAGTAACAATATCATCTTGTTTTTATAGTTTTATGATTAAAGGTATAAAAATCAACTGAATTGAAGTAAATGCTAAAAGATATTTGCAAACTATAAGAGATTGCTACCATAGTTTATCACATGTAAATGATAGAGTATATATATATATTTAAAATTGAATTTTCTTATTATATGGTTTAAAAATCTGTTAGAGTAAAATATTAATGTGTTACCTGATGATTCTATACACACAGATTATGTCTTCTATGGTGGAAGTTAAAAACAATTGTGGAATATTTATTTTTGCTACCCATTCCCTTATGAGAACCAAAACGTTTCCATTGAATATTTGCATTTAAAGTTATAGCACTCAAGAAAGGAGAAAATTTTTAAAATGGGACTAGTTCTTACACCACACAATTCTCAGCCTTTTTACAGCTTAAAGCATACCAAAGAGTAATTAGGGTGACCAACTGTCTCAGTTTGCCAGAGACAGAGGGGGTTCCTGGGATGTGAGACTTCAGTTCTAAAACCAGGGGGAACTACAGACAAACTTGGACAAGTTGGTTCCCTCGTGGATAGTTTGGCCTCAATTAATCCCTCATGCCCTGCATCCATATCTTTGCAATGGCTTCACTATGAGCAAAGTGTACCTGCATGCCCCTTGTCTTTGGGCTTGGCCATGTGATTTGTCTTGGCAAAAATATACGGGTAGAAGTAATGGTGCGCCTCTTTCAAGGTTTAAGACATCTCGTATGTTTCTGATTTCTCTTATATCTCTGCTACAGAAATGCTCTGCATTGGGGCCTGCCACCTCACTGCACCAAGGAGAATGAGACCCACTGGGAGTGGAGCCGTCTCAGCTGACACACAGATCTGCAGTGAGAAGCAGAGTTGCCCAGATGGGCCCAGCCTAGGTCAGCAGAACCCCAGGCAACTTGCAGCTGTGTATAGAAAATGTTGTTACAAAGTCACTGAGATTTTGCCGGTACTGGTTACACAGCGTTATTGCAACAAAAACTAACTGAAATAGGTGTTAACAAATACTCTTCCAATAACTGTTTATTGAGGTCCTACTGTGTGCTAGCCACTGGGGACGCAATGATGAGCAAGATGGATACAATTTTATTCTCATGGAACTTACAGTTAATTGTTGTGGTCCCTGAGGCCCTTTTGGGAAGGGCTGCAATGCTGAAACCATTTTCAAAATAATACTAAAACATTATTTGTCTTTTTCTCTTTTTTTCACTGTGTTGACATTCCCACTAGTGATACAAAGGTAACTGTCTCTTAACTGCTGAAATTTTGATACAAATCATGGTGAGGGTACCAAACTATAGGAGTAGTCATTGTATTTACTATCATCGTGTACTTACAGTTTGAAAAATACCAGTTTCACTGATGAATGTCCTAATGAAGTGGTAAAAATGATTGATTTAATTAAATCTCCACCCTGAGATTAATATCTTTATAATAATCTGTATGCCACAATATGAAGTACCCATCAAGCTCTTCTGCTGCCCACTGAAATATGATGGCGCAGTCGATAGATGATTGAAACTGGTTACCCATTTTGATGGAAAAGTCCAGTTCCTACCTTACAACATAACTAAAAACCATATTCCAATCATATTACAGATTTAAATACAAATGAAAACAAAAAACAAATGGAAGAAAATATAAAAATATTTTTTAAATAATTGTGACTTGGACACTTTTTTCCAAACATGCACAAAGGCCAAAAAAAAAAAAAAAAAAAAAAAAAACACTGGGGCCTTCCGTTTTTCCTTTATGCACTTCAGAATTATTCTAATTTCTATGAGAATTTTTCATAATAAAACTAACCTCATTAAGTAAACAAAACAAGTCTATGCCAGCATTCTTAACAAATTGCAACACAGATTTCATTGATGTCATATGAAGAATGAGCACATTTTAAGCACAATGATTGTGCAATTGATCATAGTTGAATGGTAAATCTTATCAGAAAACAAATATGGACGACCCCAGACTCTCTCCACCATTTGTCATCCACAGTCAGCATTTCATCCCCTTTAGAGTAATAGCCTATTATCAAAATTATATCATTTCCCTAGACATTCCAGAGGGCTAGGATTTTTAAATGCCTATGACACAATCAGAGGGGGTAAGCACAATCCTAAGATGTTCTGCTTGCCACAGTCAATTGTTAACAGCTACTCTTAATAATTTTCAGGCCTAAAGCATATTCTTCCTGGAAGTTGGAGCCAAACCCCATGGTTTCAAATTAATTCTTATTGAAGAACCATGCAAAGATTGCTTTTTGAGCTACAGCCCACAAACATGAGAAGAATATGAGTCAGGTTCTTAGATTTTTCATAGGCTCTCTTCTAGCACAGACCATGCCCTTTTAGGAATTGGAAAAAGACACCCCTCCCAGTGGAAAAATTAGAACAAGGTGCCTCTTTGGGGTAGAAGAATTAGAAAAAGTCAGTCCTTCCTCTGGGTGGGTGCATCAGAACATCAGCTAGATTTCCACTTCCCTTAGCTCCTATAGCTGAAAGCCTTCTTGGGAGAACACAGCTTGGCCATCCTGCATTTTTACAACATAAACTCTGCTTTTTGCTGCCTGGTCCAAGAGTGAGACTTGCATGAAGCAGTAATAGAGAATATGCATACAGGTTGTATAATTCCTCCTTGAATGAGTTGTGAAACAAGGCTCATTGGACAACTAGTATTTGAGACAGAAGGATGAAGGGATATAATCTCACAGCTCTACCTTTTATTCTCTTAGAATGGGGGTCAGCAAACAAGGGCCCACAAGCCAGATCTAGCCTGCCACCAGTTTTTTGTAAATAAAGTTTTATTGGAACACGGCCATACTCATTCATGTACATACTGTTTATAGCTGCTTTTGCTCTATGACAGCAGAGCTGAGCAGTTGCAAGGGACCATACAGCTCACAAAGCTTAAAATATTTACTCCCTGGCTCTTTAGAGGAAAAGTCTATCAACTCCTGTATAAAATCACCCAGTGGTACTATCTTGGTCATACTGTGTCAGTCTTTTGCTTATACACCCTTAATGAATTGCAATTTAATGTTAATCCCTCAGCATATAGAGATTATATAACAAATATCCATGTGTGTCAACTTTCCACATATGCAAAATATATATCTCTTAAAATGATAATTTACAACCTGAACTGCAGTTTAGCCTCAACTAGAATTAATTTCTGTGCAATGAAGTTTATTTCTATAAAACCACATTTTAAGTATGGCAATACCTAGATTTGATTGCCTAGCACCTGTTAATCACGAACCTAGGTCACAAATTCCTCTATCAAACCATGGAAGGCAAAAAGTTGTGTATGCAAATGAGCATGCTCATTGGCTTTTTTAAGATAAAAAAATAAATATGTAATCCAATTTGCTGTTCCTTTTTCACTTGGCTGCTAGGACACTCAGCTAAGTTTATGACTCAACTAATGTAATTTCTCACTCCAATGTAACATCAACTCTCTTAAATTATCTTTTATTATCTTCCTTTTTAATTGTCTTGTTTTTACATTATGTTATATAGCCTCTAATCCTCTGTTGAAAGGTAGAAGTTTATAGATTTTATATTATTAAATCTTGTCCAGTGCACCTTCTGCTAACAACAGGGAAAGTACATGGATTTGGTGTCAGCCAGACCAGGGTTCAAATCTTAGCTCTGCCCCTTACTTAGCACCATGCCTTTGGGCAATTTATTCACAATCTCTGAGCCTCGATTTCCTCTGTCAAGTGAAACAATAATAGTTACCTTGCAAGGTTGCTGGGGAAAGTAGAATGAATATATATAAAGTATCCTTTAGATACTATTAAACAATGTTTTTTATAATTTATTTTTGTAAACAATGTCTTACTCTGTTGCCCAGGCTGGAGTGCAGTGGTAAGATCATGGTTCACTGCAACTTTAACCTCTCAGGCTCCAGCCATCCTCCTGCCTCAGCCTCCTGAGTAGCTGGGACTACAGGAGCATGCCACCATGCCTGGCTAATTTTTATATTTTTTTGTAGAGATGGGGTCTAACTATGTTGCCCAGGCTGGTCTTGAACTCCTGAGCCAAGTGATGCTTCTGCCTCAGCCTCCCAAAGTGTTGGGATTACAGGCATGAGCCTCTGTACCTGGTCCTACATTTTTAAATATTTCTTGATTGGAGAGTGGGGTGGTAAGGCCACCCCACTCCTGCCCTATTTTTATTTAATATATTTATAACACTAAACATTTATTGGTCAGGCGTGGTGGCTCACATCTGTAATCCCAGCATTTTGGGAGGCTGAAGCGGGCGGATCACTTGAGGTAAGGAGTTCAAGACCAACCTGGCCAACATGGTAAAACCCCATCTGTACTAAAAATACAAAAATTGGCCAGGCATGCTGGTGTGCACCTGTAATCTCAGCTAGCTGGGAGGCTGAGGCAGGAGAATAGCTTGAACCTGGGAGGTAGAGGTTGCAGTGAGCCGAGATCACACCACTGCACTCTGTCTAGGTGACAGAGTGAGACTCCATCTCAATATAAGAAAAATAAAGTTTATTAATTTTTATTTAAAACATTTAAATAGAACTTGAGGTAGCTTTGAAATGGAATCTTATAACCATTTCATTACTTTAGCATATTGTTTATGAGAAGTTTTTACATAGCTTCTTTGGCAATAAAATGACATCACTTTTCCCTACTCAAATTTTATAGAAAATAAAATTATCCCTGTTTAATAACCAATAATATTTGTAATTTTCTTAAACTCACTATGCTCACGCAGTGACTGTGTTATCTGTCAGAAAATCAACATCACTGAGAGGCGTTCTTGAAATTCTTCCCTTTGCATAATCGTGTTTATGACCCTCAATTGGTATTTGGCAAATGGAATAAACTGATGATTCACTCAAAATGTTTTTCCATATAACATTTAATAACTCATCTTTGAAATGGCATTTTTAATAATATTATAGCCTCAATTTACAACCTAATGCTCAAATTATGTGGATGCCAAAGTGAAATGGCTCAGGTACAAATCGTGACAAAAGTAACAATTATTTTGACAAGCGTTTAAGAAGGACTTACCTGAAAAATGAACAGAAAACACTCTCATGAGCAGCATGGTGCTTATTACTTCTTATCCTCAAAGTAATAGAGAATTCAAATCAAAGACTCATATAGACAGGAAAAGCAGAAACAACATAAAAGAAGAACAGAGCATGCTTAGCCAATTCACACATCAGTTTTATTTGATTGCAAAGAGCTTTAAAATAAAATAAGTCAGGCTGGGCGCGGTGGCTCATGCCTGTAATCCCAGCACTTTGGGAGGCTGAGGCAGGTGGATTATCTGAGGTCAGGAGTTCAAGACCAGCCTGACTGACATGGAGAAACCCTGTCTCTACTAAAAATACAAAAATTAGCCGGGTGTGGTGGCGCATGCCTGTAATCCCAGCTACTCGGGAGGCTGAGGCAGGAGAATCCTTGAATCAGGGAGATGGAGGTTGAAATGAGCTGAGATCGTGCCATTGCACTCCAGCCTGGGCAGCAAGAGCGAAACTCCGTCTCAAAAGAAGGAAAACAAAGAAAGAAATAAATAAAATAAGCCAATTATCAAGTCACATACCTGGAAGGAGCATGTCCTTTTCAGGTGGTCATACAATGGTCACAACGAAGAGTAGGATGTGTTGGACTATTTGCTGTTCATCATTACATTTCCAAGTATATGAAACATGAACACACAGACAGTTGGCTTCTTCTAGCTAGATCTGTGATTGGGACTAAATCAGGGTATTCCTTCAGATGAGGAAACAGTCCTGCTCTGGTGGTACCTTGCAGAGGGATTCAGGATCCCACTTGACCAGCTCCTACTCTTTGACTTGAGACAGCCAAATTCTGTCCCCATTTCAAGAATATCAGGGGCCTCTCCCTTTTTCTTTCACTTCTTAGCTCAGTTAGGCCTCTGGAGGAAACAAAACCCAGAGTATCTTCCTGAAGATGTAGAAGCAGCCTCTAGGCCAGGCCCAGACTAAGGTAGGGTTGCCAGGTCACCCAGTTACATTCGAATTGTAGATCAACAATGAATGATTTTTAGTATAAGTATGTGGCATGAAAGTATTTGGGATATACTTAGTCTAAAACAAATCATTCATTATTGATCTGAAATTCAAATGTCACTGGGGATCTTGTACTTTTTACTTGCTAAACCTGGACACCCTTGCTGCAGGAGACACTTTTAAGTGATGGCATTATTATTTTGGCAGTTGTTGAAGAACCAAAAATTAGGCCTAAAGCAAAATCCAATGGCTGAAAATAACATGAACTAGAACTTCCAGAGTAGTAAGAAATTTCTCTTAGTTTCAATGTAAATATCCAACAAAGGTTGGGCTGAGGTCCTTTATAATAAAAATGACCAAAACTAGGCCCCCTTGGTTATTTGGGGGAGGGGAGCTTAAGAAAAATTCATACTGATCTATTTATTCAGTTTTTGAAAATGCAAAACCCTTATGTGCTTATCGCAATAGGCAAAACTAATTAACTTGAATTTATCTCATTGACTTTATCCACTGTTTGTTACATTCCTACCATCTTCACTGATTGCCAAGGAGGCTTTGTTGTATTTGTGTATTAACATACTTCCTTTTTCCTAATACTGTGAGATGAGTTGCCCACAGGCTTTCTGCTGGTTGAATGGCTAAAATGACTTGATGAGAGGTAATATTTTCAACTCTGGTTTTGTAAAATGCTTTACATACACAATTCTATGAGGTTAGTATTAACATTTTCATCTCACAAGTGAGAAAACTAAGACCCAGAGAAGAGAGTGGCTTAGCTGTGGTGGGTGGTATTGTCAGAGGTGTGTAAACCAGAGCAACTCCATCTTGAGTAGGGGCTGAGTAAAATGAAGCTGAGACCTACTGGGCTGCATTCGCAGGAGATTAGGCATTCTAAGTCACAGGATGAGATAGGAGGTCGGCACAAGATACAGGTCATAAAGATCTTGCTGATAAAACAGGTTACAGTAAGCAAGCCAGCTAAATCCCACCAACACCAAGATGGTAACAAGAGTGGCCTCTGGTCACGCTCACTGCTACACTCTCACAAATGCCATGACAGTTTACAAATGCCATGGCTACATCAGGAAGTTACCCTATACTGTCTAAAAAGAGGAGGCATGAATAATCACCTCTCGTTTAGCATATAATCAAGAACTAACCATAAACATGGGCAACCAGCAACGCTGGGGGCTGTTCTGTCTACGGAGTAGCCATTCTTTTATTCCTTTACTTTCTTAATAAACTTGCTTTTGTTTTGCACGGTGGACACACCCTGAGTTCTTTGTTGCGTAAGATCCAAGAACCCTCTCTTGGGATCTGGATCAGGATCCCTTTCCAGTAACACTATGGCTGTGAAGAACAAAGCTGGTCTTTCAATCCCAGTGAAGAATTCTTAGTTGGATGGTCCTCCATGCTACCTCTTTCTTTCTTCTCTGAAGCCCTGCAGAGGGACCTGAATGTGTACAATCAAACTCTGCACATTTGTAGATGGCAGTGAGATGAAAGTGAGCCCTCTGAGGAGACAGTGAAAATTCAGGGGAAGAACAATTGGGACTTGTGTGTGTCCTGCTATCTTCGTTCCCATTCTTAGTTCATTCATCCATTAGTGATCATTTATTGAATGCTTTAATGCCACACCCGATCAGATTTTGTTTTCTCCAGAGTTATTTGTGCATCCTTTGGAAAATTTTGTGTTTGTTTATTTAAAGGGTGCCTGCCTACAAATGCAAAAAAATCTCGAATATATGATTCATTGAAAATTGCTCACTACTGTCTTGGAATGCTTTCCTGGACCCAGCATTTGATCTTGTTTAATGCCATATTCAAAAGCCATTTAGGAGGGGGTCTACTCATTCTAACTTTAAACAGTTAATCTAGTCTCATTGTTTGAATATTCTTTTTGATTGATTCACTTTGTCTTATTGTATTAAATTTATTTAAGTGCTTCTGGTTTATAACTGTGTGGGATTTGGGAGTAATTCACTCAAAGGTATATACCCTATAAATGAATTACTTTACCTTTTCTGTTAATGTTTAACTGGTTCTATTGGAAAAAAAAAAAAAAAAAAAAAAAAGCAAAAGAAAGCCCAAGATACAGCTTTTGTTAAAGTGAGGAGAAAAAGTATGCCAATTCCATTTAGAAAAGACCTTTAAAAACCCACAGTGATTATACAAAAGGCAGCAAAAGCATTTTAGGGAGAAATGAAATAAATGGTAAACAGTCATACCTCCAACATAGAGAATGCGTCATTTCTTCATTTAAAAGAAGATGCTGGAAGTCAGAAAAGCTGATGTTCTTTGTAAGAAAGAGAGCAGAGGTTGGGCTTTTTTTTTTTTCTCCCAGCATTTTGTAGTACTCATAGAGGCCATCCTGTTAATTAGTTATACTCTTATAAATTACCCTGTGAATCAGCTTTTAAAATTCTGAAAACCAAGTAAAAAGAGAAAAGGCTCAGGTCTATGTAATTTGCACTTTAAGTAACCGGGCCTGAAATTTTGTTTATCCAGATAATATTTATATACTTCTGTGAAAGGAAAATACATCTTGAGATCCCAAAATCACTAAGCCAAAGAGAAAAGTCAAGCTGGGAACTGCATAGGGCAAACCTGCCTCCCATTCTATTCCCAAATAAGATAGCTACAAAGATTTAAACAAACAAACAACGATGACATAACTCCCTCACAATTTGCCCACAAGGAAATTTCTTACGGACAAAGGAAAGACGGAACTCAAAGTCATCTCTCTGCTCACATGAGACAAATGCATATCTGATTGCTTCCTCTGACTTACTGTTTCACTAAGCCAGACTAAGGCATAAGTCACTATTTCTGTAAATTGCGTATTCAGTGAAAGGCTAATCAGTAACTCAAAAGAATGCAACCATTTGTCACTGACCTATCTATGACCTGGAAGCCCCCTCCCACTTCTAGTTGTTCTGCCTTTCTGGACTGAACCAACGTACAATGTACATCTTACATATATTGATTGATGTCTCACATCTTCTTGAAATGTATAAAACCAAGCTGTGTCCTGACCACCTTAGGCACATATCAGGACCCCCTGAGGCTGTTTCACAGGTGTGTCCTTAATGTTGGCAAAATAAACTTTCTAAATTGACTGAGACCTGACTCAGATATTTGGGGTTCACACTTCCAGCACCTAAGTATAAGGGCATATTTCCTGCTGCTTTTATTTAGAAAGTTGTTTTCAGTTATAAATATCTGTGGAAGAAGATTGCAACCAATACTTTTCGTAAACCATGTTACCATGGATGTCCATGCATACATTACTCAGGCATGCTGTCATGGCAAAGGGTAGAAACGACATTGGGTGAAATTACATAGAAACATGTCACAGTACCACATTTGTAAGAATTAATAAGCAAGATAAATGCAATTGGGAGAATTACTATGCTTCTTCTGGGGAGTGAGCTTTTCCTAACAGAGGAGAAACAAAGAAGAAATTGTGATCCATGGTTTTTTAGCAATGAGATCTCTTTTAGTTGACTCATCTAATGTGAAAATGAAATGAAACATCATCTATTATGCCGTCAAGAAGATAATTAATGAGGCACTCATTTTTAAACGAAGTCCTAAGGGAATAAAGCAACCGGCCTCAAATTTATAAAGGGAAAAGTGGTTACATGTTTCAAAGAATACTAAGTCAAAATCACACCATTAATGTTTGAATTTGAGTTCTTATTTGGTTTAAAATGAGCTGTAACCCATGCTGAGTGTCTCTGTGGGTGCTACACATCAGCTGTAATTACTATCTTCAGTAAGGTAAGGGGAAAAAGGAAGACTTTTCCTTTCAGCCTCTTTGCTATAAGATTTTTTTTGGACAAAGTCAGACAGATTATACATGTAGAAGCACCTCAAATGCATGCCCCAACTTCAAGGTGAATCTTTAGGCCATTGTTCTCCCCTAAATTTCAGATAAACAAATAGCTGCCTGAAATGAGGAAGAGATTTAGAATAGAGTGGGATCTCAAGTTTTGGATTCCTTGACTATCAATTTCAGGCCTTTTCTTGGATGATCTTTAACGATAATAATAGCATTATGGAGTGCCAACTGCATGCTAAGTACTTTACTTGCATTGTCTTCTTTAATCCTTGTCACAAACTTTGTGGTAGGGACAATTATTACTCCCATTTTAAAGATAGGGAAACGGGCTTAGATAGATAGTAAAAATACCTTGCTGGAGATCTTACGCTTACAGCTGATAATGGGCAGAATTTGAATACATGTCTGATTATTTAAGGGTCCAAGTTTAAACTCTGCTTCTATCCAATTGCATGTGCCAATCTGGGGTTGGAGGAATCTGAGGGTCACCACCTGGGATGCGGGGCAATGTGTTGAGTACTGCACAACAGAGTGAAGGGCTGCTTCTTCACTCTCCAGAGTGGAGAATACTCAAGGATCAAAGAGGTTAACATTACCTTTCTAGAAAGGGGGAAATTCACTTTTCAGTTCTGAAAGACCCACAAATGTACTTGCTTATATTCTCTTTGTAATGGGTTGAATTGTGTCCCCTGCTAAAGAAAATCAGGGCCGGACAGGAGTTAAAGCAGTGAAAGTAAATTGTATTCAAAAAGAAACTATTACAATAGGGGAGAAGAGACCTCAGTATAGAACTTGGAATGCAGCAATTTTGAATACAGCATGACGAAGTGGGAATTTATGGCCAAGGAGCAGGATGGGGGTCAATGGATGGAAAATTACTAAGAAGAAACATTAGGAGAAAGAGGGGGCTCTGGCTAAACTGACTTGATAGGACTCTTGCTGAAGGGAGGCCAAGGTGATCAGATACCAAAAGTGGGGGATGAGGCACTGGATCTGAGGAGGAAGGTGAATAGATGCCAAGGTTGAGGATTCTTGCTAAACTCACTTACCAGGATTCTTGCTAAAACTGGATTTTAATGGAAGAATACAAAGGTTTAGGTCTAGTTTTTTTTTTTTGTTTTTTGTTTTTTTTAAACAGCTCAGAGGAGCCTGGCCAAAGGTTATTTAGAAAGAGTCTTTGTCAAAATCCACATGTTGAAGCCCTAATATCAAGTACTTCAGAATGTTCCTGTATTTGGAAACAAACCCTTTAAAGAATTAACTAAGGTTAAATGAGGACATATGGGTGGGCCTGAATATATCCGGAGATAGGCCCTTCAAAGTAGGGCAGGCCTAATCCAATCTGACTAGTGTCCTTTTATAAGAAAAGGATATTTGCACACAAAAAGAGACACCAGGCATGCACGTGTACAGAGGGAAGACCATGTGAGGGCGCAGTGATAAAGGAAAAACTTCCTCCAAATGAAATTTAAAGGAGTTTAATTGAGCAATGAACAATTGGTAAATTGACCAGCTCCCAGAATCACAGCAGATTCAGAGACTTCAGGGGTACCTCATGGTCAGAACAAATTTATGAACGAAGAAAGAAAAGTGACATACAGAAATCGGAAGTGAGGTACAGAAACAGCTGGATTGGTTACAGCTCAGTGTTTGCCTTATTTGAGCATAGTTTGAACACTCGGCAGTGTATGAGTAGTTGAAGTATGGCTGCTGGGATTGGCCAAGACTCAGCGATTGTTACAGGCGCATACTCCTAAGTTAGGGTTTCAATCTTGTCTACCTATTAAGTTAGGCTTCAGTTCGCCCACAAGGACTCAAATATAGAAGTACAGAGTCTTCTCAGGCCATATTTAGTTTGCTTTCACAGCAGTAAGAAGGTGGCCATCTGCAAGCCAAGGGGAGAGGCCTCAGAAGGAAACCAAACCTGCCACCTTGATCTTGGACAGCTTCCAGAACCATGAGAAACTACTGTTGTTTAAGCCACACAGTCTGTGGTATTTTCTTATAGCAGCCCTAGCAAACTAATACACTCTCTGAAGATCAATTTATTTTTATTTTTTAACGTTGCCCACTATGTTGCCCAGGCTGATCTTGAACTCCTAATCTCAGTCTATCCTCCTGCCTCAGCCTCCCCAGTAGCTGGAACTACAGGTGCCTGCCACCATCTCTAGTGTGATGATCAATGTTAATGAGCATCTTTAAGTAGAAGAGAGAAGTAATTGCTTAAGAGAGAAAAGGAAAAAATTGAAAAATATTCAATTTATTAATTTAGGTAATAGAGACATTTGAAAATATCAAGTGAACTCTGTTGGACCAAATTTCTTTAGAAGTATGTCCCCAGCTATACTCACTGGTCCTGCAGGGTTTTTTTGTGGGTTAGTGGGGTAAGCCCTTTATCTTAAAAGATCTTTTCTTACTGAAGTCCTTTTCTTAAGGGACCACAAGAAAAGACAAATCTTGATTATAAACCCATTGAACTACGTAATCTAAATAGCTCCCAGGGGAGAAAAAATCCTTCTTAGAACACATGCCCTTTCATTTCTAAATGATAGCTCCAGGAGCATTTCCTTCATAAACCATGAAATGTCCAATGACAGAACAAACCTATTAAATTAGACTCATTTCTAATTAAATTCAAACCAGAGATACGCTAGAAGTGAACCAGTCCTCACGGTTGTCTCAGGTTTATCACTAACCGTGGAAGTAACTAGTAACTAGGTGAGTCACTTTTCCTCTCTGGGTCAATTTCCTCATCTTGAGAATGAGAATCAGAATGCATTTCCTCACCAATATTTGGTAAGGATTAAAGCGATGTAAATTGTTGTGAAATATTTAGGATAACAATGGGCTAGATAAGTGTAAGGCAGTGTACATTCAACATTTTAAAAATTGGTTTTGTGTAGGCCGGGCGTAGTGGCTCATGCCTATAATTCCAGCACTTTGAGAGGCTGAGGCGGGTGGATCACTTGAGGCCAGGAGTCTGAGACTAGCCTGGCCAAATGGCGAAACCCCATCTCTACTACAAATCCAAAAATTAGTCTGGTGTGGTGGTGCATGCCTGTAATCCCAGCTACTCGGAAGGCTGAGGCAGGAGAATCACTTGAGCCCAGGAGGCAGAAGTTGCAGTGAGCCAAGGTCGATCATGCCACTGCACTCCAGCCTGGGCAGCAGGTTTCATAAAGTTCTAAAAAAAACCTTTGGAAATATAGCAGAAAAAAGAAAAGACTTATTGAAGTTCTAAAAAAAACCTTTGGAAATATACTAGAATGATCCTTAAGTGGATCCTATAAGGCACATACTAATTAGCTTTCTTTTGTCGCTGTTGTTTTGCGACAGGGTCTCACTCTATTGTCCAGGCTTAAGTGCATGCAGTGGCACCATCTTGGGTCGCTGCAGCCTCAACTTCCCAGGCTCAGGTGATCCTCCCCCTTCAGCCTCTCGAGTAGCTGGGACTACAGGCACGTTCCCCCACACCTGTCTAATTTTTAAACCTTTTGTAGACACAGAGTCTCGAGATGTTAGCCAGGCTGGTCTCGAACTTTAATGCTGGAGCAATCTGCCTGCTTCAGTCTCCTAAAGTGTTGAGATTACAGACAAAAGCCACCGTGCCCAGTCAGTTTTCGTAAATAAATTGCTTAACCTCTCACTGAAGTAACAATATTACTACACAAAATAATGACAAGAAAATTACATAAACACAGAAGTTTTTCATATATCACGTGTGCTGTTCTTCCACAGTTTTCTCAAAGGCATAGATTCACCTCCAAATTTCTGAGCAACTGTTTTGAAAGCTTTCTGCAATGAAGCCTCCAAAACCAAACCCCTTTGTTGCTCTCATTCATAACAACATCCCCTACACCACCTTCCTGATTCTTCAGCATTGTCTGAGCCTCTCTTCTCTCTTTCACAAACTCAGCCTCTGCGGGATTCAATGATCATGTGCACAGAAACGGTGGCCAAAGCAATATCCCAGCTGTTGTCTGTGTTGAAGCTGCCAAACTTAAAATGTGTGTATGTATGCTTGTGTGTGTGTTTTCCATCTTCTCCTCTCTACTCGCCCTGTCTCAGTGTCTTCGCCAGGCATGGTAGCTCTCACTGGTGACCCCAGCTACTTGGGAGGCTGAGGTGCAAGGATCACTTGAGCCTGGGAGGTTGAGGCTGCAGTGAACCATGATCGTGCCACTGCACTCCAGCCTGGGTGACAGAGTGAGACCTCATTTCAAACAAAGCAAAACAAAAACAAAAAGAAGAAATATAAAAACGGAGACTCAATCCTACTGAGGACTTCTGGGAGATGCTACAGAGCACACCTTATGAAGATGAGAGGTATTTTCTACCAACTCCTATCAGGGATTGGTGAATCCATGCCATCAGCATTAAGTTCATATTCTTCGCTTTAGTTTCAATTTCTCTCTCTCCTTTCCCTCTCCTTTCATCTGTTCTCTCACAAAGCCCACTAATGAATGTGTCTCAGCTGCACATTTCCTTTTTTCCTTCCACATCTACTCATAAGCCCCTTGAACAGAGTTCTGCAGATCCTCTGAGCTGGAAGCTCTGTCTCCAGTCTCACTCCTGCTCCCAGCGTGGCTAATACTCTGGTTTCTCTTCAGATTGCATATTTTTTCCCCTTTTACCAACTTAGCTGTGCTCTGTTGCGCCAATACCATTGACAAAAAGTTTTTTCTCCTACTCAAATGGGGGCACTGCTTATTATATTAAAGCCTAACTATTTGGCCCAATCTTTCCTTTTTTCTCAAACTTAACCCCAGAAAATGAAAATTACTTACTGTCTTTTGGGTGATCTGTATCCTCTCCTTGGCTTCTGTTTCTTTTCTGGCCGTATCCTACCATTCTCTCATTCAGTCTCCGCATTTCAGCCATCCTTGCTTTCTTTCAATTCCTAGAACTGCCATGCTCCCTCCCACCCCAGGGCCTTAGTACATGCTGTTCCCTCCTTGTCTGTAATACTCTCTGCTCTTCATCTACTAACTCTTTCTCCTCCTTCTCTTTGCTTAGTTAAGCCTTTCCTAATGGATCCCCTGCCCACCATTCAGCCCTCATTTTCTGTCCCCAACAGGTTAGATTGCCTTGTTTCATTCTCTTATCATGTGTGTATTTCATATCACTTCTCATGATTGCAGTTAATTAATTAATTGCATGGTTACTTCAAATATCTGGTGCTCCTAGCAGTCTGAAAATTATGTGAGTGCCTGTGTTGTTCACTGATGTGTCTCTAACACCTAGCATGATGCTTGGTATATTGCAAGTTCTTGTTGTGTATAGAAGAATGAATATGTGCAATGTACACTATCTAGCTCTGAAGGCTTTGCCTTTCTCCTACTGTGATGCCCACCACCTTCCTCATTTAGATGAAACACTTTGTAGATAACTATGCTCAATAAACATGATTGATGTTTATTGATGGATCCCTGGGCCAGCAGTTTGAGAGACCACTTATAAATACAAAGTGCACAAAATCATTCTTGTTCTTTGTCTACGACCAAAAAATCATATTGTGTATCAATTTCAAATTAACTATAATGAAACAATAATATTCTCAGGGACTTGATAACAACAATGACAGTTGGAGACTCTTAAAAAAAGTAAGATGACTTTGGGAACTTGTTAAAGCTTGTGTTTACCCTCAAATTTAAGGGAGAATGCATATGGCACTAATAGAAATTAGACAATAGAGTGATGACATAATGCTTTGGAAATTTAGGGGACAGGTGTGACAGCCTATTGTGTCTCAGAACAAGCAATTTGAACAAAGACATAAAGTATACAAATAGGAAGAGAATTTGATTTCACTTAATTTTTTTTGATAGAACTTAATACTTGAACAACTGCTGTTTGCTAGACTTTAAGAGTTTTAAAATTCCCCTTTCTCCCTAATGGATCCCAAAGAGAAACGTATCCATTTGTTTCATGGCAAATGTTCAATTGCAGATTTGAGGGATAATAAAAGCTCTTACCTTACTATTTAATTATTCAGTTGACTGCTAGAAGATTAAGCTACCTAAATGGGTTTGTAACTCAGAAATGACAATATATGTTTATTTTAAAAGATAGCCATGTAATTCCAAGACAAACTAGTGGCAATCTAGATTTTTTTTATGACAGTAGCAATTTGGAAATTATGCAAAAAGTTCAAAAAAATTGGCAGTCATAAGTTTGCTCTTTTACTTGATAGTCTTAAATATGCTTTCTGTGACAAGCATTATATTCCTGGAACTTCTACACTGAACACCCCAGAGTGAATAATTGCATAAAAGGTAACAATGAGATATTTATAAATATAATATTTTTCTATTCAATGATTACGTTTTTCTATAAGAAGAGTTTGATGTATATTTAATGCTAAACCTACTTTAAAATATGTACACATTACTAAAGGGAAAACACATTAAAAGAAACCACTATATTATCAATTTCTGGTAAAACTTTAAAATGTTGTCATTAATTATAGATGGAGCACTTTTCCTGTGATATATTCCTATTTGTTTGACACCTGGCAGGGCCTGCACCAATTTATTCACTTTCTCTGTTACACAGCATTCAATCCCTGGGGCCATTATTTCCGAGGGAAACCAAGTAACATAACTAGAAGTCTCCATGAATGATTCATACTAGAACACTCTAGAACATGCTGTCCAATGGGATATGCTGACTGACTAATCCAAATTGACAGCTGGAGCTTCTGTGGTGTCACAAGGCAGTGATCCACTTACCAGATCCTCGAGATTAGCTAAACGCTTTCAGCAGCTGCTGAGCCTCATAGGTCTCCCCTTGTCTGCACATAGTATCTGCAATGTTATCGGGATAGACCATTACCTAAACAAACACACGTGCATAAACACTGTAAAATACCTGCTTGTCTCTGGCACCTCCGAGACACTTAGTAGCATCTTTATCTCTTTAATATTGAATAACCTCTTCACTGTTATAGAAGCAGTGCATTTATATTTATAGAAAATTAGGAAACACAAACAAAAACTTCAGCTTCCCATCACCCAGAATCACCATACATTAGACCTTTGTCCATATGCTTCCAAATCTTTATATATTTGTACATATATTTGTATTTATCTATGCACATATTTATATGGATTTTGCTTTACCAATGTGAGATGACACTCCATTCACTGTCTTAAAACTTGCCTTTTCAGCCAATGATCTTTACCTTTCCACTTCAGTACTTTTTTTTTGAGAGAGGGTCTCACTCTGCCACCCAGGCTGGAATCCAGTAGTGCAAACACTGCTCACTGCAGCCTCTACCTCCTGGGCTCAGGTGATCCTCCCACCTCAGTGTCTTGGGTAACTAGGTCTACAACTACTGCCACACTGGGCTAATTTTGTTGTTGTTGTTGCATTTTTTGTAGAGACAGGGCATCACTATGTTGCCCAGGCTGGTCTTGAATTCCTGGGCTCAAGTGATCTGTCCACCTCAGCCAAGCCACTGTGTCTGACCCACTCAGTACATTTTTATGTCATTGAATAGCTAAACCATATTCAAATGTCCCTAATTAAGCTAAAAAGATCTTTATAACTGGCTTCTTCTCTCTAGGAATCCTATCAAGTATCAGATCTGGCTGATATATTCCTTATTTCACCCAGTCTATCTTGATTTCCTTTTTGATGACATTGACTTGTTGAGGACACTGGACTGGTTTTCCTGTGGAATATCTCACCTTCTAGATTTGTCTGATTGCTTCCTTGCTGTGCCATGTAGCTGATTTCTGTACCCCTCTATCTCCTGCAAATGATAGGTTAGATCTAAAGGACTGATAGATTCATGACAAGCATTTTTTGCTAGAATACACCATAGGAGATTCTGTATTTAGAACTCCACTACTCAGTGTGGTAGCTACCAGCCACATGTACCTATTTAAATTTAAGCTTAAATAAAATTCAGTTCCTCAGTTGTATTAGCCACATTTCAAGTGCTCAATAGTCCCATGTGGCTAGTGGCTACCATTTAGACAAGGCAGATATGAAATATATCTTTCATTGAAGAAAATTCTACTAGACATACTAACTAGAGAATGAGTACATTTCTCCATCTCTTGAATCTGGGCATCGCTATGCAACTTTCTTCAGGCCAATAGGATACTAATGAACATCATGCAATCAGAGGCTCGGAAAATGCTTGTGTACCAGGGCTTTCCCTCTTTTGCTATTGAAACCTTAAGAACACCATGTGAAGGGGCTCAGTTTAGCCTACTGGGGGATGAGACACCACATGGAGCATGGCCCCAGCTAGTCCAGATGAGTTCCCAGAGATGTGAGTCAAGCCATCCTAAATCATCTCAACAGACCATGTGAAGGGAGGCCTCAGCCATCCAGCCATCTCTACTAACTGCCAGACATTTGTGTGAGGTCATCTGGGATCCATCAGCCCTAGCTGGGCCACCAGCTGTCCGCAGAGACCAATAAAGCTGGCCCAGACAGAAGAACCAACCAGCTGACCCACAGAGTAATGAAGAATCAGAAATGATTATTGTTTTTAGTCACTAGATTCTTTGAATGATTTGTTACTTAGCAATAAATAACTGATACATGATCAGAAAGGAATTTATATAATGTTACTTTGGT
Organism: Piliocolobus tephrosceles; assembly: GCF_002776525.5. Lineage (NCBI taxonomy): Eukaryota > Metazoa > Chordata > Mammalia > Primates > Cercopithecidae > Piliocolobus > Piliocolobus tephrosceles. Next base: position 64,528,794 of record NC_045435.1, on the reverse strand, counting down.
CTTATGTCTTGTTCTATATCCCACTCACTTAATATGTAAATCTTGCCTAAATCAATAATTTCATTAGGTTTTGTAAGATGAGGTTTTCAACCTTTATCATTTCTTCTACATTTGTTAACCGGCATTCTTTTGTAAAGTAGAGCTTCTCTTCATCAGGTGGGCTGGTTGTCTATCCTGTCATATAGCTCCTACTGGAAAAGGCAAAATGTTTAATTTTTTTCCTTTAATGACCAACCAAAAAATAAGGAGTGGTTTAATGGCCATCTCATGTGATGTCTTTTCAGGTTTTCTCTTTTTTTAGTATCTTTATGAAGTCACACATTTTATTTATTAAATACATTCTATCTATAATCATTATTTCATTAAATTTTATTGTGGTAAGAAAACAACATGAGATTTCTTATTTACAAATTAAAACATTGTAAGAAACACAAATTTTTAAGTGTTCAATACATTATTGTTGACTGGGGGCACCATGTTGCACAGTAGACCTCTAGAGCTTATTCATCTTGCTTGACTGGAACTTTACGTCTGTTGTTGCCTCTGTCCCAGAGTTCCAGCTCCTGTCAACCACCATTCCACTGTTTTAAATTTTAGTACTTTGAGATGGGAGTCCCACTGTGTTGCCCAGGCTGGTCTTGAACTTCTGGGCTCAAGCGATCTTCCTGGCTCAGACTCCTGTATAGCTGGGATTACAGGCATGAGCCAGTGTGTGATTCCATAAATTTGACTGCCTTAGGTACTTCATATATGTGGAATCATGCAATATCTTGCTTTCTGTGACTGCTTTACTTAGCATAATATTCTCATAAAGTTCATCTATGTTGTCACATACAAAGTTCCTTCTTTTTTAACTTTGAATAATATTCCACTGTGTGGATATACCACATCTTCTTTACTATTAATTTTCTCATGAACATTTAGTTTATTTCCATATCTTGGCTATTATGAATAACCATTGTGTATGGTATAAAATAAGGATTCCAATTTCATTCTTTGGCAGACGGATATCCAGTTTTCCAACATCATTTATTAGAGACTGTCCTTTCCCCATTGTATATCTTGATACCCTTATTGAAGACCAGTTGACCATATATTATGCATGGATTTATTTCTGGGCTATTTGTTCTATTGGTCCACATGTCTGTCTTTATGCCAGTACAGACATATATACTATACTGTTTTCATTACTGTAGCTTTGCAATATATTTTGAAATCAGGAAGTATTATGCTTCCAGCTTTGGTCTTCTTTCCCAAGACTGATTTTGGTTATTCCTGCCTGTGGTCTTTTGTGGTTCCATATGAATTATAGAATTCTGTTTTTGTAAAAAATGTCATTAGGATTTTGATATTGTATTGAATCTGTAGATCACTTTGGAAAGTATGAACATTTTAACAATACAGTCGTTCACCCCCACACTTGTCTGCAGGTTTGCTTCCTGTGGTTTCAGTTATCCATGGTCAACCACAGTCTGAAAATATTAAACAAAAAATTACAGAAATAATTCATTAGTTTTCAATTCTGTGCCATTCTGAGTAGCGTGATGAAATCTCATGTTATGTTGCTCTGTCCTACCTGAGACATGAATCATCCCTTTGTCCAGCATATCCATCTTATATATGCCACCCACCCATTAGTCACTTAGCAGTCATCTCAGTTATGAGATTAAAAAAACATAGTATATTTAGGTTTCAGTATTATCTGTGGTATCAGGCATCCACCAGGGGCCTTGGAATGTATCCCCCATGGATAAAGGGGGACTTTTGTATTAAGTCTTCCAAACAATGAACATGGATGTCTTTCCATTTGTCTGTGTCTTGTTTAACTTCTTTCATCAATGTTTTGTAGTTTTCAGTATTCAAGTCTTTCACCTCCTTAGTTTATTCCAGTATTTTACTTTTTTGGTGCCATTTTAAGTATGATTATTTTCCTAATTTCCTTTCCAGGTAGTTCATTGTTAGTGTATAGATATGCAACTGATTTTGATATGTTGGTTTTGTATCCTGCAACTTTACTGAATTTGCTTATTATTAGTTCTAAAGGATTTTCTAATGGAGTCTTTAGGGTTTTCTACATATAACTTCATGTCATCTGCAAACGGGGACAATTTTACTTCTTCCTTTCCAATTCAGATGCCTTTTGTTTCTTTTTCTTCTTAATCATTATTCTTTTTGATGCTCAATTGACCCAACTGTAACCAGTAGAAGCCCCTTCATACTGCCTTCTATGTTATTTTGACACAAATCTACTAATCTTGGAAATTTCCTTGCTCTCTGGTAGAACAAGTTATCTCCAGCTCACCAAGTATCTTCTTTGCTTCAGACCCACCATTTCTCTAAGGAGTGCCAGGTCCTTTAAGTAGGATTTTCTATAGTGTTCATTTCTACTGAGATGACATGACTTGCAGGCCATTCCATTTATAGAAATATAATTTGGTACAAGGACTTCCTTTCCCAGACTCTCATTTTGCTTCATTCTCAAATTAGCTCACAGCAGTTCTCACTCAAGGTGCAACCCTCTCCTGTGTTTGGTCATTAGCAGATTTGCAGTTTGTAGGAAATTTCACCATTCTGTTTTCCTTCCTGTTGCACCATGGTTGATTTCATGCCAATTCTGCTACCTTGGGGTTTGAGGTTTTCTAAAATCTCTTAGTTTTGCTAAAGATGTTGATGTCGTCCATGAGTTTTGTCTTTTCTTATTCATGATGTCCTGTGTGCTTTTCAGAAATTGAGGTAGAACAATTGAAAACTGAGTGCTCTAATTCCTATCCTCAATCCTCAATGGGTGGGCAAGTGACCTAGGCCAGGTTCATCAGAATGGTTCATCCTTCCGGTCATGGTTATTGGGCAGAGAAAGGCACTATTTAATCAAAAGTTATGTGGACCTTTTGCTGGAACTACTGGGTTAGAGGAACATAATGGATGAAAGCCTGGAATTGCTGATAGCTAATGGAGAGACCCTGACTGACTGAGCCTGAAGTCAACATAGATAAGAGAATGGAAAGGTGAAAAGAGAGAGGCTGCTGAGGACTTCATTTGAGCATCTGGGTCTGGCATTCCCTGGAGCCAGACCAAACCTAGGTTTTTCACTTATGTAATTTTAAAAATTCCTTTTGGTTAATGAAAATAATTAGGATGAAGTGCTGATCCCAGCAAGCGGCACACAGTAAGCCCCCAATATATGCTATCATTGTTATTTTTGAAACCAATTTGAGTTGGGTTTCTATCATTTGCAACTACAATAATAATGACAACTAAGAAAATAATACCAAAGATTTTTGAGAACTGTGCTAGGTACTTTACATATTACTTCACTAAATCCTCACTTCAAGCCATGAGGTAAGTATTTTTATTCACATTTTACAGAGTTAAAAAGTAACTAAAGCTTCAAGAAGCTTAAGTACTTTGGTCACAGAGCTAGTAAGCTGGGATTCAACCTTAGCATGTAGTGCCTCAAATCACTTAAAAAATTATTTGTGATTTTAAAAATAATTAAAAAATAGACACTTAATTGAAATCAGCCAGAAAATCACCTATAACATTATGCTTTGTCAAGAAATACGTCTGTGTGTTTAGAGTCTATGCTTTGTTAATGGCTCATGAAGTTGGAAGCTGCGCTGATTCTCCCAATAGTGCACTATAATGGATTTACACCAGATTTTATAACCAAATGCCCAATTTTGCTTTGCAGAGCTCTTCATGTTGATTTCTTTGAAAACTGCCAATTGCAACAATTAGTAGAGTAGCTGAACAACTGAACATAGTGGGATAAAGAAGACCAGATTTCTAGGACAATGCCTTATTTATGAGAGGAAATTCTATTCAGCAGTCTCTCATTTCTAAAGCAATGAAATTTCTTCTCCTAGACAAATATGAACAGCATGTTTCAAAATATGCACTCTTTACCATTTAATGGAAATGATTTCATGAAAGTGTTACAAATGGAATTAAATTACTACCCATTTTTCTTTTTAAATATGTTCAGTAATAAATAAGTTTAACCAAAGTGGTGTTATCATTATATATTCATTTTAACCCCATTTCTTTACAGCACCTTTGTAATAATCATTCCATTAATAAGCTCTAATGCTTTTCTACTTCCTTCAGTGGAAAAAAAAGCAGTAAAAGGAAAAAGAATGAAAATATTCTGTTCCATCAATATCTAATTGGAACTTCTCTTGGGAAAGATTTTTTAGGTAAGATTATATTGCTTTTAATGTCTAAGATAATTCTCTTAAGTTTACAGCCAGCCTGTGTCTGGAAAATTAATTAAAATAATACTATGAGATAGGTACTATTGTTGTCCCCATTTTACAGATAAGAAATCATAGGCTCAGAGAGGTTAAATGAGCTGAGAAGCAGCACACAGCTAGTCAGTGAAAGGATATAAACCTAGATGATTAAACATTTATGCTTGCCGTTTCTACTTTTCTCTTCTAATGAGTTTATTGAAGACTTGGGAGTTGCAAAGGATAACTCACATTTGCTCCAGGAATTGCCACTTCCAGAGCCTACTGTCCTGAGCTTATCCTCGGGGACTTACCTGCTTCCCAAGAGACCTCCACAAGCCAGGGATACAGCTAAGCTACTCACCGAGAGATCAAGATCTCCCATATGGAGGAGAAAAGTTTTCCCTAGCTTCATATCATTCCCAGGTTGACTTCGCAGTCCCTAGAATGACGGACAGTGCTAACATCCAATTCCAAAGAGGGAGGCCCACCACCATAGCACCTGGTCTGCTCTCAGAACCCTGTTCCATATGGAATGCAGCAGGTGGGATGCTTGGTACCAGGCATGGTAAAATGGAAAAATGCTGAAGGCTGTGTCTATTGGGCATGTGCCATCTTACAGAAATGGAAAGTAGAATCCAAACATTCAGTAATTTCATGTTACGGTTCAGGAGTACCGTAGGATCAACTGAATTTTCACTTTTCATCTATTGTAGAGGATAGGTGTTAGAAGGATCCACGTGGATGGCTTCCACCTTCCAGCAGTGGTCAGCAGTCCCATAACTGGAATCAGTCCCTATTGATCTTCCATGGCATTTTGTTCAAGGTCGCTGCCCACCTCCAATCTGATCCTTATTTTGGAGGCAGTGCAGCACAGAGGAAAGAACTAGGCACTGGTGTCTCAGAGATTGGGAATGGAATCCCCATTCTGTTTCTCACTAGCTGTACGGTCTTGAGCAAGTAGTTTTCATGTTCAGATCTTCAGCTGCCTCATCTAGTATCCATATTTAATACCATATTTAATAGTGGTGGTGAAGAATAAAGGAGACAATATATGAAGATTATTTAGCACATGGCTGGTACACAGTGGGTATCTTAGAAAGAGTAGCTTTTGTGTCTTCAACTCGGCTTTTAGAGAGCATTCATGTTTTACTGATCCATTTCCTACTGCCCTCCTCAATAGCCATGAACCTAGCATGTGCCTTAATATGTGTTCAGTAAATATTTGCTGAATGATGAGTATGTGAATAAATGAATGAATGTTAAAACTGCCTATGATGTCTAGAGGGACATTTGAGACAATAATCTCATTTTTGTGGTCATGGAGAGCAGTAACTGCTGTTTGGCAGATAGCATTATCAGGAACTATCAGAAAGCATGCAGAGTTGGTGATATGTCAATGCACCTGTCCTTTGAAGAGTCGGCACTTCTGCCAAAGCTGCACAGAGCAGAAAGCTAGCTGGAATTGAACAGCAGCCCTCTCCATCACACTTCAACCCCAGGAGAGCAATGAAGGCTGCCTTGGGAGCAAGTACTCCATCACTGAACGACTAGCCAGCCAGCAGCACCCAGGAGGGCCCATGGACTGCTGGGCATTGGGTTGAGGACTAGGAAACAGAGCTGAAAGACAAAACTCCTGGTTTTGAAAACTCACAGCTGCTGAAGAAGACAACTAAGGAGAATCCAGGTTGTTGGGTGAGCAGGGTGGATACAGGATGTGATTTGAGAGGTGGCAAGACCCCTCTTGCCTAATAGTCTCTCCTTATTACCAGGCCTGGAATCCCCCATTCTGCAGACTCTGGGGCTAGATCAAGCTGTGTCTGAATTCTTCTCTGTATCCATCCTTGGCCCCTTACGGCCCAAGTTCCTTGATCCTTTGCTGAGAATGGTCACTTTTCATATAATTTTCAGGTTCAGTCTGAACAAAAGGCAGGATTCACTCAAGCCAACACCTGTGGTTCAAAAGTCATTCCTCCATTTATTGAAATGGTCGCTGAGGATCTTTTATATGCCGGACACTTAGAAGAGCCTGGAGTCAAGGGGGACACATGCCACACATTTATGGGGCCCAGCCTGGCAGGGAAGACAGACAGTTGAACAAGCGACTATAGAAGAATGTGCTGATAGCTATCAGGAGGGAAGAACAGCGGGTCCAGGGAAGTGCACGGCAGCGGGGAACCAAAGTTGATTTAAGGGTAGATCTGAGTGAGACCCAAAGGATAAATAAGGGTGTTCAGGCAAGATGGAGGCCTCATGTCATAATGGCTAGAAGGGTGCAGTCTAGGGTCTGATGGCCAAGGTTCAAATTCTGGGCAAGTCAATGTACCCATCTCAGCCTCAATTTCCACATTTAAAAAATGGGAAATAATAATTCTGACCTCATAGGTTATTGTCCTCATGGATAAAGATTAAAATATATAATATTAAAATATATTTATATTATGATACAACTATAAACATATTTATAAATAATGTTTATTGTCAGAGTATCTGACACGTAAGGATAATTTATAAGGGAAATAATTATTAAGGATGGGGTAGGAAAAAGTTCTCACTATTGAAAGGATAGCAAGCGTCCCCAGATATAAGAAAGAGAACAAAAAATGAGGCTGAGGAATTTGTGAAGAAGTTTGTTATGGCTAGATTCTGCATGAGAAGTAGGGAGTGTCTAGAACTTGGTTTGGAAAAGCAGGCAACAGAGAAGATCACCTATGCTGCTAGTCTAGTCCTGAGGTGGGCTTCTCTTTTGATTTCTAGACATCTGGCTCATTCAAAACTGTCCAATCCTGCAACTGGCCCCAAAGACAGACATCTCCCTCAGTCACTGTTCACTGGTTTTGACTGCAGTGATCTCTTAGTACCTAATTCTGTTTCAGGTCCGTTGTATCTTAGTCCAAAGACCGTCATCCAGTTGCAAATGGCAAAACTGACTCATAAAAAAAACAATAATAATTTTTAAAAGGGATCACATAACCAAGAGATCTATGCACAGTTATGGCTGGATCTGGTATTCGAACAAGATCGTAAGCAATCTCTTTCCATTCTCATGCTTCTGCTTTTCTTTATGCTGGCTTCATTCTATTTTTTTGAAATGGAGTCTTTCTCTGTCACCCAGTCTAGAGTGCAGTGGTGCGATCTCAGCTCACGGCAACCTCTGTCTCCCAGTTTCAGGTGATTCTCCTGCCTCAGCCTCCCAAGTAGCTGGGATTACAAGTACCCGCCATCATCCCTGGCTAATTTTCGTATTTTTGTAGAGACGGGGTTTCACCGTGTTGGGCAGGCTGGTCTTGAACTCCTGACCTCAAGTGATTCGCCCACCTCAGCCTCCCAAAGTGCTGGGATTACAGGCATGAACCACGGCACCTGGCGTTAAGCTGACTTCATTCTAAGCCATGTTTTTCTCTATGGCAGTAAGTTGGCCATTAGTGACTTTAGGTTTATATTCTGGAAGCCCAGTTACCCCAGAAGAAAGAAGCTTCCTCTCTGCTCTTCCCAGTAGTCACAGCAAACGTTCTGGGGTTCACTCTACTAGAGCTGACTTTAGCCACATTATCATTACTGAAGCAATCACGATAGCCACCAGAGTAGAATACACGGATTGGCCAGACCAAGGTCACAGGCCCACCCCTGGAGCCAAAGGTCAAGGTCAGCACCATCAGAGTCATGGGAACTGGGTAGTGGGGGAACAGACGGGTCCTGGGCCCTTCATATGCCTTTTTGCAGAACTATATCTCCTTAATGCCTTTGCCTCTGGTTCCCAGGTAGATTCAATTGGAGGCACTGATGGAAGGACAAGAGGAACAAGAAGCCAATAAACTGATCCTTCTCTCTGCTTCAGGTGGTGTCACAGACAACGGCTGTGTCTCCTCTGGGACCCTACCTTCATGGTCCCAGCTTCTGCTGATCAGTCTCACCATAGTTCTGGCGTCTACTAGTTGGCCCTGGGCTCTGGTGGCATTGCCTCCTCCCCTGGTCCCCAGCCCTAGGTGCAGAAGAGAGTCACTAACCACTGGGCAAACTTGCCATCTATCATTTGGCTTCTCAACCCTTCCATCATCTGCATAATCAGCTCCCAATATACATTTCACTCCATTTGAAATACCCGGAGTGGTTCCATTGTGATAACTAAATCCTGAATCTTACAGCTCCCTGAAGGAAAGTCCAGGAATGAGAATGAATGGTAGGCAGACAAGAATTAATAGATGCCCACTGTGGATTAAATCCTGGTTTGTTCTTGTGAGTTTCTCTTCCAGGAACCGAAGTTTTGCCCTTCATTCCAGCCTGTCCTTGCTTTATTGTTACTTTTGACCATAACTCTTCTATGCTGTCTTCCAGGAGGCCCAAAATAACAGCAGCAGCAGCAGCAGCAGCAAGCACTTACATGCCACACACTGTCCAAGAAGTGATTACACGCTTTACATGTGTTAACTCGGTTCTCATAATGACACTATGAAGCAGGACCACCATATCTCTGCTTTACAGATGAGCAAACCAAGGCACAAAGAAGTAACTTCCGCAAAGTCAAAGAGCTGGCGACAGGTTAAGCTAACACTTAAATCTGGCATTGTAGCTTCAGAGCCTACTTCTTTTTTTTTTTTTTGAGACAGGGTCTCACTCTGTTGCCCAGGCTGGAGTGCAGGGGGCGCCATGTTGGCTCGGTGCAGCCTCTGCCTCTTGGGTTCAAGCAATTCTCCTGCCTTAGCCTCCTGAGTAGCTAGGATTACAGGTGCGTGTCACCACACCTGGCTAAATTTTGCATTTTTAGTAAAGACGGGGTTTTGCAATGGTGGCCGGGCTGGTCTTGAACCCCTGACCTCAAGTGATCCACCTGCCTTGGCCTCCCAAAGTGCCAGGATTACAGGCGTGAGCCACTATGCCTGGCCTGGAGCTTACTTCTTAACCAGCAGGCTTGATTGTCTCTAGGAAAAGGAGGGGTCAGCTAAGGTCTGCAAAGATCCACTTTCCACAGCATTACTTGGATAAAGGTGGAAATTCCTCTGTGCAGAAGTGACAGGCACACCCCACCCAAAATAGACAATTCCCACCACAGGTGCCCACCACCTGGAGGGCCCAGAGGAGGCAGAGATGCCCTGCAATTTTGTTTTGGGTTTTCCTCTCAGCAGCACTTGCCAACTATGGAGCATAGCCTGACGACCCCTAATAAACTCTGAGTTATAAAAGGGGATTAAAGCTCTATCTGCAAAAATCATTTGTGGTTCAAAACAATCACCATGCTTGCAAGAAATGTGGTGGCGAATTCTGTGAAAATTGCATGAAAACCGTGCCAAACCCTCGCTCAGCATTCCCGTTAGTAGAATCCGAATGAAATGAGGAAATAATCACGGGGCTAAGATGATGCCTAATTAAAGCTAAATTTAGCCAACTCTGGTTTTTCAAAGTTGTCATGAAATCCATTTCAACTCAGACAATAATAATGGCAAACCAAGACAATGAGGAAAGGAATTTAATTTGAAAGGTGGAATGCCATCAATATAATAATTAATATTACACACACACACACACACACACACACAAGGGCCAAATGACATGGGCAGTTTTTGGTTGACGTTGTCAGTGACTTCACTGTGGCTTCATGGCTTTTTTACTTAAAAAAAAAAGCAAGCAAGAAGAATATCAGGCAATATGGTGATTCTCTTGCCATTTTCAGTGACTCTCTGTGACCTGGTGGGTGTCTCATTGCAACACAGCGCAGGAGACGGTGGAGGAACAGACTCTAATTACAAGGCAGGGCAGATTCCGGCTCTGCCCTTCCTGACAACTCCATTGCAGGCCTGGGAGTGATACCACAGGTCTGGCTCTAAATTAGATTGGGAGGAAAGGAGAGACAGTGTGCTCAGGGCGCTGGCAGGCCATACCAAATGAGTGCTTTAGCCCTGGGCTGCCTTCCCTGTGAGGCTTTGATTCCGCCTCACTTAATATACGACCCTGAGAAATAATCAGGAAACGTCTCTGAAGCTTCCAGTCTCAGGAGGAGAAGAGGAGAGCGAGATGAGAGGAGAGGAAGTGGTTGATCCAGGAAGTATCCTCCACAGCCGGGATTCCGACACCCGCTGCCACACACAAGTATAACAAGAAGGCCTTCGGCTTCAGCTGATTTTCTGCCTTTCATCAGCCCTTGGAGGCAGGAAAGGGACGTAAAAATCTGAACAGTGTTTATGTGGATACTGACCTGCCCTCTGTCTCCAGTGAGAACTGAGCACAGACTTGAATTTCTCTTAGAATTCCACAATATTCAGTTATCATTTCCTAGCTACCAACCACTTTAATCGTCTTATTTAGTGTGTAGTGCAATACTAAAAAGTAAGTATCATTACCCCCATTTTACAGATCAAGAAACCAGGACTGCAGGAAGTTGAGTAACTTCCCCAAAACCCACAGAACAGTAAGTAGTACATTTGGGATTCAAGCCAAAGACTGCCAGGCCATAGTACAATACTGCCTTCTAGCTACCTCATTCAGCCAGGTGTCAAAATGTCACCGTGTGTATACCCTGATTATGAGATGTCAGTTTTGAAGATGTTTTTAATATGGTTTTTAAAATGCAAACTATCAACTTTCCGCTTAAAAAAATCCAAGTAATGAACAAAGGAGACATTCTCAAACAGCCCTGAGCCTCATCACAATTACTCAAAAGGGAGAATAAATTAGAATGTTCAAAAGAATAATGCCACACATGAAATGAATCTAAGGTTTTTCAATACTCTCAAGAATAAGATCCAATGAGAAAAGAAAGGAACTTAGCATGTATATGAATATGTGCATTTATAATCAACTTTAATATTAAGGTAAGAATATTCATAACCAGGCATGGTGGCACATGTCTGTGGTCCCAGCTACTCAGTAGTCTGAGGTGGGAGGATCGTTTGAACCTGGGAAGTGGAGCTTGCAGTGAGCCAAGATCGTGCCACTGCACTCCTGCCGGGGTGACAGAGTGAGACCCTGTTCCAAAAAAAAAGATAAGAATATTCACAGTCTTTGCTCTTCCCTGACCTCTAAATAGAATCCACTGTGCTAATCTGACACCTGCCTCTCCCACTGTGCCAAGCCCTGTGGCATTGGTTCTAAAAGGGTGTTCCAGGGATAAAGGCTGTGTGGGCAGAGCGGGGGTGCAAACAAATCGACTAATAAATCCCTCTCTTCATCTTTTTATGAGAGAGGGTAGTTTAAGCAATTTAAAACAGTATTGATCAAAATAAAGTGACCCAGGAAAGATATTATTAGATACCAGATGCTCATCACAATTTGATCACTTCAATACCAAGGATGGTATTTTCCAAAACTGGTTGCAATAACATCTCCCTTCCTATATCCCCTTCTTGTAGTGTAACTTTGATACTCCTCTCATTGAGAGGTGGGTCTCGTTCTCTTCCTCTGAGTTTTGGCAGGCTTGTGATCATGGTGGAGATGACATTGTGTGACTTCCAAGACTTGTCCATAAAAGCAACACAGCTTCTACCAAGTTGTCTTTGGACACCAGCTCTTGGAATTGGCCACCATGTTGAGAGGAAGCCCAAGCAGCTTCATGGAGAGGCCAAGGGTAGATGTTTCAGTCAGCAGCCCCAGCTGGGTTCCTCACAAGCATCAGCGTCAACTGCCAGACAAGCGAGTAAGGGAGTCTTCCTATGATTCCACACACAAGCCCCTGAGTCAACCCTAGCCTTCATAGCGAGGTTCTAGACATTATGGTGGAGACAAACTGAGCCTTCTGGACCTCCTTTCATGACCCACAGAATCATGAGCGTAATAAAATGGTTGCTGTTCTGTGCCATAAGTTTGGGGTGGTTTGTTAGGCTATAATAGCAAAGAGAATAAGGTTCCTTCCTCTCATCCTTGTGACACAGACATGAGACAAGGAAATACTGGATAGAAGAGGGCAGTTCCCCAGCAAAGGCCCCACCCTCAATATGGAAACCCATGGCCCTAAATGAGAACAGGTATTTCTGTTTTCATGCCCAAAAGTTGCTTTTGGCCTGCCACGTTCCCCTATTCTGTACCCATATAAACCCTACACCCCCAGCTCCCTGAGGGGACAAACAGAAGAACAGAAGAATGGCAGAATGGCATAGCAGAGAGTAGAGAATGAGTGTCTGAATGCCGAGAGGATTTCAGCTGGGGATGATCAGAGAGGAGATTGGCCGCTGGACAGCCAAACTCCAGGGGAAGATCATTTTCCCACTCCATCCCCCTTCAGGCTCCTCATCCATCCTGCTGAGAGCCACCTCCACCACTCAGTAAAACTCCCACATTCATCCTTCAGGTCCATGTGCAACCTGATTCTTTCTGGATGTGGGACAAGGACCTAGGTACCCAGAGGGCACTAAGCTGGTTAACACTTAAGTTGTCCACAGACAGCAAGGCTAAAAGAGCACACTGTAACACGCACCCACTTGGGCTTTGAGAGTTGCAGACATCTACCCCTGGATGCTGCTGTGGGGCAGAGCCCAGGGGCACTCGCCCCAGCTCCTGCACCTGCCCATCTGCATGCTCCCCCTCCCATAAGGGGTTTGAGTATGAGTGGTGGCCGGACAAATGAGCCACACTCCTGTTGCACATCCTGCGAGCGGGTTCAGGGAACTCTCCCTTTTTCACTTCTTACCTTTCAAGATGCAAACACTGCCTTCTTTGTCATTCTACCTGTGCTCTAATGTAGTTTATATCCACCTTTATTAAAGCAAGTCTCATTTTATTCCACCAGTAATTACAGTTGTTTCTACCTGACATCAGCCTCTGAGTTTTGCAAGGATAAGGACTTTTGCTTATCGATTTCTGCTCCCACAAAGTATTTGTTATATGAATGAATAAATGAGTGATTGAAATAGGCTGAAAACATCACCACTTTTGACCTCAATCTCATCTTTTCAAATGTGGAGAAAGCCTGGCAAATTTTAAAGCTACTGTGTTTCTGAAGAGTCATTATTTATGAATCAACATACATGCAATCAATGCACCTTCTTAGCCACTATATGAAAAGAGGCTAAGCCAGAAGCCTGGGAATTGAAACAAGAACATTTGCAGTTTCTGGTGGAGGTGCTGCCTGGGCCCCTCCAATATCCATTTTTATTCTTAGGGTCCCCCAAGCCCATGCCTACCATGTCCTGCTGCATATACTTGCAACTCTTCTCCTAAAGGCTTGTTCTGGGCTCCTGAGCAGGGCAGGCTAAAGTGCTAGGGGAGTTAAGGTTCTGGGAACAGCCCTGAGCCAATGATGGACGTGAGCTGGAAGATGAAACACCCTCATTCCCTCACTCCTGGAGGGGATAATTCCGGAGCTCATTCTATATTGTCTCCAAGAGTTTCCCAGCTGGAATGGGCCCCGTGGCCCTCTGTAGTAACCTTCTTAATAACTCATCTTTCTTTTTCCACTTCTATTCCCCCAATTCCCTACTGATGCTCTTGGGATCACCTCTGAAATAAACTATGGACACTCAAACCTCTCCTCGGGGTCTGCTTCTGGGAAAAACTCAGACAAGGTAGCACAGAAGTCTCACTGACAAAAACAACAAGAAGAGGAAGATAGAGAGAGATAAAATTCATCTAGTAAGTTACAATCCCTCCCAATAGATTTTGACAAGGGATGCCAATACAAATCTCCATCTGTTGTTGATTAAAGATAATCAACTCAAGATTCAGGCCACAATAAAGTATAATAGACAAAGAGTTCCTTTGTGCATTAGTCAGGATATTTTTGGCTACAAGTAACAGAAAACAAATATAGACTGATTCAAGCAAAAGAGAAATTTATCAGTTTGTGCAACTAAAGTGCCAAAGGAAAAGGAAAGACTTCAGGCTTTGGCAGTCCCATATCAATATTATCAAGAAATCTATTTATCTCCATTGTTCAGCTTTGCTTTTCTCTTGATTGTTTTTACCAATGGGTAAGCTCTTCAAAAGCAATGGGAAGATGCAGCTTCAGATTTACATTCTACTCAGTAACACCAGCAGAAATAGAGAGGCTCTTTCCAATAGCTCTGTGTGACGTCTGGGGCTTGGCTCTCATTCCCAAACTGAGGACAACAGCAGGGCATTGCAATATGCTGATAGAACAGTCTAGTGTGTGACCCATCTGCAGTGGGGAACAATGGTGGAGGTAACTCCCACCTAAATCATACAGCCTGGCAGTGGTCAGGAATGGTTCCTTGAAGGATGCAGAGTTGAAGAGGAAGGGATACTATCAGGGAAGCACAATAGACACCCACTACAACATTAAAATAGACTTTCATTTTTTAGAAAATGAGAAAGTAAAGATAAGTAAAACCAAACATACAAACAAATAAACTGAATTTTCAGATACTCAAGGCAATACAAATTTCTTCTTCCAGGTAAGTCTCTTAGTTCATTTGTGCTGCTATAATAAAATATCATCAACTGGGTAACTTCTAAACAACAGCAATTTATTTCTCATAGTTCTGGAGGCTGGGAAGTCCAAAATCAAGGCACCAAAAGATTGGGTGTCTGGTGGGAATCCACTTCCTGATTCATAGATGGTGACTTCCTGCGGTGTCCTCACATGGCAGAAGGGTCAAAGTAGGTCTTTGGGCACTAATTCCATTCATAAGAACTCCACTCTCATGACCTAATCATCCCCCAAAGCCCCCACCTCTGATGCCATCACCTTGGGGGGGTTACGATTTTAACATATGAATTTGGAGGGACCCCGACATTCAGACCATAGCAATAAGCCAGTCTCTCTGATTTGTAATTGATAAAGTCCTCGTTGAAAACTTATGTTATTAAAAAAAAAAGGTTCCAGGTGAGATGAAGTAAGCACATTCCACCCTGTCTTTCTGTTTTAAAATGTAGCTTTCATTATTATTCAGGCATTGTGGGGCCAATAGATTAGGAGAGGACTGCCACAGAGATGATAGTTACTCACAGTTCCCCAAGAGGATGTGATGCCCTGCCCAACAGGGAGCCATACAGGGAAGCACCAGGGTCATCAGAAGGCAGAGGGAAGAGCCTTCATGGTGGTTTTCATGGAAAAGAATGAGCAAGGCAGGGTAAGGAGGCATAGGATTGACTTGTTCAACAACAGCAGCAGGCTGGGGGTAGAGGGGCTGTCCTGAGTTGTCTGGTATCTGGCCCTGGGGTGATGAGAACAGGTGGATAACGGCCTGGAGTGTAAGGGCCCAATATAAGGGATGGTTGGTGGGTGTGAGCTTTGGATTAGTTGGTTTACACATGAAAGGTGTGCTCCCAGGGGAGTTGTTTGCTGCCTTAGGAATTAGCTACCCTAGAGAGGGGTAGTCCTTCCCCCGCAAATCATCAAGGCCCCAGATGCCAAAGTATCAAGAATATAGAAAATAAGAAAATATAATTAATATATTCTGCCACTGAAAGCAGCTACACCACCTGGAGAGATTTCAGGGATCAGCTATTTGAGGACTCTGAAAGTAAATAATAGCAGATGCTGAGGGAAGAAGAGCCGAATTTGAAGCACCATCAAACCAGCTGCGAATTTACCCTTCTTCCCTCTCTGGTATCTATTGGCCTGAACGCAGTGCATTCTGAAACCTGGTACAGGCATCAATATGGACAGAGAAAGCTCCAGGAGAAGCCTCTAGTTCTGGCTTCAGGAGAGGGAGAGGGGCCTCCAAATACTGAGAGAGGGTGGGGCACTATGATTCTCTCTTTTCACTCTTTCTTATCTTTTTTCTGTTCTTTTGTTCCTCAATCCACAGGCCATCTTGAGATGCTAATGGCAGGGGTTTCAGAGGTAGACACGGAGGCTCCCAGACACGGAGGCTCCTCACTGATGGGAGGAACTGTGGTTCCCAGAGAGGGAGGCAAACTTCTGTTGTTTCTTTACTGTCTCTGTCCCCAAATTGGTCCCAGCCATCAGCATAGCTGTGGAATGTATGGCAGAAGGCAGATAAATAAAGCCCCGGTTTTCTGTCTAAATGAGCAAATAGGGGAGCTCAGGGAATGGAAAAGTGTTGAAGACATTCAGGAGAGAAGGGAGAAGATTGTTTACAAACTCCGGGACTCACCCCTGGGCTACTCACACCTGGATGTGACCCTACACAACATATCCAGACCTTAGCACTGAGCTAGGAATAGAAAATCGCCCAGGCTCTCGGCTGGGCCCCAGGTGGTGAACACAGGCCATACATCTGAGCAGCACTGCACTGCCAAGGAGTCAAAAACCAAGCTTACCCTAAGACCACAACCCCCAGAGAGCTGGTTGGAAATTGACGTGTGAAACTGACTGGGTTGATTATCTGCTAAAATAAAAATGTCAACACTTCCATGGGATTTAAGCAAAACCCAGAGTTTTGTAACATAATATTTAACATGTCCAGAATACAAGCCAAAATTACTCAGCATACAAAAAATAGGGAATTCTTGATGCACTTGGGAAAAGATGCCACAGCTGAGCTAACACAGATATTGGAATTATTTGACAAAAACTTTAAAGCAGCTATTCAAGAAATGCTTCAGCAAGAAATCCTACACACTCTTGAAATACATGTAGAAATGGAAAGTCTAAGGAAAGGAATGGAAAATGTAAGGAATGAAATAAATATTTTAAAATGGAAAACACAATAACGGAAGTAAAGCTCACTTAATGGGCTCATCAGCTGAAGGAAGATGTAGCAGAAAAAGTCTCTAACCTTGAAGATAGATTAGTAGAATGTATACAGTCTGAACAACAGAGGAGGAAAAAGATTTAAAAAAAACAAACAGAGCTTGAGCGATAATACCAAAACATTTATCATTCCTCTCATTGACGTCTGAGAAGAAGATAAAGAATGAAGCATGCAAAATACTTTTGAAGAAATAATGACTTTAAAACTTCCCAAATTTGGCAAAATGAATAAAGCTGCTGAATCAGGAGGCTCAGCAAACTTCAAACAATATAAACCTATAAGAGACCCAAGCCTAGACATATCATAATAAAACTGAAAACCAAAGAAAAAGAAAAAAATATTGAAAGCAACGAGAGAACAATGGACACATTACTTATAGGAGAACAACAATTGAAGTGACTGCAGATTGCTCAGGAGAAATCACAGAGTTCATATTTCTGCACAATATATATTTAAGGTGCTGAAAGAAAACAAATGTCAAGCCATAATTCTATTCCAGTAAGAATGTCCCTCAGGAATGAGTTGAAATAAGGACATTCTCAGGTGAATGAAAACTAAGAGAATTCACTGCCAACAGCTGAAGAAATTTCCAAAGAAATTCTTCAGGCAAAAGGAAATGATACCAGAAGGAAACCTTTGAACATCAGGAATGAAAAAAGAGAAAAGAAAATGGTAAACTTACCAGAATTGTACATTTCTGGATAAATATAACAGATTACTCTTCTCTTATTGAGTTAAAAAATATTATTGATGGTTGAAAGCCAAAATTATAACATTGTCTAATGGGGTTTTCACTGTATGTAAATGTGGTAAATAAAATAACTACAGCAAAAAGCCTATATATTCTAAAGGTTTCTGTATTCAACTTGAGATGCTAAACTATTTACAAGTGAAAAATGAGAAGTAGTAGGCAAAGGACATGAACAGACATTTTGGAAAAGAAGATCTACAAGCACCCAACAAGCATATGAAAAAATGCTTAATATCACTAATCATTACAGAAATGCAAATTAAAACCACAGTGAGATACAATCTCACACCAGTCAGAATGGCTATTTATTAAAAAGTCAAAAAATAACAGATGCTGGTGAGGTTGTGGAGAAAAGGGAACGCTTATACACTGCCAGTGGGAATGTAAATTAGTTTAACCATTGTGGAAAGCAGTGTAACTATTCCTCAAAGTGCTAAAAAGAGAACTACCATTCAATCCAGCAATCTCACTACTGGGTCTATACCCCCCAAAATACAAATTGTGCTACCATAAAGACACATGCATGTGTATATTCATTGCAGCACTATTCACAATAGCAAAGACATGGAATCAACCTAAATGCCCATCAATGGTAGACTGGATAAAGAAAATGTTGTACATGTATATGTGGCCATAAAAAAGAACGAGATCATATCCTTTGCAGGAACATGGAGGGAACTGGAGGTCATTGTCCTTAGCAAACTAACACAGAAACAGAAAACCAAATACCACATGTTCTCACTTATAAGTGGGAGCTAAATTATGAGAACAGCTGGACAACACACACTGAAGCCTATTGGAGGGTGGAGGGTGGAGGGTGGGAGAAGGGAGAGATTCAGAAAAAAACCCCAAAACTCTTGGGTACTGTGCTTAGCACCCAGGTAATGAAATAATCTATACACCAAACATCCAAGTCATGAGTTTACCTATATAACAAATCTGTATATGTATCCCTGAACCTAAAATAAAAGTTAAAATATTTTAATAAATATATTGAAAAAAGAAAAGTGAAATGTTCTGTATATTGTAATCCCTAAAAGTATTTTTAAGTACTATTGCAAAATACCATTTAAAGAAATATAGTCATAAAAGAGGATACATACATACAAACTATGTTCTCGGATCATAATGAAATTAAATTAGAAATCAGTAACAGTAAGGTAGTTGGAAAATCTCAAAATACTGAGGAGAAACAGAATAGACAAATGAAATGGAATACCAAAAACCTGCTAAAATAACCAATAAAACGGGCAAGAAAGGGGAAACAAGAACAGAAAACCCAGGGAACAAATAGAAAACAAATAATAAAATGGTTGACTTAAATCCAAACATATTAATATCTACACTAAAATATAAATGATCTGAATTAAAAGATGGAGATTGTCAGAATGGATTCAAAAAATGATCCAACTATATATTGCTTATATAAAACTCATCTCAAATATAATGATAAAAATAGGCTAAAAGGAGGAAAAGGATATACTATGTAAAAACTAATAAAACATAAGCTAGAATGGCTATATCAATGCCATATAAAGTAAATATCAGAGGAAAAACAAATTAACACAAATGAAGAGGGAGACTACATAATAAGAGGAAAAGACAGCAAGAAGAAATAACAGTTCCAAATATTTGTACATCTAATGACAGAGCTTTAAAACACACAAAGCAAAAGCTGAGAGAACTAAAAGTAAAAGTAGATAAATCCACAATTATAATTGGAAAATTCAACATTCTTTTCTCAGTAATTGACAGAACAAATAGATAGAAAATCAGCAAGGATACAAAAGAATTGAACACCATTAAACAATTGGGTCTAATTGATCTGTCTACAACATTCTACCCAGCAACAGCAAAACATACATTCTCTTCAAGTACATGTGAAACATTCACCAAGATGGGCAATATTCTGGATAATAAAACAAACCTTAACAAATTTTAGAGAATTAAAATTATATAAAGTATATTATCTAACTATAATGGAATTAGATTTGAAATCCAGAGAAGGTTAACAGGAAAAATCTTCAGATACTTGACAATTATTAATACACTGCTAAATAATTTATGGGTCAAAGAAGAAGTTTCAAAAAAATTAGAAAACATTGTGCAGTGAATGAAAATGAAGAAAAATATATCAAAATTTGTGGGCTACAGCTAAAGCTGTGGTTAGAGGAAAATTCTTAGCATTAAATGCTTATATTAGAAAAGAAAGTCTTAATTATAATCCATGCTTCCACTTTAACAAACTAAAAAAGGAAAGTAAAAAACCCAAATCAATTAAAAGAAAGGAAATAATGAAGATGAGAACAGAAATCAATTAAGTTGAAAATAGAAAGATAACAAAATCAATGAACTAAAAGAGTTGGTTCTTCGGAAAAAATCAGTAAAATTTATAAATGCCTAAAAAGACTGCAGGTAGGAGGTTCCAAGATGGCCGAATAGGAACAGCTCCAGTCTATAGCTCCCAGCATGAGTGACTCAGAAGGTGGGTGATTTCTGCATTTCCAACTGAGGTACCGGGTTCATCTCACTGGAGCTTGTCAGACAATGGGTGTAGCCCACGGAGCAGGGTAGGGCATCGCCTTACCCAGGAAGTGCAAGGGGTTGGGGAATTCCCTTTCCTAGCAAAGGGAAACTGTGACAGACGGTACCTGGAAATTCGGGACACTCCCACCCTAATACTGTGCTTTTCCAACGGCCTTAGCAAATGACACACCAGGAGATTATATCTGCGCCTGGCTCGGAGGGTCCCATGCCCATGGAGCCTCACTCACTGCTAGCACAGCAGTCTGAGACCAAACTGCAAGGCGGCAGCAAGGCTGGGGGAGGGTCGTCTACCATTGCTGAGGCTTGAGTAGGTAAACAAAGTGGCTGGGAAGCTCGAACTGGATGGAGCCCATCTCAGCACAAGGAGGCCTACCTGCCTCTGTAGACTCCACCTCTGGGGGCAGGGCATAGCTGAACAAAAGGCAGCAGAAACTTCTGCAGACTTAAATGTCCCTGTCAGATAGCTTTGAAGAGAGTAGCTGTTCTCCCAGAACAGAGTTTGAGATCTGAGAATGGACAGACTGCCTCCTCAAGTGGGTCCCTGATCCCTGAGTAGCCTAACTGGACTCCCAGTAGGGGCCGACTGACACCTCATACAGCTAGGTGCCCCTCTGAGATGAAGCTTCCAGAGGAAGGATCAGGCAGCAACATCTGCTGTTCTGCAATATTTGCTGTTCTGCAGCCTTCACTGGTGATATGCAGGCAAACAGGGTCTGGAGTGGACCTCCAGCAAACTCCAACAGACCTGCAGCTGAAGGTCCTGACTGTTAGAAGGAAAACTAACAGACAGAAAGGACATCCACACCAAAACCCCATCTGTACATCACCATCATCAAAGACCAAAGGTAGATAAAACCACAAAGATGGGGAGAAACCAGTGCAGAGAAGCTGAAAATTCTAAAAATCAGAGAACCTCTTCTCCTCCAAAAGAATGCAGCTCCTTGACAGCAATGGAACAAAGCTGGACAGAGAATGACTTTGATGAATTGAGAGAAGAAGGCTTCAGATGATCAGTAATAACAAACTTCTCTGAGCTAAAGGAGGACGTTTGAACTCATTGCAAAGAAGCTAAAAACTTTGAAAAAAATTAGACGAATGGCTAACTAGAATAAACAGTGTAGAGAAGTCCTTAAATGACCTGATGGAGCTGAAAACCATGGCACGAGAACTACATGACACATACACAAGCTTTAGTAGCTGATTTGATCAAGTGGAAGAAAGGGTATCATTGATTGAAGATCAAATGAATGAAATGAAGTGAGAAGAGAAGTTTAGAGAAAAAAGAGTAAAAAGAAACAAACGAAGCCTCCAAGAAATATGGGACTATGTGAAAAGACCAAATCTACATCTGATTGGTATACCTGAAAGTGACAGGGAGAATGGAACCAAGTTGGAAAACACTCCTCAGGATATTATCCAGGAGAACTTCCCCAACCTAGTGAGGCCGGCCAACATTCAAATTCAGGAAATACAGAGAACACCACAAAGATATTCCTCGAGAAGAGCAACTCCAAGACACATAATTGTCAGATTTACCAAAGTTGAAATGAAGGAAAAAATGTTAAGGGCAGCCAGAGAGAAAGGTCGGGTTACCCACAAAGCGAAGCCCATCAGACTAACAGCAGATCTCTTGGCAGAAACTCTACAAACCAGAAGAGAGTGGGGACCAATATTCAACATTCCTAAAGAAAAGAATTTTCAACTCAAAATTTCATATGCAGCCAAACTAAGCTTTGTAAGTGAAAGAGAAATAAAATCCTTTACAGACAAACAAATGCTGAGAGATTTTGTCACCACCAGGCCTGCCTTACCAGAGCTCCTGAAGGAAGCACTAAACATGGAAAGGAACAACCAGTACCAGCCACTGCAAAACATACCAATTGTAAAGACCATCAATGCTAGAAAGAAACTGCAAACGAGCAAAATAACCAGCTAACATCATAATGACAGGATCAAATTCACACATAACAATATTAACCTTAAATGTAAATGGGCTAAATGCTCCAATTAAAAGACACAGACTGGCAAACTGGATAAAGAGTCAAGACCTATCAGGGTGCTGTATTCAGGATACACATCTCATGTGCAGACACACATAGGCTCAAAATAAAGGGATGGAGAAAGATCTATCAAGCAAATGGAAAACAAAACAAAACAAAAAGCAGGGGTTGCAATATCCTAGCCTCTGATAAAATAGACTTTAAACCAACAAAGATCAAAAGCACCGAAAAAGGCCATTACATAATGGTAGAGGGATCAATTCAATCAGAAGAGCTAACTATCCTAAATATATATATGCACCCAATACAAGAACATCCAGATTCATAAAGCAAGTCCTTAGAGACCTACAAAGAGACTTAGACTCCCACAAAATAATAATGGAAGACTTTAACACCCCACTGTCAACATTAGACAGATCAACAAGACAGAAAGTTAACAAGGATACCCAGGAATTGAACTCAGCTCTGCACCAAGCAAACCTAATAGACATCTACAGAACTCTCCACCCCAAATCAACAGACTATACATTCTTCTCAGCACCACATCACACTTACTCCAAAATTGACCACATAATTGGGAGTAAAGCACTCCTCAGCAAATGTAAAAGAGCAGAAATTACAACAAACTGTCTCTCAGACCACAGTGCAATCAAACTAGAACTCAGGATTAAGAAACTCACTCACAACCGCTCAACTACATGGAAACTGAACAACCTGCTCCTGAATGACTACTGGGTATGTAACGAAATGAAGGCAGAAATAAAGATGTTCTTTGAAACCAATGAAAACAAAGACACAACATACAACAATCTCTGGGATACATTTAAAGCAGTGTGTAGAGGGAAATTTATAGCACTAAATGCCCACAAGAGAAAGCAGAGAATATCTAAAATTGACACCCTAATATCACAATTAAAGAACGAGAGAAGCAAGAGCAAACACATTCAAAAGCTAGCAGAAGGCAAGAAATAACTAAGATCAGAGTAGAACTGAAGGAGATAGGGACACAAAAAACCCTTCAAAAAAATCAGTGAATCCAGGAGCTGGTTTTTTGAAAAGATCAACAAAATTGATAGACTGCTAGCAAGACTAATAAAGAAGAAAAGAGAGAAGAATCAAATAGATGCAATAAAAAATGACGAAGGGGATATCATCACCAATCCCACAGAAATACAAACTACCATCAGAGAATACTATAAACACCTCTACGCAAATAAACTAGAAAATCCAGAAGAAATGGATAAATTCCTGGACACATACACCCTCCCAAGACTAAACCAGGAAGAAGTTGAATCCCTGAATAGACCAATAACAGGTTCTGAAACTGAGGCAATAATTAATAGCCTACCAACCAAAAAAGTCCAGGACCAGACGGATTCACAGCCGAATTCTACCAGAGGTACAGAAAGGAGCTGGTACCATTCCTTCTGAAACTATTCCAATAATGGAAAAAGAGGGAATCCTCCCTAACTCATTTTATGAGGCCAACATCATCCTGATACCAAAGCCTGGCAGAGACACAACAAAAAAAGAGAATTTTAGAACAATATCCCTGATGAACATCAATGCAAAAATCCTCAATAAAATACTGGCAAACCGAATCCAGCAGCACATCAAAAAGCTTATCCACCATGATCAAGTGGGCTCCATCCCTGGGATGTAAGGCCGGTTCAACATGCGCAAATCAATAAACGTAATCCAGCATATAAACAGAACCAAAGACAAAAACCACATGATTATCTCAATAGATGCAGAAAAGTCCTTTGACAAAATTCAACAGCCCTTCATGCTAAAAACTCTCAATAAATTCGGTATTGATGGAACATATCTCAAAATAATAGGAGCTATTTATGACAAACCCACAGACAATATCATACTGAATGGGCAAAAATTGGAAGCATTCCCTTTGAAAACTGGCACAAGTCGGGGATGCCCTTTCTCACCACTCCTATTCAACATAGTATTGGAAGTTCTGGCCAGAGCAATCAGGCAAGAGAAAGAAAGAAAGAAAGGGTACTAAATAAGGAAAAGAGGAAGTCAAATTGTCCCTGTTTGCAGATGACATGATTGTATATTTGGAAAACCCCATCACCTCAGTCCAAAAGCTCCTTAAGCTTAACCAAAACACCATGGTACTGGTACCAAAACAGAGATATAGACCAATGGAACAGAACAGAGCTCTCGGAAACAATATCACAGATCTACAACCATCTGATCTTTGACAAACCTGACAAAAACAAGAAATGGGGAAGGATTCCCTATTTAATAAATGGTGCTGGGAAAACTGGCTAGCCATATGTAGAAAGCTGAAACTGGATCCCTTCCTTACACCTCATATAAAAATTAATTCAAGATGGATTAAAGACTTAAATGTTAGACCTAAAACCATAAAAACCCCAGAAGAAAACCTAGGCAATACTATTCAGGTCATAGGTGTGGGCAAGAACTTCATGACTAAAACACCAAAAGCAATGGCAACAAAAGCCAAAATTGATAAATGGGATCTAATTAAACTAAAGAGCTTCTGCACAGCAAAAGAAACTACCATCAGACTGAACAGGCAATGTACAGCATGGGAGAAAATTTTTGCAATCTACCCATCTGACAAAGGGCTAATATCCAGAATCTACAAAGAACTTAAATAAATTTACAAGAAAAAATCAAACAACCCCATCAAAAAGTGGGCAAAGAATATGAACAGACACTTCTCAAAAGAAGACATTTATGCAGCCAACAGACACATGAAAAAATATTCATCATCACTGGCCATCAGAGAAATGTAAATCAAAACCACAATGAGATGCCATCTCACACCAGTTAGAATGGCGATCATTAAAATGTCAGGAAAAAACAGGTGCTGGAGAGGATGTGGAACAACAAGAACGCTTTTACACTGTTGGTGGGACTGTAAAGTAGTTCAACCATTGTGGAAGACAGTGTGGTGATTCCTCAAGGATCTAGAACTAGAAATACCATTTGACCCAGCCATCTCATTAATGGGCATATACCCAAAGGATTATAAATCATGCTACTATAAAGACTATAAAAACATACATGCACACGTATGTTTATTGCAGCACTATTCACAATAGCAAAGACTTGGAACCAATCCAAATGTCCATCAGGACATTCTTAATGTTCATCAGACTGTATTAAGAAAATGTGGCACGTATATACCATGGAATACTATGCAGCCATAAAAAAGGATGAGTTCATGTCCTTTGTAGGGACATGGATGAAGCTAGAAACCATCATTCTGAGCAAACTATTGCAAGGACAGAAAACCAAACACCGCATGTTCTCACTCATAGGTGGGAACTGTGCAATGAGAACACCTGGACACAGGGTAGGGAACATCATACACCGGGGCCTGTTGTGCAGTGGGGGGAGTGGGGAGGGATAGCATTGGGAGATATACCTAATGTAAATGATGAGTTAACAGGTACAGCACACCAACATGGCACATGTATACATATGCAACAAATGTGCACATTGTGCACCTGTACCCTAGAACTTAAAGTATAATTTTAAAAAAATGTCTAAAAAGACTGACAAAGAAAAAAAAGAGAATGAATATCAGGAATATCAGGAATGAAACAGGACATGTCACTTCAGGGCCCAGAGAGTATTCATAATTTAAGCTTTCCATGAAAAAAAGATAAATCTACAGTTCCAGATAGTTTCACAGAAAAATTCTAGCAAATATTTAATGATTAAATAATGACAATTCTATGCAATCTTTTCCAGAAGACAGAAGAGGAGGGCATACTTCCCAACTAATTTATCCTGATAGTGAAACCAAAGGCAGTACAAGATAAAAACACTGCAAACTAATATTTCTCATGAACATATGGTTTGGCTGTGTCCCCACCCACATCTCATCTTGAATTGTAGTTCCCATAATCCACATGTGTCCTGGGAGGGACCCTGTGGGAGGTAATTGAATCATGGGGGTGGTTACCCCCATGCTGCTGTTCTCATGATAGTAAGTAAGTTCTCATGAGATCTGATGGTTTAATGAGTGGCTTTCCCCTCTTTTGCTTGGTACTTCTTCCTGCCATCATGTGTTTGCTTCCCCTTCCACCATGATTATAAGTTTCCTGAGGCCTCCCGAGCCATGCGGAACTGTGAGTTAATTAAACCTCTTTCCTTTATAAACTCTCATTCTTGGGCAGTCCTTTATAGCCATGTGAGAATGGACTAATATAATATAGATGCAAAAATCCTTAACAAAATTTTAGCCATTTGAAGTTAGCAATGTATAAAAAGAAAAATAAATTACAACCAAGTGGAGTTTCTCCTGGGCTATGCCAGGTTAGTTCAGTATTTGAAAAATCAATCACTGTAATAGGAATAGTCAAAAGGAAAAAAGCCATATGATCATATCAATTAATACAGTAACAACATTTCACAAAATTCAATATCAATTCATGATTTAATGAAATTATGAAAAAGTCTTAGCAAACTACAAAAAGAAATTTTTGTCAACCTAATAAAGAAC
The DNA here is from genome assembly GCF_002776525.5 of Piliocolobus tephrosceles. NCBI lineage: Eukaryota > Metazoa > Chordata > Mammalia > Primates > Cercopithecidae > Piliocolobus > Piliocolobus tephrosceles. Next base: position 64,502,158 of record NC_045435.1, on the reverse strand, counting down.
ATCATTAAAAAACCAACAAAAATCACACCTAACGGTGAAAGGTTGAATGCTTTCCTCCTATAAATGAGAACAAGGCAGACTTCCTCTACCTCCATTCCTATTTGACGTCATACTGTAATTCCTAGCCAGTGTAATCAGGGAAGAAAAAGAAAGGAATCCAGATTGGAAAAGAATAAAGCTATCCCTGTTCACAGATGAAATTATTGTTTACATGTGTCCAAAAAACAGACACACTAGACACACACACACACCCCTTCTAGAACTAATGAGTTTAGCAGTGTTGCAGAGTACAAGTAAAAAAAAACGTTGATCATATTTCTGTATACTTATTGCTAATAAGGAACTGGAAACTAGGTATTTTTCAAATGCTGTTTAAAATAACTCTAAACATTGAAATACTTATGTATAAATTTAATACAATATGTAAAGGGTCAATAAAATGCAGATGAAACAAATCAAAGACCTAAATAAATGAGAAGACATACTGCACTCAAAAATTGGAAAATTATAATGTAAAGATGTTAGTCCCCCCACAAACTCATCTTTAGATTTAACACAAACCCAATCAAAATCTCAACAAGATTTTTCGTAGACAGAAATAAGTTGATTCTAAATGTATATGGAAAGGCAAAGAAAGAATAGCTAGCATGACTTTAAAAAGAATAGTTGGAGAAATCATACTTTTCCATTTTAAGGCTTCTGTAAAGCTGCAGTAATTGAGATCAAGATAGCATGGTATTGGCAGAAAGATAAACATGTAGATCAACGGAACAGGATAGACTTCCAGAAATAGACCTACATAAAGATGGCCAACCGATGTTATTTTAATTGAAGTATAATTCACATACAGTAAAATGCGGTGACTTGAAATGTGTAAATTGATGCGTTTTGACTAGGGCATATATCCATGTAAGTCACACCCTGTAAAGTATATACCCATTTCCATTATTTCAGAAAGTTCCCCTGTGTTGCCTACCCCCAAGGGTGACTACTGTTTTACCAGTTGAGTTTTTGATCAGTGTGCACAGGCAATTCAAAACGGAAAGGATAGTCTCTCAATAAGTGATGTTTAAAGCATTTGGGCACCCAAATGCAACAAAATGAACCTTGACCTAAATCTCATACCTTATACCAAAATTAACTCAAATTAAGTTATACATTTAAATGTAAAATACAAAATTATAAAATGTTTAGAATTAAACCTAGGGAAAAATCATGACCCATAACAGGAAAAAAAAAAATGATAAATTGGACTTCATCAGAATTAAAAGCTTTTTCTGGGAAAGACACGGTAAAAGGATGAAAAGACAAAGTACAGACAGAGACAATATTTACTGATCACATATCCAGCAAAAGATTTGCATTCAGAATGCATTAAGAACTCTCAAAACTCAACATTAAGAGAACAAACAGTCCAATTTTTAAAATGAGCAAAAGACTTGAACAGGCACTTCACTAAAGGGATGGCAAATAAGCTTATGAAAAGATGTTCAACATCATTAGCCATTAAGGAAAGGAAAATTAAAACCATGATGAGATACCTTCCACACCTATTAGAACGGCTGAAAATGTAAACATACTCTGGCAAACACTGTGACAGTTTCTCATAAAGTTACAGGCACATCTACCAATTGACTCAGCATCCCTACTCCTAGGAATTACCTAAGTATTACAACATGAAAACTTATCTTCACTCCCAAACCTGTATAGGAATGATTACAGCAGCTCTATTTATAAGACATACTGCACTCATAAATGGGAAGATAACAATGTAAAGATGTAAATTCCCCCCCAAATTCATCTATAGATTTAATACAAACCCAGCTCGATTTATACTGATTACAGTAGCCAAAAACTGGAAACAGCCAAATACCCTACAATGGGCGAAAAAAGTGTTATGTCCACACAATGGAATTCTGCTCAGTAATAATAATTTTAAAAAGGACTATGGATACATGCAACAGCTTGGATGACTCTCAAATATATACGTTGAGTGGAAGAAGCCATCTCAAAAGGTTATATATTGTATGATTCCATTTATGTGACCTTGTGGAAGAGACACTTTGGTGATGGGTAATGGCAGTGCTTGCTAAGGATCAGGGTTGCAGGGTTGGGGTAGGGGTCTGACAACAAAAGGATGGCATGAGGGAGTTTTCTGGGTGATGGAATTGTTTTGTATTCTGATTGTGGGAGTGGTTACTTGAGTGTGTACATGTGTTAAAATTCATAGAACTGTGCTCACATACAAAGTCAATTTTACTGTATGTTCATTTAAAAAGTAAAGTTTTAAGAATTTCTTTTAAAAAGAGTCAAAATGTTGTCAATGAGACAGTCAAACACAACAGGAAGGAAATAGTTGTCCAGAATGTGTTATTTATGTATTTTCAGTGCTCAAACATTCAGGAAAAACGTAATGTGTGATTTTGTAGGTAAAACTGAAAAGGAAAAAGAAAAAAATTAAAAAGGGAAAAGTTAAGTATTGCCTTGAGCAGGGGTTCCCAAACTTCAGTTTCTATAAGAATCATCTGGAGAATTTTTTAACTTTTTTTTTCTTTTTTTCTTCTTCCTTTTTTTTTTTTTTTTTTTTTTTTGCTAGACTTCACTCATCCTCACTCTTTAAGAAATTACTTGGCTGGAACAGAAAAGGTTTTCTCAGCTGCATAGGTAGAGACACGTGTTCTATAATGCTAGATTAAGACCGCACTGGGCTTGTTCCAGTAAATCAAAGAAAGAGAGCTGGAGAGATGCTTCTGGATTCAGTTAAGTCATTAGAACAAAAATCTTCCTTCAGAGAGTTTACATTTGCAGTGCTTAGGCTTGTAAAATGAGACACATAAATAAACCCTCCTCCAACCAGCAAAACAAAAGTATTTTTTTCCTCTTCACAGATTGAAGCAGTCCAAGTGAGAGTCTCTGAGTTTTCTTAGGCAATCACTGAAGAACATTAGCCTTAGCAAATAAGCTGATTAAACGACTTGCTTCAAGTTATTGGTGGAATATAAAGTATTTTTGTTTGGTTGGTTTCTGTTTCTTGAGGGAGGCAGGGAGAGGAGAGGCCATTGTGTAGAAGCAACCAAACATGGCATTTTGGATTCTGGAAAATAATGTCAAAAGCACAACTAAGAAAGTCCTTTCTTTCCTATAGCTTCAGTTTGATATTAGCCTAACTTTAAAATTCTGTCTTTAAAGTAACGTTGAAGGGGTCATATCTGATTTTTCATGGCTTTTTTTTTTTAATTTAAAAAAACAAAAGTAAAATAAACTCCTAGCATGCTTATAGTTCCATTATCTCCCTAATTACCCTAAGTTTTGGAATAACCCTAAATTTTAACATTCTAATTAAATTTTGGAATGATGCAAATTAAACTGTTACCTAACTTGTTGACCTTGTAGAGAGTGGAAAGGGAGCAAGGGCTGGATATTTTGATTCCAGAGGCACTGCTTTCATCTTGGTTTTGGACAGGACCCAAAAGTACCACACATCAAAACAGTAGCTGTTTTCTCCAGCCCACATGGGCACACTCAGGTCAAGTATTCTGAACCAAAGGCACAGGTTGACTCTTGAAAGCCGTGGGCCCATCAACAGCCTAAGGGGATGACTTGGGAATTTCAAATGTCCTGGGTTGCCACAGCATCATACCTCATCTAAAGTGGGTTCCTCTTTGTAAGATGAAAAGTAAAGCTCTTTTGTTGCACCTTTCGCCAGAGGAAGTGGATTTGGCTCAGTAAAAGGGCAGGCTGCCGATGGGACCAGAGGACTCACAGGCCTAACCTCTACTTCGAGAATGGGAAAACCCTGGCCAGCAGGCTTGATCTAAGAGCTATGTTCAGCAGCACAACACGAGCACAGCCACTTTGGAAAATCGTCTGGCAGTTTCTTACAAAACTTACCATGCAATCCACCAATTGGGTTCTTAAGTATTTACCCAGTGAGTTGAAAACTTATGTCTACCCAAAAACATGCACACAGATGTTTATTGAAACTTTATTCATAATTGCCAAACTTAGAAGCAACCAAATGTGGCCGGGTGCAGTGGCTCACGCCTGTAATCCCAACACATTGGGAGGCTGAGACGGGTGGATCATTTGAGATCAGGAGTTCAACACCAGCCTGGCCAAGGTGGTGAAACCCTGTCTCTACTAAAAATTCAAAAATTAGCCAGGCTTTGTGGCAAGCATCTGTAATCCCAGCTACTCAGGGGGCTGAGGCAGGAAAATCGCTTGAACCGGGGAGATGGAGATTGCAGTGAGCTGAGATCACGCCACTTCACTCCAGTCTCAATAAGAGTGGGACTCCATCTCCAAAAAAAGCAGCAGCAACCAAGATGTCCTTCAATTGGTGAATGGATAAACAAACTGTGGCACATCCATTCTATGGGGTATTATTCAGTGATAAAAAGAAACGAGCTATTAAGCCATGGAAAGATATGGAAAAACCTTAAATGCATATTACTACATTAAAGAAGCCAATCTGAAAAGGCTGTATACTGTATGATTCTAAGTATATAACATTCTAGAAAAGGCAAAACTATAGAAATAGTAAAAAGTTCAGTGGCGGCCAGGGGCTGGAGGAGAGGGAAGGATACATGGGTGGAGCACGGGGTGGGTGTGGTCGCTCACACCTGTAATACCAACAGTTTAGGAGGCTGAGGTGGGCAGATCACCTGAGGTCAGGAGTTCGAGACCAGCCTGGCCAACATGGTGAAACCCCACCTCTACTAAAAATACAAAAAATTAGCTGGGCATGGCAGCAGGCACCTGTAATTCCAGCTACTTGGGAGGCTAAGGCAGGAGAATTGCTTGAACCCGGGAAGCGGAGGTTGCAGTGAGCCGAGATCGTGCCATTGCACTCCAGCCTGGGTGACAAGAGCAAAACTCCTGTCTGAAAAAATAAAATAAAATAAAATAAGTGGAGCACAGGGGATTTTTAAGGAAAGGAGCTATTCTGTTTGATTCTGTAATGGTGAATATATGACATCATGCATTTTTCAAAACTGAGAATGTTCATCACCAAGTGAACCCTAATGAACCCTCATGTAATCTATGAACTTTAGTAAAAAATCATGTTATCAATATTGGCTCAATTGTAGCAAATGTGCCATGCTAATGCAAGATGTTAGTAATAGGGAAAATGGCTATGTGTGGAGGTGTGGGTAGGCGTGAGAGCATATATGGGAATTCCCTGTACTTTCCACTCAATTGTTCTGTAAATTTAAAACTGTTAAAAAAAATTAAGTTTCCTAATTAAAAAAACACACACAAAACATATGTGAAGGGCCTCTTGCCCTGGCCAGGTCCCCAGGCCCCATTGCAACATTCCGTGGATTTGGCTTAGTTTCCCTGATGGTTTGCACCCTGGGTTTTCTGAACTTCAAAGGACCCTGACTACCTGAGATGTTCATTCTTACCAGTTGCTTGTCTTGGCCACCTTCAAAATCACCTGCAGTGCTAGACAAGCTCTGCCCATGCCAGGAATGTTTCAGCTTCCTCCACAGGTTTACCCATAGTACCTTGTGTCTTTGTGTCTCCGAGTGACAATTTCCTCATCCATAAAATGGACATAACGACACAATCTGTCTTTACATTTGTTCTCATGCAACCCACCTGTACCAAGTTCTTTCCTTGTGCCAGGCACTGTTGCAGGCACTAGGGCTGCTACTGTGAAGAAAAGAGACAAAACTCCCTGCCCATGTGGGCTTCCATTCTAGCAAATGGATGAGTAGGAAAACTCATGGAATTTCTAAAATATTGTTTGACTCATAGTAGCTGCTTGACAAATACCAATAACTGTAGCTGTGAGTCCACTGCCTCTACTGGGGCAAGAGCTATCATTTGGGGCTTGGCAGGAAACACCTGTGCAAACCCTATAAATGCCATCCCCAGGCAGGCTGTAGTAACTTTATGCCCCAGCAGATGGCAGCAGCTGCAGACACATCCCATGGTGGCCCTGAGTGCCTGCTAACGGGGAGGGAGGAGGGATGGGCTGATGAATGAGAGGCTCAGACTGTTATCCTCTGGATCACAACAAAATCCTGTTCTTTCCTCCTGAAAACAGAGCTCCTTATCTTATCGAGTCATCTCTAGCTTTGTCCTTTCACAAGCAGCCACTTAACCCCCTGCAGCAGGGAGACAAATCCTTCCCAGCCCTGCAAGTCAGACCTGAGGTTTCAACTGCTGAATTTTAGAGCGGAAACAACCTGAGAATTTAGTGGGTTCGGAGGGTCACAAAGTCAAAGGCCTCTAGGGGCCAGGTCAGGAATGATTGCATGAGCAGGAGGAAAGAGGAGAATTGGCTGAAAGGCTAAAGATGCCTCGCAAAGCTCTTCCTGGCTCCACGAGACCAGGCAGCGCAGATCACCCCAAACGCTGGGACGAGCCAGATATCTGGACTGTGATGTGATGTCACCTCATTTTCTTTTTTTTTTTTTTTTCTTGAGACAGGTCCTTACTCTGTTGCCCAGGCTGGAGTGCAGTGGCACGATCATGACGTGATCCTCCCACCTCAGCCTCCAGAGTAGCTGAGACTACAGGCACATGCCACCATGCCTGGCTAATTTTTGCACTTTTGTAATTTTGTATTTTTCTTTTTTGTTGTTTTTGTAGAGATGAGGTTCACCATGTTGCCCAAGCTGATCTTGAACTCATGGCTCAAGCAATCCACACTTTGGCCTCCCAAAGTGTTGGGATTACAGGCGTGAACCATGGCCCCTGATCTGTTGCCCCATTTTCAGAGCACAGTGTTGGCCCAAGAACTTCTCTGCCAACTGGATTTGGCCTGAGCTCTCTAAGTTGTGACCCCTGACACTTCAGTTGAGCTATTTCCAGATAAATTACACATCCTGATGGAAGCCCAGAGAGGAGTGGTAATTTGCTGAAGGCCACCCTGTGAGTTGGGCACAGGCCAGAGTTGAACTGAGTTCCCTTTGCTGGTTCTGCTTGTAAAGCTGCATCCCTCTGCCATTAAGTGGGATGTGTGTGCGTGCGTGCATGTGTGTGTGTGTCTGAGAAGAAGAGCAAAGTGGTAAAAATATGGAATGTAGCCTGAGATAACTGCAACTGGTATTATCACTTATCAACTATAGATAATAACACCACTAAGAATGTTGAACAATTGATTGAGCGTATGTGCCAGGCACTGGGCTGAACACTTTCCATGGATTAACTCATTGCATTTTCACACCCAGCCCAGGAAAGCATTGTCATTACTCCATGTCATACAGGTGGGAAGGAGGGCGTGGAGTGATCTGAGAATTGCAGAGCTGGAAGTGGTAGGATCTTAATCCTTTTGCTTTGACAAGGGAGTGATCAAAGGAGGGCTTTCTTCCTGGCCTCTTGGCCCAGGGGCCACCCCAGGGAGGAGGCAGGAGAGCTGGTCTCCTGAGATGGGGGTGTTATAGGAAAGGGCTCCTGCTCCAGACCCCAAGAGAGGGTTCTTGGATCTTGCCCAAGAAAGAATTCAGGGTGAGTTCATAAAGTGAAAGCAAGCTTATTAGGAAAGTAAAGGAACAAAACAATGGCTACTCCATAGACAGAGCAGCCCATTTTCATGGTTATTTCTTGATGATATGCTGAACAAGGGGTGGATTCTTCGTGCCTCCCCTTTTTAGACCATATAGGGTAACTTCCTGATGTTGCCATGGCATTTGTAAACTGTCATACCGCTGGTGGAAATGTAGCAGTGAGGACGACCAGAGGTCACTGTCATTACCATGTTGGTTTTGGTGGGCTTGGGCTGGCTTCTTTACTGCAAACTGTTTTATCAGCAAGATCTTTATGACCTGTATTTTGTGCTGACCTCCTGTCTCATCCTGAGACTTAGAATGCCTTAACCATCTGGGAATGCAGCCCAGTAGGTTTCAGCCTCATTTTATCCAGCTCCTATTCAAGATGGAGTTGTTCTGGTTCACATGCCTCTGACAGGGGGAGCCAGGACCCAGGCTTGCTGGGAAGGGATTTGGAGAGTTTCCTCCCCATCTGGCCTGCAGGCATCACAGCTGACAACTTTCTACCTGTCTGTATCCTCAGATAACCTTCCTGGGGAAGGTGACAAATGACACAGGAAAGAGAAATAGGCCTAGACCAGGAAAACTGGGAGGCAGGGTCAGAAATTGACTCTGGTTTCCTGGCAGTGACTGACCCCAAATGGGCCCTGGGGACTCCAGTGAGGCAATGGGGTCCTCTGGGGAGCTGCAGAACCTGCTAGAAGTGAGTGGATGCCTGCTGGTTCTGCCAGGACACTGGTGATACCGCATGTGGACTAAGAGCAGGAGGGGAAGGGCAGCCAGCACCAAGTCTCTTCCCACCCCTCTCTGCTCAAGATTCTTCCAACATCCTCTTACAGCAACTCACTCCCCCTCTCCTATCTCACTCTCAGACATACACTCAACAGTCAGTGCTTTTCTAGTATTTTCTAGCTTGCCAGACCTCTCAGACTTGTAATGCTGTATCTGGACTCTCCCTTCTCAGTATTTACTAGTTTATTGCTTAGGTAAGTCTCTTATCCCCGAGCTCAGTTTTCTCATCTGTAAAATGGGATAACAATACTTACTTTACAGGGCATGGTTCTTGTGAACTTTAGGGATAACATAGTACGGTGTCTGATGTGGTGTGGAAACTCAATACATTGTATTAGTTACTGTTAGGCTTCCTCAGGACAGGGTCTTATGCCTTGACCTTCCCATTGACAACAACAACAACAACAACAACAACAACAAATGCTCTGGTGCTGCACTCTGGGTGGGCTTTGTCAAGGAATCCAAAACCAGTCAAGAAAACTACTTCATGAAAAAAGTTTAAATGGAAAATAGTGGTTTAATGTGTTTTCCCTCCAGGGTAAGATTTGCACTTTAACGTAATTTTTCAATGCCTTAAGTTGAATGAGTGGTGAATAGAGGGGGCGGCAGCAGAAACCAGGCTGCTGGTGCACACGTGCAACTTGGAGGTGCTGTGGTGCTGATGCCGAGGAAAACTAGGACACAGAACACGAGACACTGTCATTTGGAATCACTTCTTCTCTCCGTTACCTTCTATACACACACCCCCCAAACCATTAGAGTTAGAGATGCCTTGAGTCAAGACTGTACTTTTCCTCTCTATATTTCCCAACATGTAAAAGGAAATCATAACAACCATCATACCCACATCCTAGGGTTATGATTGTGAGGACTGAATGAGTTAATGCACATAAAACCCTCACTGCAACGCCCAACACCTAAGAAGCATTATGTATGGGTTACTTGCATAATTACTGGGTTGGCCTTAAGTCTGAGTTCCCACAAATGTGAGCTATTAGTGAATGTTATTCCTTCTGTTCATATGTTATTATGAACATATGTTATTCATCTGTTCATATGTTATTATGAATGTTATTCCTTCTGTTCACCCATGGAATGTGGAGGCCCTTCAAACTTGCATTTGAAGATATATGTGTGTCACATTTCCTGAAATCTTGAAGGCCTCTCAAACACCATTTACATTTGGATTCAGAGGGAGCTACACTTAATCTATACTCTATTGTTAGCATAAAGCAGCTTGCTGCATTGGGAAAAGACACAGGGGCAGATGATTCAGAGCTTGCTGACCTTGGAGCTGTGTGACCTTGGACGAGGTGAGAAACAGGAATAATTCATGGAGTCTTTTAAGGGTCAAATGGCTTCATGGATGTGAAAGGTAAAAATTTTAAGAAAAACGTATAAAGCTGTTATTACTAACACTGCCAAGTGGATTCCTAGGAATTGGGACCAGGGGATTCTCCCTGCTTCTGCTCCCTAAACTCAGCATCTCATAAATCAGTAGATGGGGTGGGGTGACTGGCCAAGGATAGCACACACGGCTGCTTAAAGCTGGCCCATGGAGATGTTTTGGCTTAAGAGTCACAGCATGGAAGGGAACACATACAGCCATTTTTCTTGCTGAGAAAGGAAGATGATAAGCCTTATTCTTGTTCTACCACATCCAGCCACAGTATGGAGCAGTGGGACGCCGGATATTTTAATGGCAGCAGGGTCTCTTAGCAACCCATGTCTTTGCTTCATTCTGTGGAATTCCTGAACCTCTCCGCACTGAAGTTTTCTCATCTGTACAATGTGGCTACCGCACATTATCACAGGGTGTTGGAAACATTAAATGCAATGATGCTTGTAATCGATTAGCAGAGTACCTTCAATAGCATGTGGGAGCAAATGGCAGCGATGAGTCTGGGACAGTGTTGAGTGCAGAAGGAACGAGAAACTTTTTGTTATAGTACCAAGGCTCAGAAGAGCTTAGTTTGTATTTGGATCTGATTCTTGGGCAAGACGCTTACTTAGCATCTCAGTTTCCACAACTATGAAATAACCAAATCAGAATCTCCTAAAGTGTGTCTGCAAAATATCTAATATTTTGCAAAATATCTAAAAATAAGGGATGGCCTTTTAGATGTCCCATAAAGAGAATGCTGTGGCCATGAAGTCTGAGGAAAAGCTCCATCATCTCTTGTTCAGAGATTCCAAACAGGGGTGGACATTACCAGATCCAGCACAGCTAGCTTGTGCCAGCTCACAAGATTATTACAGTTTCAGAAATTTCGTGAGCCAGTTTTTAAACACAGCCATCATTAAAAATTAAGTTATAAAAGCAGACAGATTGTATTAAACAAAAACTAGTAAAGACTCAAAGCTTTTCACTTCTTAATTGTGTCACTACATATCACTATAATCTATGCTTTTGAGGACATGATGTTTATTGTATCTGTAGAATGGAAATACTACAAAATGGAGTGCTACTGCACATCTCTTATCCCATGTGCATTCAGTGACATCACATCAGTAGTTTGAAATCAGTCATGGCAGGAGTATTATACTCCAGAAGCTAATAAATGCTACAAATCATGGCGATTTTGAGAGAGAACGTTGTTAATCATTTACCAGCACACTATTGTCCCATGATTAGCTTATTAAAGACCCCAAGAAGTTCAGCAATACACTCAGTTAACTACGTGTTTTTCAAACCTTTTGGACCAGAGAACTACTTCACAGACAAAAAACATTTGGTAATGTCTGAGGCCAGACACGGAGGCTGAGGCCTGTAATCCCAGCACTTTGGGAGGCGAGGTGGGTAGATCACCTGAAGTGAGGAGTTGGAGACCAGCCTGGCCAACATGATGAAACCCTGTCTCTACTAAAAATACAAAAATTAGCCAGGCATGGTAACCTCTCCTGCCCACTTGTGGGGGCTGAGGCCGGAGAATTGCTCAACCCGGAAGGTGGAGGTTGCTGTGAGCTGAGATCACGCCACTGCACTCTAGCCTGGATGACAAGTGCAAAACTCCATCTCAAAATAAAAATGAAATAGAAAACATTTGATAATGTTCGAAATGCAGCACTGGCTGATCCTATCACCCTTTTCTGCCATTTTCCTGAGAGGGTGAAATTGCTGAGTTACCATGTTGCAATGTGCACCTGGTTAATTGAAGGCTCTGTTCAGTGCTCACTTCACCCACTTACTGAGAAAGGAGCTCCCTGTCACAATTCCATGAGATTTACAGACTTCTCCTTTGCCAATGAAAGTTTTTTGCAATCTTCACATTTGTGAAATGTACCACCTGCCACGTGTCTTTACATGTGTCATTCTGCTGCCTGAACGCTACCCCCCTTCCTGTCCCTCTTGAGATCTTAACTCGGACATAGGTTTTAAGGGGCGATCTGAGCTTTTGGTCAAGTTAGATTCCTCTGAGCCCTGATATTTCTTCCACTCCTGACATTCCCATAGAACCCTGCTCCTCATTTTCAAGGCGACTTCCCTTAGTTGGTAATTATACATTTGTACCCAGGGTGTGGTGGGTGAAGAGCATAAACTCTTTGTAGCTCTTAACATTCATTTCCCCATTCCTTGAATGACTGGGGCTGGCCTTGTAACACGCTCTGACCCATGGAATGTGGAGGCCCTACGCCTCTTGGCACGCTGCCCTGTGACCTCCATGCTGGTCAGCCCAGAAGCAGTGGAGAGAAAAGGACAGAAAAGGACAGAGAAGAACCGAGGTTGTGCTGAGGTGTCTCACATGAAAAATCAGCTCATGGAGAAATAGCCTTGGGAGCCAGACCATCCTTGTGAGAGGAGGCTTCCAGATTATTTTGTTCCCATTCATTACATCAGCACCTGATCCAGATTTTACATTTTTCTCATGCCAGCTTTGTGTATGGTGAGATGTACGGGAAGTTTAAATAGCTCCACACAGACAGTGTGGTATTTTGTATGTATCAGCTTGAGCTGCATGCTAGGGGCAGACTGCTCCCAAAATGAGGAATTTATACACCAGGGCGACCAGCTTGGTTTTAATCAGAAAGGATTTCAGAAACATTGATTCTAAAAGCATTACTAATCCTTATGTGAAATCCGGAGTCTTTGGTCATTCACAAAATGAACATTACAAATATGTTCTGTTAAAATTAGAGGTTTTAAAATTAACATATTAGATGCTGTCAGTGGATTCTCCTTGGGTAACTGAGTGGTAGCCAGGATACATGGCTTGGCCGGAGCATTGTGGGGTCAGTCCTCTGCCCTTATAAGAGGGTACAAAGTCCAGGGAGGCTTGCAGTGGGTACTCTTAGGGATGACACTGGCGACTTTGTCTCCTGGTCTCCTGATGCTGCCTTGAGGTTAGTGTCATGCCTGCTGCATGTGAACCTTTTAGGAAAGGTGAGGTTAAAAGGGCAAAGACCTGGGACTTCATCCAGCTTGCAAAAACATTTTCTATAAGCCATTTTATGCCTTGTATTTAATAAGTATGTTTAAATAATATATCTGTAATATATGGGCCACAACTTGGAGACTTGCTTACATAACTTGGCCTTCATTTGTAAAAAGTGAACACCTTTTTTTTCCCCCCCAAGATCATGGCACATGGAAGGAAAACTGAAACAGAGAATGGCAGTCTTACTGAAGAGATGTGATGAGACTGGAGTTAGGTCTGATAACATGGCTGGAATTTATATGGCAGAGTTCTAGAGAAGTAGCAGTCATACAGAGAAGCTTCTGAAATCTGCTCAGAAAAAAAAAAAAAAAAAAGCTTCAGGAATCCTAGACTCTTTGACTGGGTACCAAGTGACATGTATGCAAGACAAGAATCCAGGTGGCTAGGCGAAGAACAAAGCTATGAGCTAAATTGAGATTTAGAGCTTGTATGGAACTGAGATTTTTTTTTTTTTTTTTTGACAGGGTTTCACTCTTTTGCCCAGGCTAGAATGCAGTAGTGTGACCTCAGCTCACTGTAGCCTTGACCTCCTGGACTCAAGTGATCCTCCCACCTCAGCCTACCAAGTAGCTGGGACTACAGATGCATGCCACTACACACAGCAAATTTTTGTACTTTTTGAAGAGACAGGGTTTTGCCATATTTCTCGGCTGGTCTCAACTTGTGGGCTCAAGCAATCTATCTGACTCAGCCTTCCAAGAGATACTGGCTTAAGTGTACATAGTATACACAATCTCATATAGAACAGAAATGTATTGTTATAAGTGTAAATGAATAGGCTGCTTTGAAAATTCTGGGCACTTAGTTGACCCTCAAGAAAGGCCATGTGTTAGGAGAAGGTTACTACTGTCCTGGAGTTAAAGATATATTAGCCTCTCCCTAACAAACATTAAAAACAAACCTCAAAGGATCAAGCTGATTCATAAGGAAATTAACTGTCCGCCAGACAAAATCTGATATTATTTAAAGGAAGACAACAAAATCCAGACATTCAACAACATATCACCCAAAATGTCCAGAACACAAAATATGCACAGACACCTGAAGCAGGAAAATGTGAAGGACAGAAAATCAGTCAATAATTGAACCAGATCAGAAGAGACAAGATGAAGGAATTAGGAAAAAGGCTTTTAAACAGCTACTATATACACAGTCAAGGACATTAAAGGAAAACAAAAATGTTATGAGTAAATAGATGGCAAATCTCAACAGAGAAATGGAAACTATAAAAAAGAACCAAATTGAAATATAAAAACTGAAAAATACAAGATTTGACATAAAAATTCACTGGATGGGATTAATAGAGACACTACAGAAGAAAATATTAGTGAACTCAAAGACAGGGCAATAGTTAACTAGTCAAACTGAAGCATGCAGAGAATAAAAGATGAGAAAAAGCTGAATAGAGTTTGAATGACCTATGGGATCATATCAAGTGGTCTAACCTACTTTTTGGAGTCTTTGAAGGAGAAAAGAGTGAGAGAAGGACAGACAAAAATATTTGTCCCAGCACTTTGGGAGGCTGAGGCAGGTAAATCACCTGAGGTCAGGAGTTTGAGACCAGCCTGGCCAACATGGCAAAACCCTGTCTCTACTAAAAATACAAAAATTAGCCAGGCATGGTGGCATGCATCTGTAATCCCAACTACTCAGGAGGCTGAGGCAGGAGAATTGCTTGAACGCGGGAACCAGAGGTTGCAGTGAGTTGAGATTGTACCACTGTACTCCAGCCTAGGTGACAGAGCAAGATCCTTCCAAAAAAAAAAAAATTGTAGAAATGTTAGCCAAAATATTTCCAAATTGATGAAAACTTTAAACCCATAGATTCAAAAAGCTCAGCAAATCTCAGATGGGGTAAACACACACAAAAAATCCACACTAAGGCATATCATGAAAAAAATTGCTGACAACCAAAAATAAGATTATTAGAAGATTACAGAAAAAAAGACATTACACACAGATGGACAACTATACAAATGATGACTTCTCATAAAAACAACATGAGCCAAAGACAGTGGGATAACATCTCGGAAGTACTGAAAGAAAAAAACTGCCTGTCTAGAATTCTATGCCCAGTGAAAATACTGTTCCAAAACTCATTTCCAGGTGAAGAAAAACTAAAAATTTATCACCGGCAGAAGAAATACTACTGGAAGTTCTTTAGGAGAAGGAAAATGATAACGAAAATCTAAATCTATTCCCCAAAATGAACACTTTAAATGGTAAGTACCATGAAATGTAAAAGGTCCTTCCCCGATTTATAACTTCTGTAAAAGATGATTTACTGTTTAAGGCAAAAAGTAACATCAACCTATTGTGAATGTTATAATATGTGTATAAATAAAATGTATGTTAACTATAGCTCAAAGTGAGCTGGGCATAGTGGCTCATGCCTGTAACCCCAGCATTTTGGGAGGTTGAGGTGGGAGGATCGCTTGAACCCAGGGGTTTGAAACCAGCCTGGGCAACACAGTGAGATCCTAGCTCTACAAAAAGTACAAAAAAGTAATTAGCTAGCTGTGTTGGTGTGTACCTGTAGTCCCAGGTACTCAGGAATCTGAGAGGAGAGGATTGCTTGAGCCCAGGAGCCAGAGTCTGCAGTGAACTATGATTGCCACTGCACTCCACCCTATGTGACAGAGCGAGTCTGTAAACAAAAACAAAGAAGGCAAACAATAAGCCCCACAACAACAAAACTAATAGCACAAAGGAGAGAAGAAACAGAAGTATATTGTTTTAAAGTTTTCATACATATTTGTGAAATGGCATAATGTTATTTGAAGGCAGACTGTAGTAAGTTAGCAATGCATATTTTAAACCCTAAAGCTACCACTAAATCAAACTATTTGTTAAATGAAAGATTTATTCTGGATATTAAAAACTTACCTTTTACGGAACTGCCGATTAAATTAGATGTGACATTTGTCTTCTCCTGTGCACTCTTATTCAGTGGGATAAGACAGTGAGCAATTTTCACAAGGGCAAAGAAAGGATGAATGGGGAGCAGGATAGGGTGAATTTTCTGCTTCACTGTGCCTAATACAATGCTCCAATTGTTAGAATGTCAAACCAGATTCAACCAGACAGTACTGTAAATTCCAAGGGAAACATATTCCAGGAAAGTATTCCAGCCAGGACCTTAGCTGGCCTCCTGTGGTGACATTCCATTAAGAAACATTCCAACTTACATTTGGGAAAGGATTAGAACTGACAAAGTGTCTTGGCTGCTAATGTAAATACTTGAAAGAAAATTTCCAAATTTTTAGAATATGACTTTTCCTTCACTTTTAATGTCTGTTTGAGGGTCCACTTCTTGTATTTTATCTTCGGACTTAGGTCTTGATGTTTACTCTGCATGTTTTGTAGTGCTGTGCAGCGGATTAAAAGGAATTACATTTTGGGTGCTGGATATGGATATTCCTGTGTGAATGGAAACCGAGCTTTCTTGGTCGTGGATAGGACAGAGTCTGTAACTAGGGGAAGTTTCTATTCATGGTGTAGCCCCCAAAGGGTATATAATCAAAGAACTGATGTTTTTCCACTCCTCCTCTTCATGGGAGGATAGATTAGCTGGGTCACAGAGAGGACCAGGAATGGGGGTGGATCCCCATTAGAATGATGTTGAAAGGCATGGGGTGAGTACACCCTCCCTTCTTCTTTGAAGCTTCTCCTCCCTTTCTCTAGTCTTCTCAACAGAACCCCACGGTGAGCTGTTTGGAATCAGTATAATAGCGTGTGTAATTATAATAATCATTTTGCATGCACGTAGCTCTTTTCTTCCAAAAAAACTCAAAGGCAACATTAAAAGAAAAACATAACTCTCAGAACCTAGGTCAGCTTCTACATCAGGATTCCTTAACATGGGGTTTGAGGCCAAGCATGGCTTTCAGGGTACTGGTGAATTATTTGAAATGGTTTGCAGAACAAATGGTCATGCATTTTTCCCAAGAAGAGAGTCCTTATATGTACTGGAGGTTGGGGGGAGCTCCCAAAAAAGTAAAATCTATTATTATAAAACATGAATTCCTCTTACAAAAATCAAGAAGACCAAAATATTTAAGTATTTAATCTAATTACTGAGTTACTGAAGCCAAGAGTGAGAAGAACTAATGCATTGAGGGTACATTGTCCTGATCTCATGATTTACGGGGTAAATGTTGTATACCTATTTTACAGAAATAATTGAAACTTTTCCTACAGATCATATGGGGCAAAAAAGAAAAAAGTAATACTTTGAACTTGAAGAATCTGTCCTTTTCTGAAAGCAAATAGTGTTAAAAGTTCTAAAGAGAATTCAAACCAAAATATTTCAAAGTCCTAATTTTTTCCACTCCTTTTTCCCGCTGTCATAGACGACAGTCTATACTCTAATATAAAGCCAGTTCCTCCACCTGCACATTGGACTCCTCCTCCACTCACCTACCCAGCCGCATTGTTCCAGCCGTCTTCCCGCTCACCTACCCAGCCGCATTGTTCCAGCCATCTTCCCACTCAACCGCATTGTTCCAGCCATCTTCCCATTCAACTGCATTGTTCCAGCCATCTTCCCACTCAACTGCATTGTTCCAGCCATCTTCCCGCTCACCTACCCAGCCACACTGTTCCAGCCATCTTCCCCCTCAACCGCATTGTTCCAGCCGTCTTCCCGCTCACCTACTCAACTGCATTGTTTCAGCTGTCTTCCCACCAGAAACTGGTGAACTGTGGTCTGTAGGCCAAACTAGCTGGCCCATTTTCCTATGGACCACAAACTCAAAATAATTTTTACACTTTTAAATGGTTGGGGAAAATGATTTTGAAAAGAAGAATATTTGGTAATACCTGAATATGATATAAAACCCAAATTTCACTGCCCATGAATAGTTTTATTGGTACCCAACATGCTCATTCATTTATATATTGTCTATGTTTACTTTCACACTCTATCAGCAGAGTCGAGAAGTTACAACTTCTCCACTTTTTATGAAGTTACAACTTCATGAAAACCGTATGACCCACAGAGCCTAAAATATTTGCGGCCAGGCGCGGTGGCTCATGCCTGTATTCGAGTCAGGTGGATCACTTGAGGCCAGGAGTTTGAGACCAGCCTGGCCAACATGGCAAAACCCCATCTCTACTAAAAATACAAAAATGAGCTGGGTGTGGTGGTGCATGCCTGTGATCCCAGCTACCTGGGAGGCTGGGGCAGGAGAATCACTTGAACCCAGGAAGTAGAGGTTGTAGTGAGCCAAGACTGCACTCTAGCTCGGGCAATAGAGTGAGTCTGTTTAAAAAAAAAAAAAATATATATTGCTACTTTCGTTTTTACAGAAAAATTCTGCCAACCCTTACCCTATACTATCATTTAATTTTTGCCCCTAGCCATAGTGGGCCCCCAAAGATATGCCATGTCCCGATCATGGAATCTGTAAATGTAAATGTGACATTAAATGGAAAAAGGATCTTTGCAGATTAAGTGAAGGATTTTGAGGAAATCATCCTGGATTGTCTGGGTGAGCTCTAATTGCTATCAGAAGTGTCCTTACAAGAGAGAGGCAGAGGGAGACTGGACAGACACACACCATGGAGAAGATGATGTGCAAAGGGAAGCAGAGATTGGAGAGATGTGGCTACAAAGTCCAGGAACGCTGGCAGCCACCGGCAGCTAGAAGAGGCAAAGAATGGATTCTCCCCCAGCGAGAGTAGAGCCCTGCCAACACCTTGATTTCAGCTGAGTGGAACTGATGTTAAACTTCCGGGCTTCAGAAGTGTGAAAGAAAAAAATAATGTTTACTTAAGCCACCAACTTTGTAGGGATTTCTTACAACAACTTCAGGAAACTAATACACTACTGGATTGTTTCTACCCCATCAGGGTAGAAACATGCTGTTATTTCGCCCACTAAGGAAGTTCTCTGACTCCACTTTTCCTGCTGGCTACTGTCCCATTTCTTTGACCCTGTTATGGTAAAACTTCTTAGGTGAGTTGCCAGTGTGTGTTCTCTCCAATTCCTCTTCTCCCATTCCCTCAACCCCATGCCAGTGAAGCATTGTCCCCCACCCCCAACTCTACCCAAACTGCCTTCATCAAGTTGCCGATGACAGCCACATCTCAAATTTAATGGTCAATATGCAGGTCTCATCCTGATGGATCCACCCAGGGGCACTGGACACAGCTGACCCTCCCTCCACCATGACACGATTTCCTCTTTTGACTTCCAGGACTTCGACCCACGTTCTTGGTTTTCTCCTGCCTCACCAGCTGCTGCTTCTAAGTCTCCTTTGCTGCTCCTCCTCTTCTCAACATTGTAACTTCTACCCTCTCTATCCAAGCTTCCTCTGCCAGAGATCTTAGCCTTACAGCTTTAAGTACCGTCTATGGGTCATGGACTCCCAAATGAATATTCCCTGCTGTCCAGACCTCTCTGTTGATCTCCACACTTATCTCTCTACTGCCTGGATGAGATCTCCAGTTAAAACAGTAAAGAGACACTTCAGATGCGGCACGTGTGATCTACCCAACCTGAGAGCAGCCTTAGTCACAGCCTCCCCCATCTCTGTTGATGTCTTCTGCATCCTTCCAGTTTCTCAGGCCAAAAATCTTGGAGTGATCTTTGACACCTGTCTCTCACGTCACACATCCAGCCCATAAGGAGATCTTGCTGACTCTCATCTGCATCAAAATCTTAACCCCACTCAGCTCCACCGCTATCACCCTGGTCCATGCTACTGTCATGACTTGTTTGGATGACTGCAATACCTTTTGATAGGTATCCTCATTCCACCTTTGCTCCCTTCTGTCTCTTCTCACTATTGCACCAGAGTAATCCTTTTCACTTGAAATGACATACCGCAGCTCTTTGTTTAAAACCGGGCAGTAGCACCCTGTTTTTTCAGCACTGAAGCTGAAGTGCTGAGCTTTCTCAGATCCTGGACAAGAGGGACCCTTGTTCTGAGTCCCACACACTTGAGAGTGGTACTTCTTAAACCATCTGTGTTAGTGGACTGGGCCTTTTTAAAATATTATTTTCAGTCCGTGTGGATAGGCATATAGTCTCACTCCACAGAACTGGGATACAGCTGTGTTGCATGAAACTCAAGTTCATCAATGCCCGGCAAGTTCAACAATACCTGATTGGTCCATAGCTCAGGACCAGTCTTGGCCACAAGATTGGATGAAGATCTTCCAGTTCTGAAACTGCTATGTGAGTATCTCAATGTTTACTCTCAATGTCCTTTCATCTCCTGTCACAGATGGGAAACAGACTGCTCTTGGACTGCCAATGGTTTTTGGGCTGCACTGGGGAGCACTGCTGGAGAGAAGCCTGGTCTTGTCTTCTCTGGCCCCTTACTGTGGGGTGTGGCTTCTGTATCACAAGGAATGGTGCCCACTTGGAGCCCATGACCACCTGGAGATCACATTCTGAGTATCCTGGGTCTTGGAGTCGCCTGCTTGCTGACTCCAAGTCCACATCCAGGGCCCACACAGGTCCATCTACCTCACCTCTAGATATGAGATTTGACAAAGGGGTGCCTGTTGCCTGTTTGTGGTGGGTGTGGACGAAGCTTGGGTGCTCAGGCATCAACCACCAGCTGGGCAGCTCTGCTGGTCTAGGCTTGCTTGGATGTATTCAGAAGTTAGAAGATGGTGGCTGGACTGGGGCTGGATGGAATATTAGTCAGGGTTCTCCAGAGAAATAGAACCAACAGGAGATACATACATACATATGTATGTATGAATATCTCTAAATCTATATCTATATGTATCTCCATATATATTTTATATATGTATACCCTATATAGATATATAAAGAGGTTTATAATAAGTAATTGGCTCATGTGATTATGGAGTTGGAGAAATCCCATAGTCTGCTGTCTGCAAGCTGGAAACCTAGGAAATCCCGTGGTGTTTGAAGACCTGAGAGCCAGAGGGTCAATGGTAGAGATACCAGACTGAATCTGAAGGCTTGGGGAACAGGAGTGCCGAGGGCAGGAGAAAACTCCAGTGCCCCAGCTCAAACAGCCAAACGAAGAGAGCAAATCTCTCTTCCATCACCTTTTTGCTCTATTTAGGCCCTCAACAGATTGGATGATGCCCTATGTATTGGATGACTGATATTCCATCCAGCATGTTGGGTATGCTATCTTCTTTACTCAATATAATTCAAGTGCTAGCTCATCCAGAAACTCCTCACAGACACACTCAGAAATAACAGATAACCAAATATCTGGGTACCTTATGGCCCAAGCAAATGGACACATAAACATCAGCCGTCACAGATGGTCCATGATAGTCCTATTTACAGATCTGGTGACTGTGACCAGCATGCCGACTGACCTAGGAACTCTCAGCTGAGGGAGAAGAGGCCACCCCAAGGCCCCTGTCCTTTAGGAGACTATCTTGGGTGTCTTCTCATGGTAGTTTCAGAGAGCAGAAAGAGAGGGCGAGGTCAATGCATAGGTGTTAGTTGTCACTCTCAGGTTAGTTGTTGTCTCCTCGGCCAAAGCAAGTCTCAGTGCCCAGCCCAGACTCAGTCGAGGAGGGGTCCACCAGAAGGTGTGAATACAGAGGGCATGAAAAAATTGCAGGCCATTTGCTATGGCATAAATGTTTGTGTCCGCCTCCAAAGCGCATGTTGAAACTGAATCACCAGTACAGCAGTAGTAAGAGATGGAACCTTCAGGAGGTCATTAGGCCATGAGAGCTCTGTGCTCTGGATGGGATCAGTTCCTTATAACATGGCTGGAGGGAGCTAGCAGGGCCCTTTTGCCCATCCTCCTTCCCCTACATGAGGACACAGCGTTCACCTCCTCTGGAGGAAGCAGTGTTCAAGGTGCTACCTTTGAAGCAGAGACTGGGTCCTCACCAGACAATAAACCTGCCAGTGCCTTGATCTTGGACTTCCTAGCTATACCTGTGAGAGATAAATTTGTTTTAAAATTATCCAGTCTCAGGCCGGGCATGGTGGCTCACATCTGTAATCCCAGCACTTTGGGGGACCAAGGTGGATGGATCACTTGATGTCAGAAGTTCAAGCCTACCTGGCCAACGTGGCCCCATCTCTACTAAAAATACAAAAAATTAGCTGGGTGTGGTGGCACGTGCGTGTAATCCCAGGTACTTGGGAGGCAGAAGCACGAGAATTGCTTGAGCCCAGGAGGTAGAGGTTGCAATGAGCCAAGATTGCGCCACTGCACTCTGGCCTGGGCAACAGAGTGAGACACTGTCTCATAAATAAATAAATAAATAATAAAAAATAAAAATTATTATTATTTTTCTCTCAGGTACTTTGTTATAGCAGCACAAATGGACTAAGACACTATTACTGCAATCATCTGCCTCATCTACTGCAGCCTCCTAGACAGCTGTGTTGTTCGGTGGTACTGATGTGGGATGGTTACAGCCATGATAGGTACATTTGTATTTTGGAGATTTGGGTCCTAAGTATCTCCTAGCCTTTTTTCACTTTGAACTCTTGGTGAACAGAGCATGAAGTGAGATGTGGGCATTGAGGGAGGCCTCTATTGAGTATGTTCGGCTTTGGCAAGTGACACTCACTTCTTATGAGCACTTGACTTGGTAGGTTTTACATTATTGACTTATACGGTACTGCTGTTAAACAGAAAACCAGACAATAAAAATGATTTAGGGAGTACCTTTTGTGGCAAGCTTTAGTACACACCTCCCTCATCCCCATACTCAGGAATCTCCACCCAGAGAGCTGGGCAAGGAGGTAAGTTGCATAGCCTGCAGGCGGTAGGATAAAACCTGGACTTGGGCATTTGAGGCTACTCTGAGTATAGCCTTTTAGATCCTCCTGTAAGGGTCCTGCCCCAAGTGGCTGCTAAGTGAATTTCATAAATTAGGGTAGTGATTCTTCTCTCCAGCTGCACATAAGAATCACCCGGGGAGCTTTTCAAAGGATAGTTGCCTGGACCTTAAGCCAGAGAAAGGGAACAGGAATCCTGTGGGAGGAGCCCAGACTTTTTTTTAACCTAGAAGCTCCCTGAAATGAGCCTTGCCTGCTGCTATTGGAAGCATGGAATTAAGGGTCTCCCCCACTCTCAGAGTTAGGAGGCTGCTTTTTCTCACTCATCCAGAATGGTTTGACTGCTTAGCAGGTAGTGAGAAAAAGAAGTGGCAGATGCAGTGATGGAAAGGACCCTGGAACCCTAGGCCCCCTAAGTGGACTGGTGGAGACCCTTTGGGGAAGCAACAGAGGTGGCATGGCCACGCTACATTACGGACAGGTCTGTCTACTCAACCAGAAATATGCCAGTCTTGGGTCACTGCCAGTAATGTGGAAGCCAGGAGGGCAAGATTCTCAGCTCACAGGGGATCCAAATGAGCAGGGCTGCTCTTTTAGAAAAAAAAGAGAATCTAGCCTGCATGCCAATGAAGGAGGGGGCAATCAAATTGGAATGCACTGCCACTTCACCACCAAGAGCAGCGAGCAGCGGCTGGGCACCCACTACTCCCAGTGCTGTATGGCTCTGGATACAACAGCCGGGCTGGAAGCCTTGGCCAACCCACAGTGGTGTCTGTAGCCCTGGGCCAAGGTGGAAGGCAAGGCGCCTGGCTTAATGTTCTCCATCTGTCCTAGCTCAATGTGGCTTGATGCACACACCCAGTCCTCAGGGCCACTTGCCTTGGCCTCACTCTCAGGCCTGCCCACTCCAGGCCTTCCCACCCTTCGCCCAGAATCTCCCTTCTCTTCCGCACAGCAAAACTTACCAGCTCTGTGTTTCTTTTGCTCAGGGACCAGCTATCAATCTAGAAAGAAAAGGCCTTTGGAGTCAGTTGTTCTTACACTTAAATCCCAGCAAGGCCACTTCCTGAACTCTGAGACTTCAGACAAGTCATTTAACCTCACTGAGCGCTGGTTTCCTCCTCTGCCACCCGGGGACCAGGTCTTCATAACAGACCCTGCAAGACAAGCCCTAGGCGACATGATGTACGAAAAACATCATAGGGCCGGGAGCAGTGGCTCACGCCTGTAATCCCACACTTTGGGAGGCGGGGCGGGCAGATCACTTGAGGTCAGGGGTTCGTGGCCAGCCTGGCCAAAATGGTAAAACCCCATCTCTACTAAAAATACAGAAATTAGCTGGGTGTGGTGGTACATGCCTGTAATCCCAGCTACTCGGAAGGCTGAGGCAGGAGAATTGCTTGAACCCGGGAAGCAGAGGTTGCAGTGAGGTAAAGGTTGCAGTGAGCTGAGATTGCGCCACTGCATTCCAGCCTGGGTGACAGAGTAAGACCTTGTCTCAAAGCAAAACAAACAAACAAACAAAAACATCATGGACACACTGCAACATGTGGGGGCTTAGATTTAATCTAAGAACTTCACGATTAAGCCAAAGATGCTTCTTCTCAAAACACTTGTATTTTAAAAGGAAACTAAGAGTTCACATGAGAGCTTTACAGACTGGGGCACTGGAGGTAGTCTAAGAATTAGTTTGGGATGGCTGCTGGCAGGTAGATGGGATCTTATCCAAGGAAGGGCTGTCTCTGGAGGCCCTCAAATCCCACCTGTGGCCAGGATTTCTCCAAGTGCAGCCTGCCTGCAACCTGTTTTAGACACACCCAGGGAGCCTACTTAGTGGGTCGTGGGGAGCCAGGAAAGCTGACTTCTATCCAACTCTGTCCAGGATGCTGACACAGCACGTGCCTGAGAATGTCCCCTACTCTTCCTAGCTATGACAGGTCCTCTGAGGGGAGTTCTGTTTAAAAGAGTCACTTTTTTTTTTTTTTTTTTTTTTTGAGACAAGGTTCACTCCTGTCACCCAGGCTGGAGTGCCATGGCGTGATCTCAGTTCACTCTGCCTCCTGGGCTCAAGTGATTCGAAAAGACTCAGGCTTTGCTTCATGAACTCTCTTGGCCAAACAAAACCAAAGTGATTTCTCAAAAGTTTTTCACATGTGTGAAACATTCTTGGTGACAGCCCAGCCCTGTCGAGCTGATCTCTCGCACCCTGAGGAAACTTTCATAACCACGCTGCCTCGCTTTGAATGCAGAGGACAGAAAATGTTCCTAAGCATCATACCTCCAAAAATAGCCCTTTATTTCCTTCTTATCCAATGATGAAAAAGGTTAACCACAGTCTAAAAACAAAGTTGAGAAACTCACGCTTTAAAAATGGGGATACAGAGAAAAGGGAGGACTTCCGTTTCTAGTTGTTCTCTCTTGTCTCTCTGGGTATTGCAGGGCAGTTCTCACACAGCAAGCTCAAGGTTTCTGGGCCGGCTTTGCCTGGGGCATTTACCTGTGCTGTGACTGAAGTGTGAAGTTACTCTGAGCCAGCCTTGACAGGGGAGTTTGGTTCATTGGGAATCTTGGTTCAGGGGAACTCTGGAGTTCTTGGGGTTCCTTTTGCGTAGATCCCCTCTTTCTTTCTGGGGAAGCTTAGAGGAATTGGCAGTTATTGCCGAGTCCCAGGGATGCCTGAGTTTGAACTCTGCCTGGAAGACATTACAGTCTCTACTGGGCAACTTCTAGGAAGGCCACTTTGAGGGGCCTAACAGTCAAGACTTACTGAGTAAGAAACTGAACTCTACCTCAAACTGTGTAGGCAAAAAGGGATGGCACTGGCCCAGGCAGCTGGGAAGGATCCTGGGATAGTCCCTAGAATCCAAGGCAGATGTGCAGGAGGCAGGCCCGCAGAGTTAGAGCTGGTGTTCCCTCTCTCCAGGTGCCTTCTCTTTCCTAGCTGGCTGCCTCTGCTTTCTTCATTCTCCCAGGCTGCCATGGAAAAGCCTTTCTCCATGCTGTGGGGAGATAGCCATTTTTGCTCCCAGCTGACACAGTAGCTGCTTGTCATCCTTAATCTCACAGCATCTGTATTTTTTCTCAGGGAAGGGCTCTGATTGTTCCTTCTTAGTTTCTGTCATACTAAATGGACCAATCACCATTGCTAGTTGGGTGGGGTCCTGAGATGAGCCAGGCCTGAGTCACATGCCCACTTCTGGCCTAGGAGATTGGGTTGAATGTCAGAGGCAGGGCATTTGCAGCACTTGCTGGACAGGAAAGTGGGAAGAGCTATAACTATCTACCTTCGGGGCAAGAGAGCCTTACCCAGAACCTAGTGAACCTACTCCAGGTCATAGGAGGGGGCAGCTGAAGGGCAGCCAGAAGTGGGTACAATGAACTTCCTTCCTACAATAGTGCTGAGCTTTTAGGAGTATTTTAAATAGAGTGGTCCATGGCAAGGCTACCCCAAGGAACTTGAAATAGTCTTAAAAAGAAGGCAAGCTGGAAGTTCTATGACTGAGCCCTGTGTGCTATTTCTAATGGAAAAAAATAAGAAAATAACCTAAACACCCAACAATGGAGGAATGGTTAAGTATATTACAATGCATACTCACAACAGACCATCATCAAGAGGTTTTCACAGCAGAGTAAAATGGTTACATGAAAATGTTAAAAGTGAGAGGTAGGAACCAAAAATTCAAATCCTGTGTGGGCTTAACCATGTGCCTCCTTACCCAAAAAGGTAAACTGAGAAGCATGCCTGTTAACCACAGTTGCCTTTGGGTTGTGACAGTATGCCCCCTCTACCTCCTTATTTCTTTATGCGTTATTTTATTTTATTTGAGACAGCATATCACTCTATCTCCCAGGCTGGAGTGCAGTGGTGTGACCACAGCTCACTGCAGCCTCAGTTTCTGGGTTCAAGCGATCCTCCTGCCTTAGCCTCCTAAGTGGCTGGGACTACGGGTACATGCCACCAAACCCAGCTAATGGTTTTATTTTTTATAGAGACAGGGGTCTCGCTATGTTGCCCAGGCTGGTTTCGCCCTCCTGGGCTGAAGTGATCCTCCCATCTCAGTCTCCCAAAGTGCTGGGATTAATTAGAAAAAAAAAAAAAAAAACTATAATAACATCATTACCAAAACTGAACTGTAAAGGTTTAAGCATCACAAGAAGAGATTAAAAGAGGACCGACTCCTAAGAGCTGGTGTACTGGGCAGAGATAGAGGTTGAGGAAAGAGGAAGAGAGGGCCGCAAGAAACTCAAATCCTTCTTTTTCTTCTGAAAAGAATATTTCTGAAATAGTTTTACATTCAAATGTTTCAGTACAATTGTTTATCCCATCTTTCAATGAGGAAATGAGGTCTCAGTAAAGTCAGTTGACTTGTCCAAAGTCACACAGCCAGCAACGTGGTTGGGCTGGGGCTGGACCCTTGCTTTTCACAGTGCACTGCAGCAAAAGGAAGCCTGGGGATGACCTCATTTCTTAGCTTTTACAGGGACGATCCTAAGGCGGAAGGATGGACAAGGTGGATCTTCCAATAGTTTTCTCCCAGTAACAGAGTCCTTGAAATATAACTCAGAGTTCATATTCTTAGAGAAGGATGTGACCTAACATGGAACGGCACAACAGTCACGCATAATTTGTTTTAGATTAAGAGGGACACTTGTAAGAGCATAGCATCCAGTTTACTGCTTTTACACATGAGGCCACTGAGGCCCAGAGAGGGTAAGAAACATGGCCAAGGTCACACAGCAAGTGAGCACTGTTGCCGAAGACAGGCAAGGCTTGTAACTGGCAATGCAGTTCTCTCTGGGGGCCATCACGTGGCAGTGCATCATTTGCTATAAAAAGAAGCAGACACCTCAGCTGGGAGGAAGCATCAGTGCCTGTCTCCTAGAAACACACGTCACTGAGATGATCTAGAGCTGCAAGGGACTGATTTGATAGGAACTTTGATACAGGGCTGGAAAACCAGTTACATTTAATCACTGTTCAAAAACCATATTTAATGTAAAGGCACTTTTATGAAAAAGTAAAAAGAATATTTACATATTTTTCATATATATATGTATATATATTTTAATGTATTTCATTTCGTTACACTGGACCTTAAGTTGCCAAGGAGACAGTTATCAGTGGGACTAAGCTATTGGTGAATAATTGCCCATCCTCAGCAAGCCTCTGCTGGGTTTAGGCAAGGTCTGCCTCTGTCAATAGCAAAAAGAGACTTGAGGGAGCCAGTGAGACAGGCTCATGAGAGGTGGGCATGCGGGATGGAATCTCCCCGCCTTCCCCTGGACAGAGGCAGTAGCAGCCACTGCCATTGCCAACCCATGTCCTTCGCACCTGGCCATTGCAGGGAACCTGCTGGCCACCCACTGCCACCATTTGCATTGTTTTGCTTGGGAGTTTCCTCTGGAAGCCAGAGGTCTCCTGCCTACTCATGGCAGGCCAGAAGTTCCAAAACCAAATATTTTGGGGCGGGGACGGGGGGAGTTGCCCTTAACCAATGAGTGATGGAAGGATAACTCCAAGATGTGTTGTGCACTGGTACCCCATATCCCAGAGGGACTCAGCTCCACTTGCCCACAGTGGTGGCTTGCTAATGCCCTCTTTGTGGGCTTCCTTCCCTTCCCGGGCTTGCTTCTACACTTGTCTATAGGTGCTTCCTGGGTTCTCCTCCAAAATAAACTCCTTGCATTCAGATCCTTGTCTCAGGTCTGCTCCTGGGACAACCTAAAGTAGGATGGTCACATGGTGCAGCAAGACCTGGATGAGAGGCCGGGCGCGGTGGCCCATGCCTGTAATCCCAGCACTTTGGGAGGCTGAGATGGGCGGATCACAAGGTCAGGAGATGGAGACCATCTTGGCTAACACGGTGAAACCCTGTCTCTACTAAAAATACAAAAAAATTAGCCGAGTGTAGTGGCGGGCACCTGTAGTCCCAGCTACTCAGGAGCCTGAGGCAGGAGAATGGTGTGAATCCGGGAGGTAGAGCTTATAGTGAGCTGAGATCGCGCCACCTCACTCCAGCCTGAGCGACTGAGCAAGACTCCGTCTCAAAAAAAAGACCTGGATGAGTAAACAGGAGCTAGGGGTGGTATTCCTATCTACTGTTTCATTCTACCCTAATTTTCTACAAAATGAAATTGTCCAGCAAATGTTTTGTTTTGTTTGAGACGGAGTCTCCCTCTGTAGCTCAGGCTGGACTGCAGTGGCACCATCTCGGCTCACTGCAATCCCTTTCCTAGGTCTTGGTTCAAGCAATTCTTCTGCCTCAACCTCCCAAGTAGCTGGGATTACAGGCATGTGCTACCATGCCCAGCTAATTTTTGTATTTTTAGTAGAGATGGGGTTTCACCATGTTGGTCAGGCTGGTATTGAACTCCTGACCTCGTGATCCACCTGCCTTTGCCTCCCAAAGTGCTGGAATTACAAGCATGAGCCACTGCACCCAGCCAAAATTGTCTTGTAAATGTAAAATGGCATTTCTCAAGCTTTCCCTCTCTTTTCTGGCTAAATCTGTAACAGATCGTATTAGCCTAAGTTCAAATAGTTGCGGGCTCTGAGCCTGTAATAATTTATGCCCAAACTATTTAAATTAGACCTTTCCCCAAAGCATAGTGGACTACCTAGGCAAAAGCCCCAGAAGGAATTGAAGTTTTCTCAGTGGTTGGCATTGATTAGAACTTAATGGTGACAACCTTCTATTTTCTAAATTAAGTTTCCAGGCTAAACACTCAACATAGAAAAAGTCAATTCAAGGAAGTCCTATGGTAACTAATTTCTTGACATCATTACATTGTTCACTTACCTCATTTACTGAAATCATCATCCTCTTTATTGATCAGTTTGTTTGCTTTATAAGGTTACTACCTTCACTCCAGGAAGGTTTAAAGAACATAAGATGATCTTTTTCCCACTCTCAGATTCGTATTAGAGAAACCATTTTAAATACCCAAATACTAGATTATCACGTGGGATTGGGAGAGAATGGGGCGCTAACACTCAATCACTACAGCTAGCCTCTCCCACAACATTGTTTATGAGGATGAACTCTCATGAGAAGTGTAAAATGCAGCTCTCTGAAAATAACCTCTGATCACTGACATGGTTTGGCTGTGTTCCCCAATCAAGTATCATCTTGAATTGTAGTTCCCATAATCCCCACGTGTTGTGGGTGGGACCCAGTGGGAGGTAATTGAATCATGGAGGTGGTGACCCCTATACTGTTGTTCTTGTGATAGTGGGTTCTCATGAGATCCGATGGTTTTATAAGGAGCTTTTCCCACTTTGCTCAGCGCTTCTCCTTCCAGCCATCATGTGAAGAAGGACATGTTTGCTTCCCCTTCCACTACGATTGTAAGTTTCCTGAGGCCTCCCCAGACTTGTGGACTGTGAGTCAATTAAACGTCTCTCCTTTACAGATTACCCAGTCTCAGGCAGTTCTCTATAGCAGCGTGAGAATGGACTAATACAATCGCGAAGAGGTGTGTTAGCTGAAAACACTATGTGTACGTTGGGTGTGGGATGAGAAAACATTACAGGTCATTTTCTCTGGGTCATGAGTAGGATCCAACTGTCAAAGCAGAGAACTGAGAGTAGAGAGAAGATGGGTGGGGTAAGGTCCCCACAGCTGGGGCGGATGACCATCATTTTAACATAGCTGCATTGAAATGACTGGCTTACCACTCTGAGCAAGCTATTCCAAGATGGAGCAACTTCCTGGGTTCTAAATCCTTCCTAGGTTTTCTTCTCAAATTTGCAATGAGGAGTACCCCTACTGTCTATTCCCCTGAACCCAGAGAACTACTCAGATCTGTTGTATGTCCCAGGAAGTACATATTCTTTAAAGTAGTAGATTTCCATCTTACTTGCTCCATCTCTAACTTTTTGTTTTTGACCACCTCGTAAATGACCAGAGTGAGTGGAGCTGAGCAGGGAGAAGAGAAATAAGTACTCCCCCAACTGCAACCATCTCTTTCTGTCTTTGTTATCTGGTAACAATAAATAGCTTTGGGGGAAAATTGTCTGCTATGGAGGAAAGTTAAGGACCAGTAATAGGGACTCTGATATTCAAACCTAAGGCCCAAGTCTTTCTACCAAGAA
The DNA here is from genome assembly GCF_002776525.5 of Piliocolobus tephrosceles. NCBI lineage: Eukaryota > Metazoa > Chordata > Mammalia > Primates > Cercopithecidae > Piliocolobus > Piliocolobus tephrosceles. The sequence goes on along the minus strand of NC_045435.1, from coordinate 64,471,585 downwards.
AGATATAAACCAATGGATAGCACGGACGTCTAGGACACACGCAACTCAGTTTCAGGTTGAGCTTGCTTGGCTTCTCCAGCTAAATGTTCAGAGGACAACTGAGTAAAGAAGAAAAACCTCCTAACTTTCTAGCATCTTCTATCTGAACCTTTCCAGAGGGAACCTTTCAACTTCTTCAGGGTTGAGAGTCATGAATCCTCAACTGGATTCACAACTGGTAGCTGGACATACCATAGTCAAACATCTATTTGATGCATTGGTTGGGCACACCTTTCATGTTCTCAACCAATGTTCCTGGTTATGCTGAAAAGGACTTTACAGTGTTCCTGTTTTTCACAGAAAAGAACTTCAAGTTGCTGTCACCTCTCTGCTCCTCTGCCATGCAAAGGGATGGGATCTTAAGGCTCCTAGAAGAGACTGGGTGCTCTGGAAACTTCAGTGGTGAATCGATGGAGGAACCACCCTTCACTCTTCCTCAAACACACAAATTGTCCACCTTCTCCCTAAACCCGCATTCAATTCTACTTTATGACATATACACTGTTAGAACTGAAACCTTTACTCTTTGCCAGTTCATTTCAAAATCTGTTAATCAGCTAACAGTATGAAAGCTTTCTCCATGGTCACAATAGGTTGCACACAGTAAACACTTAATAATGCAGTGATGTTACAACTGCACTCTGATAACATCAAGTCTCTTTGTCAGACTCTAAACATGTCCCAACTTTCCTGGATTGTTAATATGAAAAATCTTTCACCTACCTCACCCCAAAGTCCCCTGATATAAAAGTTGTCTTACCAAGCATTGACGAGTGTTACATGGCAGCTCTTCATGGATTCTCCACTGGCAGCATAAGTCACTTCTGCAGGGAGGGAGAAAAAAGCAGTTTTCTCAGCTTACTGGTCAATTTGTACAAAATTACCAAGGTAAGGCAAATCTAACAGAGCGAGAATGTGTTTATCATTAAACTTAATACAAGTATGGTGTTATGAGCTAGCTCCTTGAGTTACTAGCTGAAGGAACTTGGCCAAGTTGTTGTACCTCTCTGGGCTTGTTTCCTCATAAATTTATTGTGGGAATTAAAAAGAGATAATATACAAAAAGTACTAAGTTCAATACCTGGGCATAGTAACCACTTCTTGAAAATTGATTACATCTCATTTTCTCTTAGAGTAAATGCAGCACCACTAGAATAAGAAAGCAGGAAGAGTGTTGTGGTTATCTGCTTTTGCCTATCTATCACTCTTTGTCCTCCTTTCAGGAACCCACTTCTTTTCCCCCAATGGATAGCCTTTCACATGTGTTAAGTGGGGCTGACCTCCCTTCTCCCCAGTTACAAAAGTGGGAATGAGCCTCGGGCTTGTCCGAACCTCCTAACCTGCCCTGATCATAATGATAGGTACAGGAATTAGTATATGATTCAAGATGCCTCCCTTATAAGTCCTCCCAGGGACATTTTTCTGGTTATAGATATCATAAAAGGCTCTTTCAGCACTAAACTTGTCGAGTGTGAATTTCATGCATATGGCAACCATCTCTTTTGCTGTATGGGTCAGGATTTGCTCAGAAAAGCAGAAGCTTTAGAAGATCTGAATTATAGGGGATTAGAGGAATTTGGCCTTCTGCAATTGTAAGAGCTAATTCTACAGTCAATGTGAAGCTGCTGTTTCTGTGTCAGGTTCAGGAAAACAAGGTCTACGGGGCAGGCTGTTGAGAAGGGAAGATGGACATGAAGTGGGGGAATCAAAGATAAACTGAAATCTGTGAAGATGGGCTGGGACTCATGAGGAGAGACTTGGACCAACACTGGTCTCTCCCCACCTCCAAGTCACCCACTTCAATGATGGGAGTAAGCTGGAGGGGAAGCTGGCATCCTTCATCACAAAGCTAAACATGCGCTTGGCCCAGGAGTCAGAGAGGGTGGAGAAGGATCCAGTAGGAGGTGAGGATGCTGTGAGCTCAACCTGACAAGGTGAGAGAACAGATGAGTGACAACAGGAGCAGCCACAACAGCACCTCCTGCCCTGGCCTTCCAAGCATAAAACGAAATATGATTGCTGCTTTACTTCCACTTCCCAATGGCATACAAAATGTCTCTGTGGCCCATACTAACTGGAACTCTGTAAAGAAAAGAATTCTGCGAAATGTATTTCCAGCTTTGCTAAGTGGACAGTCCAAGTATCCCACATTGGCTGTATGGAGAAACCCTTTCAACGGATGGGTAGAGGGCAACAGCCCTGATGACAGCCTTTGAGCCTCTGGATTCAGCCAGCTCTGAAGCTGTAACTATCACTAGAATTTTCAGTTACGTGAACTATTTGGCTTATACTGGCTTGCTGGTGTTTTTTTGTTTGTTTGGTTTGTTTTGTTTTTTTCCTGAGACGGAGTCTTGCTCTGTCGCCCAGGCTGGAGTGCAGTGGTGCAATCTCCGTCTCTTGAAAATAAAAGTGGCCTAAGTCATACGTAGAGCTAGTTTAGCATCTAAGAGTAATTTAGTTAAGGAGTTGTAATAGAATTCCAATAAAGACGTAACTTTGGCAGGGCAATTAAGAACACACTGAAAATCTCTTGGATAATAAGGAATGGCTAGTACATAGCATGTTCAGTTTTGGTGGATAAAAGAGTGATGGGTAAAGAGTGTGCTAAAAAATGGTCAAAAAAAAGTCTTATGTACAAACTGCTATTAATCTCTGCTGTTAACTTATTACCAAGTGGCAGGTGTAATCTTTGTAGGAGGTAAGATGATACACAGTGGGAAAGACGGACACCCAAACAGGACCTCTTTGGTGAGTGGTCCCTGAGGTAGGACCCCATATGTCAAAATTTCGTTCTTATTTCTGCAGGTCAAGAACACTCATCAGGTGTGTGCATATAATTGTTCAGCTTTCAGGTGTCTGACTCCCTTACCATACCCCCAAGAGTCTGATAAATTAACTAGTATAAATTAATTTATGAAGTGTGTGTGGGAGTATATTTTTCAGGAACTGGAATCCTTGCACCCTTCACTTAGGACACATCTTTCTCAGAGACAGCTCACCTAGGGTTATCAAATGAAGACCCAGAAGGCTTTTTTTTGGAAAGCATGGAATGGTTTGCAGAGGGAGAATTTACCCAAGTTCTGGGCCAGCCTGGTGCATGACCTTCCTTACTCCACAACCAAGTGGACAAATGTTTGTGGAGTATCCACAACCACCTGAAAGTTCATTTCGTAGTGGTTCTTTGGATCCCATCCTATTCTCAAAAACATTCTCTGATTTTTGTGATTGACTATTGAGATTTCCCAAGTCACCTACTTGTCCCGTTGCAGGTGACCAAGTAGAGTATCATCTATATAGGTATTAAACTTCATCACTAAGAACCTACTTTTTAAAAATCAGGCTTTTAAAAAATCCCTTCTTTCTCCTCTCTTTCCAAGCCTTTTAAGGTATTAAACAGTATATGCTTATGTATGGGGTACAAATAGATGTATGAGGCCCAGGCGCAGTCTTTCCCTTAAGGAGCTCAAAGAATCACCCTCCTTATTCTAGGTACTATTTTTCTAATTATGCAACCCAAAATTTCATTAGCTTTCTGGAAAGTCATCTCTCACTACCTATTGAGCCTACCATTTACCAAAGCTCCCTAATATATATTTTCCTTCTTCTAGATGGATTAACTGCCCTCCTCCCCTTCTTTCCTTCAGTGGATTTTTTTTTTTTTTTTTTACTTTTTCCAATTTCAAAAGTAATATATGCAGCATGAAGAAAATGTAGGACATTATGCAAAAACAAACAAACAAACAAAAAACCACACTTTTATTCTCTCTCAAAGCCTGGGAGGCCTCTATCAACTGCAGGAAGAAGAGCATGCTAGGTAGACAAGATGGATCTCAACTCCATCCATTGCTCCCTGTCTGAGGTCCTCCCGCCTGGTGCAAGCCACCTTCACCTCTTACTGCTACAGTCGCTTGGTAACTGGTCTCACTGCTTCTGCTTTTGTGTGCCTCCTTCACAGCAGCCTGGGTGCTAATTTCCATTAGAATGTAAATCAGACCCACTACTTCTTTGCTTAAAGCCCCCAGTCATTCCCCATCACAGCTAGAATACAGTTGACTCTTGAACAACACAGGTCTGAACTACAAGGGTCCCCTTATACTAGAATTTTTTATTCCTTTGCCACCCTTGACACAGCGAGACCAAACCCTCTCTTTGTTCTCCTCCCCAGCCTATTCAATGTGAAGATGATGATGATTCACTTCCGCTTAATAGTAAATACATTTTCTCTTCCTTATGGTTTTTATTTTATTGAGGTGGAGTTTCGCTCTTGTTGCCCAGGCTGGAGTGCAATGGCACGATCTTGGCTCACTGCAACCTCTGCTTCCCGGATTCAAGAGATTATCCAGCCTCAGACTCCTGAGTAGCTGGGATGACAGGCATGCACTACCACGCCCAGCTAATTTTGTATTTTTAGTAGAGATGGGGTTTCTCCATGTTTGTCAGACTTGTCTCGAACTCCCAACCTCAGGTGATCCACCCGTCTCTGCCTCCCAAAGTGCTGGGATTACAGGCATGAGCTACCGTGCCTGGCCCCTTATAGTTTTTCTTAATATTTTTTTCTTGCTTACTTTATCATAAGAATACAATATATAATACATATAACATAGAAAATATGCATTAATCAACAGTTTATATTATTGGTAAGGCTTCTAGTCAACAGTAGTTGATTCAGTTTCTGTGGAGTCGAAAGTCATATGTAAAATTTGGGCTGTGCAGGGTCGGTGTCCCTAACCTGGGAGTCACTGTCTGACCCAATGCTTCATGGGGCCTGTGAGGTCTTGCCCTTATCTTCCTCCTCACCCCAGGTTACCACATTCTAGCCCATGGGGCTTCCCTCTGCCCCTCAAGCACTCTTGGCTGTTCCCAGTTCCCATTCTGTGCACCTCCTGGCTAGTTCTGACTCGGTGTCAGCCCCAGAGGCGCCCCCTACCCCC
>NC_045435.1:64417702-64456615 GCF_002776525.5 Piliocolobus tephrosceles | reverse complement strand
GAGAGGAGGGGAGAGGAGAGAGGGTGAGAATATACAGCACATACCCAGTTGGTATTTGAAGAGAGCTTAGGTTATCCAAGTAGCCCTGTTAAGTGTGCCTAAAATTCGGTATCACTTCAGGATCAGCTGTTTATGTTGAGAATGGTTTACGTGGTAGGACTGAGGAGTTAGAGGTGTTCTAAAACTGTAAGAGTCAAACATTTTTGGCCTGAAACTTAATAGACAGAACTAGAGGAAGTAGAGTCAGTTAACAAATATTTATCTTTTATTCTGTGCAATCCCAGTCTTAGAAGCTGGAGATACAGCTCTGATCAGGCAGTTAATGCTTACATAGGGCATATTATGGGCTGGAGGTGGTTCTCAATGTTTTATATTAACTCCACTTAATCCCCATGGTACCCTGAGAAGTACGTACTAATATTATTCCTAGTCTACAGATGAGGAAACTGAGACTCTGGGAAGTTAACATGCTTAAGGTCACACAGCCAGTAAATGGGAGAAGAGAGAAGTGACTCCAGAGTTCGTGTTCCTAACCACTCTATTAGTCAGGGTTCTCCAGGAAACAGAGCAAACAGGATGTGTATATATAGAAAGAGACAGATTTATTTTAAGGAATTGGCTCATGCAATTGGGGAGATTTCAGCCCCAAATCTGCAGGGTAAGCTGGCAGCCTGGAGAGCCAGGAAGGCCTGCAGTCTGAGTCCAAAGGCAGTTGGCTGACAGAGTTCCTACTTACTCAGGGGAAGTCAGTCTTTGTTCCATTAAGTCCTTTGACTGATTGGATGAGGCCCAGCCACAATATGGAGGGTAATGTTTTTACTCAGAGTCCACCCATTTAAATGTTAATCTTGGCCAGGCATGGCGGCTCATGCCTGTAATCCCAGCACTTTGGGAGTCCACGGAGGGTGGATCACCTGAGGTCGGGAGTTCAAGACCAGCCTAGCCAACATAGTGAAATCCTGTCTCTACCAAAACATACAAAAATTATACGAGCGTGGTAGTGGACACCTGTAGTCCCAGCTACTTGGGAGGCTGAAGCAGGAGAATTGCTTCAACCGGGAGGCAGAGGCTGCAGTGAGTGGAGATAAAGCCACTGTACTCCAGCCTGGGTGACAGAAGAGAGACTCTGTCTCAAAAAAAAAAAAAAAAAAAAAAGAAATGTTCATCCATCCAAAAAACACCTTCATCTTCTTCACCAAAAAACACCTCAGAATAATGTTTAACCAAATATCGGGGCACTGTCGCCTAGTCAGGTTGACGTAGAAAATCAACCATCACAACCCCTGTTCTGGATTTAATTATGTTCTTTGGAAAATATATGGTGAACTCCTAATTCCCAGTACCTCAGAATGTGACCTCGTTTAGACACAGGTCTAAGGACATGTAGACCTGTATGTTGCAGACATTTAGGTAAGATGAAGTCAGACTGGAGTAGGGTGGGCCCTTAATCCAATGTGATTCATATTCTTAAAAGCAGGGGAGACACAAAGCAGAAATGGCCAAATGAAGACACACAGACACAGGGAGAAGGCCATGTGAGGACAGAGGTGGGGATTGGGGTGTGCTGCCACAGGTCAAGTGGAAGAGATGAGGAAAGATCCTCCCTGGAGACTTCAGAGGTGGCACCCTGCTGACACCTCGATCCAAGGCTTCCAGTCTCCAGAACTGTAAGAGAATAAGTTTCTGTTGTGGTAAGCCGCCCAGGGTGGGGTACTTTGTTATGGCAGCCCTGGGAAACTGACGCAACTGCTACGCTATGGGGGTCTCTTAACAACCCAACCCTTAGGGAGTTTACACTCTTGGAGGGGTAGACAATCATCATGAGCCTCACATGATTTACAAAAGACCCTTCAGTGCCAAGATTGCAGGGGGTGCAAGTTTTATGCATATGGTGGCCACCTTTCCTGCTGTAAGGGTCAGGGCTCAGAAAAGCAGCACCTTTAGAAGATCTGTACTATTGGGGCTTTATTAGAGGGATTTGGCCTTTTGCAATTGTAAGAGCTGGTTCCATAGTCCCAGCTGTGAGGCGGTTTGTGTCCGTATCTGATACAGGAACCTGAAGTCTGCAGGCCAGGCCTTTGACTAAGGAAAGATGGGCAGAAAATGGGGGAAGAAAGATAAACTGAAATCCTTGCACCGAATGTCCTGGCGGAGGTCAGACACTGAGGCAGTGGCAGAATGGACTCAACGTCACCTGACTTCTCACTGAGGGTCTTTCCATTATGTCACGGTGCCTCTTTAGAAGCCTGGAACATTTTTTTCTTCCAAAATAAATCTCGAGGGGCTTCACTAGATCTGTAGGAACTAGAAAGTGTCAATACTCAATGAGGTTTAGTTAAAAAGTGATCTTTTTTCTGGAATGAAATACAGCAAAATGCATATAGTAGTTATGAAGTTTAAGGACTTAGAGTAATACAAAATTTTCCTACTCTGCTGTTTTCTAAATTTCCTTTAATGATCGAGAATGCATTTAAAAATGAAACATAAAATAACACTATTATTAAAAGAAAAAAGAAAAGCCTTGATGAGCATCTAAACTGGGTATCCTTCTCAAGTAGGACAGATATGAACTTGCTGGTTAGCTGGTCCTGGCTGACAGTTATTTGAGACAAGGTCTATGCTTTGTTGCCTAGGCTGGAGCGCAGTGGCAGCTTCGACTGCAGTGTCAACCTCCCAGGCTCAAGCGATCCTCCCACCTCAGCCTCCCAGGTAAGAGGAACTACAAGTGTGTGCCACCACACCCAGCTAGTTTGTATTTTTTGTAGAGTGGGGTTTGCTATGTTGCACGGGCTGGTCTCAAACTCCTGGGCTCAAGCGATCCTCCTGCCTGAAGTATGGGAATTACAGGCGTGAGCCACTGGGGCCTGGCCCTGGCTGACATTTAAAGCAAGTAGGAAGCCTGTGGTTTTAGAATTTGAGGAAGTTCAGAACCCACATTTTGAAATTACATGTCTGACTTCTGGTCTTATTTGAATGTCTACTTCCTTCCCCCTCACCTTTTAACCTCTGTTTTACGTAAGGATAAGGCAGGTTGAGGACCAGATTAACCTAACCAAGGAAGTCTAGGAGTCCTTAGATCCATAATTTGGTTGGTTTAACATTAGGTTAGTACCTGCTGGCTTCTGAGTCAATCATGTATTGGTGCTAGTAACTAAGTTACTAAGTAACAGATTCTATACCCCCCTCTTCTTCCCCATCCTTTCCTGAAATTAGCCCAATTTATTCCTCCAGACCTGTGTTTTTCCTGATTCAGTCATTTATTCCATCAACATTTACCGAGCTCTTACTATGTGCCAGGGACTGTGACAGGCATTGGGATGCAAAGATGAAAATGGCATGATCCTGGTCCTCAAGGGGCTCACAGATTCACCATCAACTCCTCTGTAACACAGGCTACATTTGGGGGAGCAGTGAAGCCCATTTGTTAAGTCTGGGCTCAGCTGTCAGACTGCTTGGATTCAAATCCTGACTTCACTTCTTTCTGGCCACATGACTTTGATGAATTTTTCTAGTCCTCATCTGTACATTAGAGGCAACGAGGATGGCAGTACAAGTAGCTAATCTTTGTTGCACCCTTACTAGGTTGTAGGCCCTGAGCTCTTTCATGTGGATTATTACCTCCTTTAACTCTAACCCTTGAGAATACTTTTATCGTCCCCATCTTCTATATAAGGAACTTAGGTTTAAGAGGGTTAAATTATTTACAAGCAAAGTGATTGGTGGGGATGAGGATACCTACCTGCTCTGTGTGACTAGCCCTGGGCCTGTCCAACTCTATCCCCTGGGGCAGCACCCAACCACCTGGCCCTTGGCTCTGAGCTCCAGGGGTCAACAATGACATGAAGTACAGAAATCTAATGCAAACCAGAAAATCCAAGGTCCAGAGTGTATAAATTAAACACACACCCCCTACCTGGGAGAATAACCTCCCCGTGAGGACTGCACTGTGAACAATGTTGGCCTTCAGAAGGGTTTCCTCCCTTCCTATCCTGTTCACACTCACACATAGGATTATTGTCTGTTGGGCCTGCGGGCAAGCCCATGAGAAGAACCCACTCCCCCAGAGTGCTGGCCGTGGTTTTAGCTCCAGGCTGCTGGTGAGTGCCACCTGATCAGGTACCCAGTTGCAGGATTTACTGTGCCAGGTGTGTCAGCTCCCAAAACCACCCTGAGATGCTAACACTGACAGACGTGTTTCATAGAAAAATATATAGGCTGCTACACATGGGCAAGGAGAGAGGGAACAGAGAGGAGAGAGCGGGGGGGAAGGAGGGAAGGAAAAAGAGGAAGGGAGGACAGGGGAGCAAAGAGGGGGGAAATGAAGGAAGGGGAGACGAGGACGGGAGGAGAGAGAGAGAGGAGCAGAGGCAGATAAGAAAGGAGAGGACTGCAAAAGAATCTGCCCCTCCCTGTGCCTTTAAAAGTAGGAAGCAGTGAGCTGCTGGGTGGTATTAAAAATTTAGTTTCAGAACAGATATTTTCCTTGTGGTCAAAGGAGGAAAGTAAACTTGCAGACACAGTCTCGGTCCTGCAGGGGTTATGATGGGGGCAGAAGGAAGTGGAGACAGTATTGCAGGAAAAAACCCAAGTTCCACCCAGCAGGGCCAAACCCCCACCCTCTCTTCCTGCAGAAACAGTTCCTCCATGGCCACCCCTCTACACAGGGAGGTGTCCCAGCATCCACTGGACAAGTGCCACACAAGTGTGAGCTGCTGGCTGGTACTGGTCTAGTTGTTTGTTACCAAGTGAAGTACAGAACTGAGAGGACGGGATTGGAAACGTTTATCACAACTTAATGCTATTGAGATAGCTGTGATCATGGACTTATTGGTTGTGGCACAAACCAGCTAGGGTGGTGTTGAACTCGAACTTGGAGGGTAAGTTGCATGTGGCCTGAGCTATGTGTTGCTCATGCACAGACATACCATATACCAGGCTGCAATAGTTTGAGCAGCACTGTTGTAGAGGTTATGCAAATACCTCTATGGTCACTAAGTTGCTGTGCCTCTCTGAGCCTCAGTTTCCCTGTCTGTACACTGGTGATAAATTACCTATGTCCAAGGGATTCTTGGGACATTAAATGGGGGTGATGCACATCAAGTGTTTAGCACAGTAGCTAACACAGAGCTTGCACTCAATTAAAGTCAACTCTTGTCACTTGGTCATGGTGAATACAGCCTTCAAATTGGCTTGGAGCAGTGTCTCAGCACTACAGATGTCTGAAGAAATGAGCCCAGTCTTTCAGGCTTGACCCAGAGTAAGCCAGGGATCCCCAAGTACAAGATAGAAGGGCTGGTCAGCAGCCAGGGGATAAAGATGGCAAAGCTCATCCCCTTGGCTGGGAACAAGCAAATCAATGGTGAAGGAAAGCCTCAGGTCCTCGAGCGCTCTAAAAGCCAATAATAAAATTTAAAAATCAATGAGGAAGCTGACAGCAAGCCGATGGCGGGGCCAGAGGCCAGGAATGATGTGTCTCCAAGTGAAGAGCAGGCAGACAGCCAGGGCGGCAGGGCTTCCAAACGGCAGAATCCCAGACCCAGAGCCCTGAGCATCCTGGCGCAGGCGCCTGGGATTTGGCGGAGATCCTGCGTCCCTGGCCGGGGCCTCCCCACAGATGCGGGAGGGGAGCCTCCCCACAGATACTTTTATTGTCCCCATCTTCAAATTGATAGATTGAGCCCCTGCTCTGACCTAGGCTCAGCAGCTCACAAGTGGGAAATGAGGCTGTCCAAGGATTAAGACCCGGACCCCCAGACCCTCAGTGCCCTACTGTTCTGTTCTTCCCGTCTTTGGAGGAGTGCAGCCAAAGCCTGGGAAATCATATTTTACAGCATTGATCCCAGCTACACTTTTTTTAAAAAAAATATTATTGGACAGGCAATGTGATCTGGCACAGAGAGATTCAAAGTATTTCTCAGCTGAGGGGTTATACAGATTCATTTATCTGTGCAAACATTTCTTGAGCCCCGTCAATCTGTCAGGGACCATGATGAAATAGGACAGTCTAGAAAATAAGTTTCTATCCATAAGTTCATGACTGGCAAAGGAGACAGTGGATGAACAAACACTTGCCATCCAGTGTGGCAGGTATAATAGCTGCTTTAGGGAGCCCCCAGGGAGGGTGTGGGCAACTCTCTCTGGGGCAGAGGTGGGTAGAGACACTGCTGAAGACAGGCCAGTCCTTTGCCTGTTCACACTTGTTCTTGGGATGTGGTGGTCAGTGGGCTCATGGTGGCTGCTTACGGCACCAGAGGGAAGTGGGCTCATTGGACTATTTCAGGAATTTTAGCAGCGAGTGTGGGAATAAAACCTTTGATGGGCCATGAAAGCTGAAGGAGGAGAATACGGGAGATGCCTAGGATATAGGAGAAAGAGGGAGAGAGGGAGAGAGAGGGGGAAAGTCCTCAGTCCCAGTTTTGTAGTTCTGCTCCCTTGGCTGTATTTGGCTTCTATTTTCGTGAATTTCCATAAGTTTCTTCCAGGATTCCTGAAAATAAGCAACCTTGACTAGAACTAGTGAGAGTGGCTCTCTGATCCTAACCACCCAAGCAGTCCTCACAAAACTCTAAGAGTGATCCTGGAAGGCAACATTAACTCACACAAATCCAATGTACTCTCTCACCAAAACAAAATAAAGAGAAGAGAGAGAAATAACGATTTGAGTATTGTGGCTGATGTCATCCTTCTGCTTGAGTATAAACCTTGGTGTGAGTGTGTACCTGGAGAAGTGACCCTGCCTGTCCCTCAGTCCATGAACTTCTCTTGGTTTGGTGACAAGAGAAAGAGAGAAAAGGAGAGAATAATTAGCAAGAGAACAAATGAGCATCCCCCATTTTCATTTCTATTGCCAAGATGAATCATTTACTTCAACTGAGGTACTTGGTAAATTAAAGCCACATGTAAGTTTAGTGTGTTGATTTCATGCTGTAACTCTTGAGAGCAAAAGCACCCAGCCTCAGCCTTTGGTTTGAGGAACTGAAGCCAGTAATTAACTCATAAGGTCTTAAACTAATAAATGACTTCCTTTACAAGTGAAGTGTCAATCGAATCTTGATTCATCAAGTCAGTAATTTGTCTTTTTGGCTTCACGTTTAGTCCAGAGCCATCAGATAAATAAATACATTACAACAGGTCCCTGAATTGCCTCTTTTTCAAAGATAAATGTCAGACGAACAGATCAAAACCCAAACTCAATATAGTAGACCTGGATTGTGGGAGAATAAAGACAAGAATAACATTCAGAGATCAGAAAGTTCTTAGGGTTTCTGAATGAATTATCTACTGGAATTAAAAATGTTTTATCTAAGCTGTTCGGGGAGAGGGGACAGCCAGGTGCCCACGTGCATCCTTTTATTCATTTTAAATGTGCTCAGTGAAAGCCGTGAGAATGGTTGCCTTGTGGGCCAGGCAGAGTTCACAATTTAACAGCTGGCAACGTGTGAGCCCAGTGCTAATGCACACAATATTCTCCCCCATGTAAGTGCACAGATTGAGCCCCTGCTCTGACCTAGGCTCAGCAGCTTTCAAGAAAGGACTATAGACGACTCTGCCCTCAGCAAGTAAAAACTGAGCAGCCCCCAGCAGCTTACACATTTACCTCAAATTGCAAGATTTAAGTCTGCCATAGCTTAGATGTTTGTTTCCACAAACCTCATGTTGAAATTTGATCCCCAATGTTGGAGGTGGGGCCTAATGGGAAATGTTTGGTTCGTGAGGGCGAATCCCTTACAACGGGCTTAGTGCTATCCTCACAATAAGTGAGTTTTTCTCTTATTTAACAACAACAAGAGCTGGTTGTTCAAAAGAGCCTGTACTGCAGTAGGACTATTTAAAAAAAAAAAAAGAGAGAGAGAGAGAGAGTGAGTCTGTCACCTCCCGCTAGATCTCTCCCTATGTGATCTCTGCGCCTGCTGGTTCCCCTTTGCCTTCTGCTATGAGTGGAAGCAGCCTGAGGCCTCCACCAAAAGCTGAGCAGATGCCAGCAGTATGTTGCAGAATCATGAGCCAGATAAACCTCTTTTCTTTAAAAATTGCCCAATTTCAGGTATTTCTTTATAGCAACACAAACAGACCAAAACAAAGTCTAACCCTGAATCAAGCTCATTTGTAAAATTAACAGTAAACATTCATTTTCCTGTTGAAGGGATCCAGCACATGTCACTTCAAATGATGCCACTTTGGCATAATGATGTTTTTGAGGTAAAGGCATTTGAGAATCAAGATATGCAGGAAGAGAGCTCATACTTTCTGATTTCAAAACTTACCACAAAGCTGCAATAACCAAGACGGGTTGGTACTAACATAAGGTCAGACACAAAAGCCAATGAAATAAGAGAGACTCCAGAAATAAATCCTTTCATTTATGGTTTTTTGAGACAGGGTCTCACTCTGTTGCCCAGGCTGGAGTATAGTATCATGACTTCAACTCACTGCAGCCTCAACCTCCTGGGCTCAAGCAATCCTCCTACCTCAGCTTCCCAAGTAGCTGGGACTACTGGCACATGCTGCCATGCTTGGCCAATTTTTTTTTGTTTTTGTTTTTGTATTTTTGTAGAGATGGGGTTTTGCCATGTTGCCGAGGTTGGTCTCAAACTCCTGGGCTCAAGCAATCCACCTGCCTTGGCCTCCCAAAGTGCTAGGATTATAGGTGTGAGCTGCCACACCTGGCCCAGATTGATTTTTTGGCAATTAAATGGAGAAAGAATCATTATTTTTCAACAAATAGTGCAGAAGAATGACATTGCACCCTTTCATTATATCATCTACAAAAATTAACTGCAAATGGATCATAGACCTAAATGTAAAAGCCAATGCTATATATATATATATAACTCTTTGGAGAAAATACAAGAGAAAAATCTTCATGACCTTAGATTAGGCAAAGGCTTCTTAGATACAATACCAAAGCATAAGTTACAAAAGAAAAAAAATAGGTTGGAGTTTATCAAAATTAAAAATTCTTCTGCTTCAAGGATACCATGAAGAAAGCAAAAAGACAACCCACAAAAATTGAAGAAAATATTTGAAAATTGTACTTAATAAGGGACTTATGTCCAGAATATGTAAGCATCTCTTACAATAAAAAAGACAACTCACAATTTAAAAGTGGACAAAATATACAAAGAAATATACACATGGCCAAGCAGCACATGAAAGAATGCTTAACATCACTAGCCATTAGGGAAATGCAAATTGAAACCACAGTGAGATTTCACATCACACCCCTCGGGCAATCATCAACAAAAAGACAGCAAATCAGTGCCAGTGAGGATGTGGAGTATGGTATGGTGAAAAGAAATAAGGATGATACCTGAGTAACATCTCAAGAAGGGTTTAAAACTATATGAAAAAAAAAAAAAAAACTATATGTAGAGTATGGTTTCACATATGTACATATAAAATAACCCATCTATACATATGTGGCTGTGCATACATTTGGATGTAAATACCTACAAGAAGGCTTGGGAAGGTGTGCCCAGAGCTCTGAAATCATTTTTTTCTGGGAGGAAGGAGAAACCAGAGTACTGGGAAAGGGGTTTTTGGTCATTTTTATTTGTTTACTTCCACATTCTTTCACTGTACTCAACAAGCATGTTATCCCATATTACCAGTGTAATAAAGTTTTGGAGAAAAAAAAGAAAAAAGAAAAACTCCCAATAGGCCATGTACAAGGAATCGTCTGCAGGTGGCGTGGATATTTGGAGAAGGGAATCATCATGGTCTGACAAGATGAGGGCAGAAAGTTGATGGAAAGATTATTTGATTTGGAGCGGGAAGGTTGGATGGTACTTTGCCAGGCAAGGAGTTGAGGATGTGGAAATTTAGATAGGAATGGAGTAGCATTGTGATGAGTCCAGTACTGCCCAGGTCCCCAACCTTTTTGACACCACGGACTGGTTTTGTGGAAGACAATTTTTCCATGGACCAGCAGGGGTGGGAGATGGTTTTGGGATGATTCAAGTGCATTACACTAATTGTGCACTTTATTTCTATGATTATTACATTGTAATATATAGTAAAATAATTATACAACTCACCATAATGTAGAATGAGTGGGAACCTTGAACTTGTTTTCCTGCAAGCAGACAGTCCCATGTGGGGGTGATGGGAGACAGTGACGGATCATCAGGCATTAGATTCTCATAAGAAGCATGCAACCTAGACCTCTTGTATTCTCCATTCACAACAGGGTAGGATTTTCTATGATAATCTAATGCTTCAGCTGATCTGACAGGAGGCAGAGCTCAGGTGGTAATGTGAGTGATGGGGAGCGGCTGTAAATATAGATGAAGCTTCGCTGGCTCACTTGCCACTCACTTCCTGCTATGTGGCCCAGTTCCTAACAGGCCACGGACCAGTATCTGTCTGTGGCCCTGGGGTTGGGAACCCATTCTAAAGTGCATTCATTAACCAGCTGATACTCATTATTGATCTATTATCACGAGGAAACTGCAGGCAGATCTGTCAGTATAAGATTTATTTTACAAAAGAAATAAAAGGAAGGAAGAAAGGAAGGGAAGGAGAGAGGGAGGGAGGGAGGAAGGAAGGAAAGAAGGGAGAAGGAAGAAAGGCAGGCAGGAAGAAAGACCAAAAGCCAAAAGGTGAAACTCCAGTGTTGTTTTAATGACCAGCCCTGTTAAACAATAACGAAAAGAGTTGAAAGTTCTAGAATTCTCTGGATTTTATGCAGTTCAGTTCTTTCCCCTGAGAGAGGAAAACTCTCATAAGTCACCAAAATAGTATCATTTTCCTTGCTAATTCTGTTTTTGGCATCACTGTCTAGTTGTACTTCATAATTGGGTAAAAGTATCTTTCAGAACAGTCTGCAGAAAGCCTGGAGTTGTGGCTTCCTCCATAAAGAAATGTTGCATAAAGACAGAAGAACATGTCTGACCTCACCATCTGGGTCATCTTTAGCTTATCTTTGGGGTGGGGTTCAGGCTCAAGTTTCTAGTTAGTTTTGGCTTTGGGCAGCTCATAAAGAGCCCGACTTTGCTTTCAAAGTATCCAGATGCAGAAGAGCTGACCAAGTCTGTTGTGCATATGCACTAGGTGAGGGATAACCCAAGTCATAAGAATATCCATCCGTGGTTTCTGGCAGCTTTTTGTCACTTCACTCATACTCCTGGAGTGGAAGTGAAATAAATGACAAGAGAGAGTCCTTGGAGGAACAGGACTGAGACTACTCCCTGAAACCCTCGATTTCAAAGCAGGAACGACATTGGTAAAGGAGAGTCAGGCCCATGGTGCCAAAACATAAAATATATATATGTATTTCAATAACCTTTGGAAGTACAAATTTTTTTGTTACAGGGATGAATTGTATAGTGGTGAAGTTTGAAGTTGAGTAGTGCACATTGTACCTAATATTTAGTTTCTTTTTTTTTCCTTCACCCTCCTCTCACCCTCCCCATTCTGAGTCTCTAAAGTCAATACTCTGTATGCCTTTGTGCAACCATAGCTTAGCTCCCCTGTATAAAGAAGAACATATGGTATTAAGACATTTTTAAAAAATCTTGGTCTGGGCCGCATACCATGGCTCCTGCCTGTAATCCCAGCACTCTGGGAGGCCAGCTGGGAGGATCACTTGAGCCCAGGAGTTGGAGGCTGCAGTGAGCTATGATCATGCCACTGCTCTCCAGCCTGGGTGACCCTGAGTGAGAACCTGCCTGTAAAAATGAAAACGAAAGAAACAAAACAACAACAAAATAACCTGGTCTGCCTCCAAATATGGACTTTGCTGGAATCACAATATTGTTTAAACTAATTGGTGGGGTCCCAAACTCCACCAAGCTAGAGGAATTCAGACATTCAGACAGCATGAGGATCCATCTCTTTGAATTGAAAGTGAAATCTTTGGTTGTTTTGCAACAAACAAACAAACAAACAAAACTCAATCAAACCTATGTTGTAAGTAGTTTCAGCTGTAGGGTATGCTTTTATCAGAAGCAGAGAAAAATTACTTTTTAAAATGCAAGCATTTTGTAAATGAGACTGAGAGATGCTTTGGTTTTCTTTCCGAGATGAAAGCAATTCTAAATAGTTGTCCTTGAACCTGGATTACATTTCTTCTTCCTTGAAACCCAACAGTTGACATTGATAAAGACAGTATAAACAGGTTGCAATCTACTGCAAGGACATCACTTCCAACCTTGAATATATTTTAAGGGCCTTTGATCAAAGGAGGAGAAAATAAGCAAACTATTCCATGTAATACCTGCTACTTGGTTTATCCCACTGGGCAGCCACAGTGAGCAACAGTCTGATACCACTCTCTGACACACTTGTACTACCTCAGTAGCTGACAAGGTCAAATTAAGTCAATGTGATTGCAGAAAATTAATTTTTCCAATTCTTGGCTGTTGTCACTTTTCCCTCCATGAAAATTAATACAAAAAATTCCTTTCAAGTTGTTAATATGAAAGAATAGCCCACCTTTTATGACTGAAAGGCTTACCATCATATCCTTAAGAATAATTATACAACTTAAACTTTGGGAGTTGCGTGGAAACCACTTCCCTTCATAAATATGGTCTGAACAAGATGGTTAAAACACCAGTTAATCTTTATATTCAAGGCAAATGAAAAGACGTGCAGATAAATTATTTTCTGTATAGCCAGAAGCAAAGTGTGTACAATAAAGCACATACTCCTCAAATAACGAGAATAAATCTATTTCATTTTTCCCCTTGTATACCGTGCTTATTGAACTAGGGTCTTGTTTGAGAAGCACTCTATTCTCATATAAACAGTGCAAAGATAAACACAATTCTTCTTGCTCATGATTAATATATTTGGGGAATCAAGTCTGAATCTCTTAGGTAAATCATTTCAGTATATTTATGGTAAGGACAAATTTTTACCCTCTTACCTGAATTACAGTCTTTCACTTCTATTACCCTAAATAACTACAGAGACTTTTACCTCAAAGTTATTCCTAACAAGATAAAATTTCATAGTGATGTATTTATCTTTTTAATCCCTAAAGGCAGAAGATACAAAATACACATTTGGGATGCTAACAGAACATAGAAAATCTACTGACCAACCATGAAAAAATGGTATAGTTCTGTGGTTCCAAGAAGCTGAGGGAATTGGGGGCATGCATGCCTGTTTCGATGAGAGAAGCAGGCCAACAGATAAATAAAGCCTATGTTTGGAATACAGCTGAATTCCCATTTATAATATGTGGGGTCAGGGCTAGGTTTTTAATTTTTTTAATTTTAATTTTTTATTTTAGAGATAAGGTCTTGTTCTGTTGCCCAGGCTACAGTAGAGTGGCACGATCATAGCTCACTGCAGTCTCCTGGGCTAAAATGATCCTCCCATCTCGCCCCTCTGGTAGCTGGGACTACAGGCACACACCGCCCATGCTTGGCTAATTTTTTGTAAGGAAAGGGTCTCGCTATGTTGCCCAGGCAGGTCTTGAACTCCTGGCTTTAAGGGATCCTCCTGCCTTGTCCTCCCTAAGTGCTGAGATTATGGGCATGAGCCATTGTGCCTGGCCTAGGGTTAACTTTAGATGTTTACTAACTGTAAAGGAAGAATTTGTTAAACAATCAGTATAAACAAGAAACCAGAATTTACCTGTATCAAAGAACACGGTGGAACCTGAGCCTCTTGAGCCAGCAACATGTAGAATTCAAAAGACTGAGCTTCTACATGGGAGCTGTGACTTAGGAAGAGTGAACATTTGCACAGCGCTTTACAGTTGCAAAGAGCTTCCCCCTAAGGCATCTTGTTTGATTGAGCTCCCATGTCAACTTCGGGAGAAAAGATTTTTTTAAAAAAAGAACTAGGCTGGGAATGGTGGCTCATGTCTGTAATCTCAGAACTTTAAGAGGCTGAGGCAGGAGGATCGCTTGAGGCCAGGAGTTTGAGACCAACCTGGGAAACATAGTGAGACCCTGCCTCTACCAAAAATTTAAAAATTAACTGGTGTGCACCTGTAGTCCCAGCTACTCAGAGGGGCTGAGGTGGGAGGACCACTTGAGCCTGGGAGGTTGAGGCTGCAGCAAGCCGTGATCATACCACTATACTCTAGCCTGGGTGACAAACTAAGACGCTGTCTCAAAAAATAAAGTGAAAGAACTATATTCATTACACAGATGAGGAAACATAGCCATACATAACAGACCTAAGACAGGAACCCAGATCTTTGAAACCCAAATCCACCGTACCAAACTTTTGTCCTGAAATAGCTCCACAGAAGGTCAGCCATCCTCTCTGAGTGTGTCTCCATTTGTAATGTGGGAATAACAGCATCTTACAACAGGGTTGTCATGGAGATAGGATGAGATAACTTATCTGATGGGTATCAGTTAAGATGCTTTGGGCTATAAAGTAAAAGAAAAATCCAGTTTAGCATGGCTTTAAAATAAAGCAATTTATTGGATCCTGGCCCTGAAGATTTTACAGTGAAGGAGAGGGAATTTCAGAATTGGGTTGGTTTAGAGGTAGCTGGTGGGCCAGGATGGGGCTTCATTTCTCAGGCAGTCTCCTGGCTCTGCCTTGCTCTGTGTATTTGCCTGGTGCCCGGGCTGGCTGTCTTCATGGCAGAGAGATGACTGTTGTAGCTCCTTGGCTGCATGACTTCTCCTCTACAGCACAGCAAAGAGGGTGGCTTCCTTTCTCCCAAGCATCTAGCCAAGTCCTCAACTCTGCTGTATTGCACGAACAGCCCCACTGCAACAAGTAACTGGCATGGAACATGGCAAGGAGTGTGGTTGCTACCCCGGAGGATAGCAGAGGAAGAGTGGCTGTGCAGGTAGCCAGGATGACAGCCATGGCATGTGAAACCCACAGTACAGTCATGAAGCACACCATCCAGCCCTTCGAAAGCACTCCAGGTGTCCCAGCTTTTGATGTTATAGTTCTGTCATCCTTTTTTTCATATATAAAGCAGATTCTTTGGTCGGCAGCACTTTTAAGCCTCCTTCCAGTTATTAAATGTTAATGTTAATTATCTTATCAGGCAACATTTACTGAGAACTTACTGTGTGCCTGGCACTGCATGAAGCCTTTTGTTAATTCTCAGTTAATCCTCACACTGGCCATTGTGGTAGGAAGTATAATTGTTCCTATTTTTATAGATGAGGAAGCTGAGGCATAGAAAGGCCAAGAAATTGCCCAAAGTCATATATAGGGAGTCAATTGAGGAATTGACACTAGTCCTGCAATCTGTTTAGAGATCCCCCTCCCCCCCTTTTTTTTCTGAGACAGGGAGTCTCGTTCTGTCACCCAGGCTGGAGTGCATTGGCATGATCTTGGCTCACTGCAGCCTCCACCTGTCAGGTTCAAGTGATTCTCCTACCTCAGCCTCCCAAGTAGCTGGAACTATAGGCATGTGCCACCATACCTGGCTAATTTTTTGTATTTTCAGTAGAGACAGGGTTTTACCATATTGGCCAGACTGGTCTTGAACTCCTGAGCTCAAGTGATCTACCTGCCTCTGCCTGCCAAAGTGCTGGGATTACAGGCATGAGCCACCGTGCCCAGTCTAGAGCCCATTCTTAAATCACAATCTAGTCTATGTTTTTTATAAAGCAGAATAGCATTCCTCAAGAGATCCTGTAACTTACACTTTTCACTTTTTCCACTGATCAGTTTAGAACATCATTCCATTACCCATGTCACATCATCAATGTTGTATTTAGAAACTGTCTATTCCAGTGGGAGGTTAATCCTGAGAATTACATCATCAAAGAAAAAAAAGACAGTCCCCTGTTTGAGGACATTAGTGTGGAAAACATGATCCACCTCTCTATCAGTAGATGCCAAGAGGGAAGGTTCCACACAACCTCGCCCCCTCCTCTTCCACATCATCTCGCCACTGTCCCCATATCAGCTGCATTCACCCCCTTGATGTTCTGTGACCAGGGCAAATGTACTGCCACCTCACATTTACAGTTCCTCCTTTCTTTCCTTCAAGCCTCTGCTCAAACATACTCTTATGAGAGAAGAAAGCCTCATCTCTCCTATGTATAGCACCACGTTCCATCTCCTGTGCTGTGTTACTGTGATTACTTTTTTGTACAGGATTTAGCTCCATTTGTCATTAGATCTGTCATTATTGATTATCTCTGTATGCCCTCACTACAAAGCAAATACTTTCACAGAGGGACTGAAGCCTTTTGTTCACTGGTAAGTTCCCAACACTAGAATAGTGCCTGGCATATGCTTGGTGCTAATGCAGATCAAACAAATAAATGAATACTTTTTCACATTTCTTAGAGATTTATAATATCCAGCATCCCAAAAGCTCAAAGAATTCCTGCTCGTTTAAAATGAGTGTTGCCCAAATCTGACCATTTAACCCTTTTGATGAGGGGGGAAAAAAAAAAAAAAAAGCCTACTAACATTACAAAGAATTAAGGATCGCTGGAAATCACTTTGGGAAACTCTGAACTGCCATCCTCCCATTTTACAAGTGAGGAACCCATGCATCTGAGGAGTCTGGGGTACTTCCAGGCTACGCAGGGAACCAGTGGCTCTCAGGACAGAGCCCGGCTCTCCACTCCCTGTTCTGGATACATTGGCTCCATCCCCTCCCCACACTGCATTGTTTGAAGATCAGTGGGGCTAATTATACTAGACACACAAATCAATAAATCCATCAATGAGTATTAATGGGCCATCTATTCTGTGCCTAGTCATTGGCACCTGTATCGTGACACTGTGAAAGCTCTGATGGCACTTTTACGGGAGATACAATTTTTCAAGAGCTGATGATTGATTCCTTGAAGACAGGGGTTCGTGGGTAGATACATTTTCCTGGACAGTTTTGGCTTCATTGATCCTTGCAGCTTGCTCATCCTGTTCTTGTCATTCTATTTTTTGTATTTCATTCCTATTTACCTCCTTGGTGCAATTATTGACCAAACGGGACAAGACCTTCTTTGTGACCCACAGAAAGTGTTCTACAGCATATATGGGGGAAAAAATGAAGTTGCTGTGTGGAGAGAGCTGGAGAGAATGCCAGGGACCATGAGCCCTTACAGCTCAGTCCCTGGATTTTTCTTGAAGGGTAGCACCTCCCCAACATTACTTTCTTGCCTCCTACTCTACCACAATTGGACTTTGCCCCTCTCCTCCAAAGCAGCTGTTCCTGTCAAAAGCACAATGCCTTTCTCCCTGCAAAAGTACTTCGCAGACTTTATCTTTCTTGGCTGTCCAGCAGCTCCAGACACAACTGGCCACCTCCTGGTCTTTGGAATGCTCCCCTTTCTTGGCTTCTGGAACACCTCACTGTCATTGATTTCTTCGTACCTCACTGACTGACCTTTCTCCAGTTCCCAGCATTGGCTCCTACCCCTCTATATTCTCATCTCTAAATTTGGGAGTGCTTAGGGCTTGGTCCACTCTCCTTTTCCCAGTCTAGGTGCTTTCCCAGGAAGATTGATGGGGATCAATGGCTCTAAATATCATCTTATCGGCTGTTGAGTACCAAATTTGTATTTCCAGCTTTGTTCTTACCCCCTCCCACCACACACACACACACACACCCCTCCAAAATTGTGTAGCCAAATGACTACTTGCCTTTTCTGTTATGTTCCCTTGAACAATTACTTAATCTCCTTGGTTTCCTAAATGGTAAAAGGAGTGTTAAGTACTAACCTCATAGGGTTGTTGTGAGGATTAAATGACTTAACCTATGGAAAGTGCCTAAACCAGTAAGCATGAAGGGATACTAACTGCAGTTACTCCACCTCTCCACTGAAATAGCTAATGGATATACCCAAACACAATTTTGGATTTCCCCACCCTACACTCCACTCCACCCTCCAGTGCCTTAGTGTATTGTCACTCTCATGCGGGACCCCAATAACTCCAACGGGGATGACATGAGGATCTAGAGGCCGAATGAGAGACTTGGAGGCAGCCAATGAGACCTAGAGTTTTACCAGCGGGAAACCTACATATAGTGATGGCCCAGCAGCAACAGTCAGGCTGGGCAGAAAAACTGCAACTGCTTAAGGAAAGGGTGCACTTCACATAGCATCCTCACTTAGCATCCTCCCCCTGGCAACCTCCATTTAACCCAAAACAAAGGCCTCCATCTCCTACACGGCCACGTTCTACAGGACAGGCTGGGAGTGCAGGTGTTTCTCATAGAGAAGGAACGACTCTCCCGGTTGGCTATGCGCAGAACTCCGAACACCCATTCAAGTGTGTCTGCCATACAGGGTCATTTTCAGGGCATGTGCAAGTTAAATTATTGCTATCAGATGTGTCTATCAGACAGTCACCATTTTCATAACAACCACAAACTAAAAACCTCAAATAATTTAGAAAAGCCATCGCTTGTGAAGAACATCTCAGGGTGGGGGTGAGAGTTCACTGCCCACCCCCCCCGCCGCGTTCACCCATCATTGCATCCAGCAAGGGTTGTGCGCCTCTTTGGGCTCTAGTGGGATGAGGCATAAATGCTATAACTCTGTGAACCCAAACCCCTTGCTCCCCCAGACCCAGAAAATCTAAACCTCCTAC
Source organism: Piliocolobus tephrosceles (assembly GCF_002776525.5). Lineage (NCBI taxonomy): Eukaryota > Metazoa > Chordata > Mammalia > Primates > Cercopithecidae > Piliocolobus > Piliocolobus tephrosceles. The sequence continues at coordinate 64,438,126 of NC_045435.1, read as the reverse complement.
CTTGCATAGTCTCCCCTATTTAGGTAGCTCAGTCCTTTGCCAACCAGAGCTTGGATTTTCCTCCTCACAGATTTGTTTTGTTAACCAATCCTCTGGGACAAGGGAAACTTGAGGTTCCATGTTACAAAGACCTGCTTGTCCTCTTCAGAGAAGGTAAGGGAAAAAAACAGTTTGTTCCTTTGGGCTAAGCCTACAGGAAAATAAGCTGGTGAATTTCTCAGCTTATTTTTCAGATGTTCTTGCCAAGAAGGAAGGCTCAACTATTAAGGGCTCAGGAGGGAAGCAGGTTTTTAGCAGGATTGATCAGGAAGGGTTTTTGGAGGGCTTGGACATTCTTGCCCTCCCCCACTGTCCACAAAGGAAGTTGAGAGTGTGTGGCTAGGACAGTGAGCTGTGAGCACATTCTGTCTCCCAGGACAGAGAGACTTCCCAAGCCCTCTCTAGGAGGGCAGAGAGGAGTCTCCAAGCCTGTTAGACCCACCCGTTAAATAAATAGGATACAGTTCCTTCACAAGGACCCCTAGCCGGCGAGGTTCAAGTGTGCCTGGTTGGACTGGATGTGGTTACAGCTGAGTTGACTTGTGGCCCGTGCCGTGCATGCCCCATATCAGCCTCAGGTGGACCTCTGCAGGACCACTGCAGGTGTTTGTGCTCGGCCCACCCACCCCAGTCTCCCGCTTTGCTTTCCAGCACCTTCTTGTGGCCCTGAACCTCTAAGGGTCACCTGTCCCAACACCTCTGCACAACCTGTTCTTTCAGACTGTGATGCAGCTCTGGAAGTTCCTGAATATAACCCACCTTCCTACCTGTATTCAGATGTTTATTGGAAACCACCAATGTGGCAGTTGCTGTGCAAAGCATTGGCAGAAAGACATTTCTGCACACACATTTAATGCTCTCAGGATGCTCACCATCTGGAGCCCTGGCTTTCAACCTTAGCTGCACATTGGAATCATCTGGAATCATCAGGGAGCACTCCTGATACCTGAGTCTCACCCCTAGAGAGTGATTTCATTGGTCTGACATGTGGCCAGGACATGGGGAGTTTAAAAAGCTTCTAGCTGATTCTAGCGGGAAGAGCTGAGAACCACTGATGCAGAGGTCAGATTCGTGAGCAGTTAGAATAGGATGTGAAAGTGCTGAGAGGTGCCCCAGGGGACACTGCAAAGGGTCCTCCCCTAGTCCAGGTGGAGGAAGGAGGTCAGGGAGGCTTCCTAGGGGAGGTGACCGCTGGGCTGTTTTAAAGGACGAGTAGAGTGTATTAAGTAACCCAGGGTGGGGTTAATGTGGGGGAGGGAGAATGAACTGTAGAGGAAGGAAGGAAAAATGTGAGTAGGTAGGTAGGTAGGTAGGTGGGTGGGTGGGAAGTGAATTGGACACCGTGCAATGTGAGAGTTCGAAGGTTCTAGGTGGTAAGATAAGGAGCTGAAGAGGTCAGTAGGGGCAAAAGCATGTAGAGCCTTGTATGACTTTAACATAAAGGCAATAGGGAGCTGTCATGCCAAACCCCTATCAACTCCAGTGGGCATGGCACCATGTTCACGAGATGAAAGGAGAGACCCAGTCATGTGATTTTATTGGGGGCTTAACATCCAGGGGAGAGAGTCCAGTGGTAGCAGCCTGGACAGGGGAGCTGCAACTGCTTGCAAAAGGCATGCAAGTTTATATAGCGTTTTCACTTGGCATCCTTTCCCTAACAGTTAGGCCAAAACAAAGGGCCTCGATCCCTTGCACACCCTGTGTTCCACAAAAAGGAATAGGGGCCCAGATGTTCCTCAGAGAGAAGGAATGAATCTCTGGGTTGGCCATGCTTGGGTTCCCTAGCTCAGAACACACACTCAGGTGCCTCAGCCATGCAGGGTCATTCTCAGGGTATGCTTATTGTTCTCAGGTGCATTTACCCTAAGGGAGCCATTGAGTGATTGTAAGGTGTGGTGGAGCGGAATGAGATATGGATTTTGGAGTCATCTCAGGCAGCTGTGTGGATGATGGATTGCCTGGGTAGGAGGGGAGGGAGTGATGGGGATCTGTTAACATTAATAGATCCTCTAGCGCTATGTATCCCTCTACAAATACCCCATAATAACTGGATACCATTTTACCCCGGTGGATGGTAGGCAGTCACACCTGACAGCAATAGCAAGCACTGCCTCAGAATGACCCTTTATGGCCGACTCACCTGCCTGTGTGGTCAGAATTCTTAGTATGGCCATCCTGGAGATTAGTTCCTTATCTATGAGGAATATCTGAGCCTCCGGCCTGTCCAGCGGAACATGGGCTGTGCAGGGCCTTGAGGCCCTTTGTTTTGGGTTAAATGAAATTTGCGAGGTGGAGGTTAGGGGGAGGGTGCTAAGTGAGGGTGCTATATAAACTGCATGCTTCTGGCAAGCAGTTGCAGTTTTCCTGCGCAGCCCACCACCACTGGACCCTCCCTGTAAGGTTTCCCCTGGTAAAACCCTGGATCTTGTTTATGGGCTCTGGGTCTCTTTCTTGGCCTCTGGAGCCTGGTGCCATCCCTGTTGGAGTTAGCAGGGGTCTGACATGACACACAGGGCATAGCCTGGGCTATATACAGAGGTCAGCCCTTTATATGTATCATCCCTATGAGATTGTCATCATCCCCATTTAATGGATGGACAATCCAAGTTAAAGAACTTGCCTGAGGCTCACAGGGCTAATGAGGTGACTGAGTGGACTCCAACTCAGCAAAGCCAGCACTCCTAACCTTTAAGTGTTTGCCCCTTCCCACTGTTGACTGCAGTGTCCTAAGTGCTGCTAGCATCACTCATGGTTCAGCTAATGTCTGCATTTTAATACGGGCCTTCTGTTACCTTAAAGCAATGACTTTTCCTAATCGATCCAGATGTCTGATGCCCCGGTGGCACAATCTAAGGACATAAAACCCACTTGCCCCAGTAAATCATTCTGATTTGCGCAGAAAATTCAAAGGCTTTTAGCCACATGTGTTCATCAGTTCTAAACTCAAAGCAGATCACCCGGACAGGATAGAAGGACTTGAGCTAGGTTCCTGCCTCTCTCCTGGTCCTAAATCACAAGGGAGAGCAGCTTATTAGAGATGCAGATGCTCCAGGCCTGCTGAATCAGGACCTCTGGGTGTGGCACCTGGGAATCCACGTTGCATAAGCTCCCGCTATTATCAGCCTAGAGCAGACAGCTGCTTCAGCTCCTGCGTCTTCAGGAGTTGGGCGGCGGGGGGGTCGGGGGGTGGTCTCCTGAAATAATTGTTCCTTCCCCTTCCTTCTGCACATCACCTTAAAGGATCCCATGTGCACATGAATTTTGAAGCCCAATATCTCTCTTAACCACCTGCAAATCTGCAGGTCTTGGTACACAGCCTGTCTCCCATGACTACTCCTGTCCAGTAGATCAAGTGACACGCACAGACCCAGGTAAAAGCAATGGGGGATTGCAAAGCTGATGATCAAGAAGTGAGAGGTGGGGTGAAGGTAATTTGTAGCTGACAGGCAGGTGATCCTTTTTCCTTTAACCAAAATGGACTACAGCTTGAGTCTGGCCTAATTTCCTTACTCAAGTGCTTAAGGGCAAAATCTGTGTCTGCAGGGCACAAGGTTGCTCTCTGGTGGTAATCGCACGGTGGGATGTCCTAACAAGGGGTGATCCGCAAAGCCTCTGAGGATTGCTTAGGTTTTAGCAACCTGGTCGCAGAAGGATTTGCTTTGAAATCTAGAATAATACAAATTGCCTGCCTCAGCAGAAAACGCTTTTATGTAGCAAAGCTAATGAGGAAAACATTGCCTGCAACCGACCCACCGAATACCCAGCCATATGCCCCTGGTGACTCGTCTTTAAGAAATGAGACGCTTTGATCCCCAGCCAACTTCTGCTGCTCTAAACTTGAATGGAGTTTTGCTGGCCAAGCTCTTCATTCAGGATTGTAATTTAGTAGTGAGGAAACAGTTCCTTAGAACTCACTGAGAGATACTGAAGTCTCCAGAATAAGGGCAGAGGAGCGGCCTTTGTCCTAGAGACAGGCAATGACCTGGTCACAGTCCTGTCCACTTAAGTGCAGCTCTGCCTAGACATTTCACGGTGCCAACCAGTTGCCTCTCCAGCTGGTCACATTCCACAACTTCCCTCTTTCTGGGAAAGGCCCAGGAAGTGGTTAATGGATCTTTTTCATCTTAAACCTGAAAAAGCAAATCAAATGTTCAAAGACTAAAACGTGTAATTACAAGTTTGATCTAAGGTAAGACTCAAGCAAGAGAAACGATTCCCTAGAATAAGGATTGGGAGAGATTTCCTTGCAGAGAATTAGGGGAGGGGAGGTTCCCATGTTTGGGGTGGAATAATGACTTTTTGTTATTTTTTAGGATCTTAAAATATTTCATTCATTTCATTGTGCCTGACCTGTGTCGCCAAGTGAATAGTCTGTGTTTTGATTCCCAAGCCTAATTCAAACAGCTAAACTTACTAAAATTACATTTGGTCATCACTACAGTGTTTTCTCTAACCACCTCCCAAATTTGCCCTTTTTATTAGTGATACAGCAACTTACATTGTATAACACACAGCTTATGACTTATTTTTTTGGTCCTATGAGTGGCCATACCTGTCCCCGAGGAAGGAAGATACATAGTTAGGTGGAATGTTTGGTTCAGTGTCCACCTGATTGTTCAGCCTATGGATAGATCGAGGCCTAAGTGTTCAAACCACTTCCTAAATGGTCTAGGGCAGTTCCCATGGCAACACCACCTCATTGACACAACCGGGTTCTCATTTACCAGCCCACAATCCAGGTGAGCTTTCCTGCCACCAGGTGGAGACTGACTCAAATCTATAAACTGGGATATTCTCTGCATATCCAAGAGGCAGATCATTTGACAGGGAAAAACCACACAAAGATAGGCTAGTGATTCCCAAACATGACTGCTCAGAGGTACCAAAGGGGCACTTGAAATACGCAGATGGCTGCCTGTAGATGACATTAAAATTGTCTTGCTGAATGTGATCATTGCATTTGTGATGCAGAGTGATTTGCTTTAGAATATTCAGGCACAAATAAAAAGAGCGTTGGCCCCCAAAGAAAATAGTGTCATATGCAAATTAGGTAATTAGAGAGCATTTGCTGTTTCTAAAGATGTGGGCAGGGCTTAGGGAAATCAAAAAGGGGTGAAATAAGCAACACTAGGGAAACCACAATTCTTAGACCTGAAGTGACAAGGAGAGGGAATGGTTAAGATACACGGACAGATGCAGGCTGCCAGGGAAGGCTGGCTGCCTGGAGCTGTGCCCTGGGGTGGAGGGACACAGCCATTGCCAACGCCCAAGGACAGGGGAGCCAGGGAAATGCATGGCCCAACCTTGCTCTCCTCCTAATTTCCAGTCCCTGCTGGAGCCAAAAGGCAAGGGAACCTGGGGAAAGCAGTTGTTGAGTTCATCCTTCCTGAGGCTCAGAGCAGGGTAGAGTGGACCCGCTCTGGTGGTGGTGAATAGAGAACAGCCTGCATAGGCTAGATCAAACAAATAAGACAAAGCCTTGGTGACTATTGAAGCTGGCCAATGTATACTTAACGGGGCCATTGCCTTTCTTAGTATTGAGTCTTTGTACTTTTTCATCATTAAGTTAAAAGCAATACAGATTCCTGGGCCTGACTCCAGACCTGGCCAATCTGAATCTTTATGGTATGGAGCCCAGGAATCTGGGTTAAAAAAAAAACCCTCAGGTTTTAGCCTCTCATCTAATCGAAGTTTTTTTTTGTTTTTGTTTTTGCTTTTTAATTTAACAGCAAACTCTGTAAAAAGAAAAACTGAGTCCCTGTAGAAGTGACTTGTTCGAAAATCTCAGCGAGTCAGCCATTGAGATTGGACAGAATGGAAGAAATCAGTCCCAGAAGAGTTCTTAGCAATGTCAGTGGCAGCAAGAATACTATGGCTATTATAGCCACGTTCTGAGCGCTCACTGTAAAGAGTTTAAAACAAGGCCCAGTGCATAAAACTACTCAACAAATCATAGCTGTTATTCCTAGCAGTTGTTTTAAGTCTGGACAAACTTGAGGTCACTATTATTTCCTTTTTTCTTCCTTTTCAAACAGATGAAGAAACTGAAATCCAGATAAGCTAAGCCCCTTCCTGGGTGTCACTCTAGTTACTAGGTTTTGGACACAAGCCTGTAAAATTCCAAAGCCCAAGAGGTTAATGTAGTTTGTAGGAGAACACACTCCCTTCTGAATCTAGGCTGTGTTGGCAGCACCATCTTCACTTTGCTTCTCCAAGTTCCACTTTGGGCTTGTGGGTCTATAGTGTTATTGCATCACACATCACTTTTCCTACACAACTGGAGCAGCAATGAGACTTTTCTAAGTTCCCGGAGGGCAGGGACTGAGCCTTCATAGAGCTAGCCAGCCTCAGCATGCCTCAGTACCCGGCACCCAGTAAACACCAAAGGGACGTTTTTTGATGACCAAATGAAACAAAGTCAACCCTTAAACATGCATAGTAGGGCCAGGCACAATGGCTAATGCCTGTAATCCCAGCACTCTGGGGACCTGAGGTGGGAGCACTGCTTGAGGCCAGGAGTTTGAAAGCAACCTGGGCAGCAGTATAGCAAGACCCCATCTCTCCAAAAAGTAAAAGTATAATTTAAAAAGAATAGCAATCCACCCATTTGCCATGCTTCCATTTTTGTACCTTGGTAATCAAGGCTAATAGATTGCCAAAGTCCTTGTCAGGACTGGTAAATTATCAAAGTCCTTGTTAGGCCTGGAAACAATTTTGAAATCCTCAACTGAGCATGTTATTCAGCCACAGTTTATGAGTTGGAGTGGGCTTGTGAGATAAACTTTATTGTGCTGCACCTTTGTAGCAAGCTTTTCAAAATTTGTTACCCTTCATCCAAGAATGTTATTGTTTGTTGAAAATAAGATCACAGATCTCAGATTCAGAAGAAAACCTAGTCCAGGCCCTACACGTAAATGTTGGCTGAGTGCCTTTGAACCAATTACCCACCTTCTCTGAGCTTGAAGTCCTTGGTTGTAGATTGGGAATGCCAACATCCATTCCCCATGGTTCTTACAAGAATTAAAGGAGAAAGCATTTCCAACAATACCTGATACAATCTGAAGCATCATATAAATATACATTTGTTATCAAAAACAATCATGCCACTGGCCTTATGGGAGTAGATGCTAGTTATTCTCTATGATATTAACTGTATAAATGTAGCAGAGGCATCCTGGGTAGCCCCAAGTCTTTCTTATGAACCTCTTGTTGATTTATCGTCCATAAAGGTAGGAAAATGTACTTTGAGCCTATTTTATACTTTCTATGATCCATTGAAATATGAGGTCAATAAGTTTACTGTCTTTTGCGTCAAGTAGCTTCTCCCTTTATCTTCTAAAACAATCCCCTAGTTACAGCAAATTCTCCTGCTGTTTCAGACCTTCTTGCTTATATATGGTAACTACAATCCTTTATCTAAAACTCTCAGGCCAGGCTGGGCGTGGTGGCGTACGGGCAGATCACCTGAGGTCAGGAATTCGAGACCAGCCTGGCCAACATGGTGAAATCCTGTCTCTACTAAAAATACAAAAATGAGCCGGGTGTGGTGGTGGGCACCTGTAGTTCCAACTTCTCAGGAGGCTGAGGCAGGAGAATCGCTTGTACCTTGGAGGCGGAGGTTGCAGTGAGCCGGGATTTTGCCACTGCACTCTAGCCTGGGTGACAGAGCGAGACTTCAAAAAAAAAAAAAAAACAAAAACAAAACAACAACAACAACAAAAAACTCAGGCCAGATGTATTATGAAATCTAGGATTTTTTGAATGTTAAAAAGGCAATATTCCATGTACACAATTTATTATTTAACACCGATCATTGAACTCATTAATCCTTCTACACAGGAAAACATTAATATTCACGTTAAGTGGACTAAATAAGTCACATTATGCCAGATAAGGTCGGGATGAATAAGTTTAGTTTAGGCTCAGGTTTGGTCATCAAATTAATTACCAAAAAAAAAAAAAAAAAAAAAAGTTTTCAGAGCTTTCTGGATTTCAGAATTTCAGATAAGGGAATGTAGGTCTCAGCTTCTGTATTTCACAGGGAGGAGTAGTCCGAGTAGGTGGCTACCAACAAGGATAAAATTAGCCAGGATCCCAACAGGCAGCAGTTCAAATGCACAAAAAGCAACCTCCTCTTTTCAGTAACTATGCATTCCTTCCTCCTCTGCATTCCTGCATGCTGCTGCCAGTGCTGATGTGCTAAAACATAGCTTGCATCATGTCACTCCCTGACTCAACACCCTTCTGTGGCTCGCTAACATTCAGCTCCTTAGCCTGACACAAAAGACCCTTAGTGATCTAACCTCTGACTGACTTGAAGTCTCATCTCTTGGTCTTCCTCCAGAAATCACCTGTTATTGGCAAATCCTCAACACTAGACACTTGCAGTGCTTGGGCCAGCTCTGCCTGGCGTGTCCTTGTCCTCCCCTTCGTCTTGCTGAAATTGCATTCAACTACCAACAGGTGGCTCTAAGGTTAACCCTTTACTGACACCGACACTTCCCTGCACACAGCTGGGCGTATGGTTCTGTGAGCTCTAATCCAGAAGGTGGCTGCTCTCCCCCGAACCAGGCTCCACCAGCGAGGGGACGCTATACCTCGATATCACCAGTACCCCACACCAGGAACATTGTAGGTGCTCAAACCACACAGAGATGATCAGACCACCTGCTAAAGGGTATTATCTCCTACTTAATACCCCTTAGCAGCTTCCACTGCACTTAGAATAAAGCCCCAAATCTTAACAAGGCCCCAATTCATCAGGTCTCTGCCTACCTTGCCCCGTTTTATCTCAGTACCTCATCTTCCCATCTGTGGTCCAGCTACATTAGCCTGTTTAGTTTATGGGAAGCCCTACGTCCCTTCCCCTTTCACATGGTTAGCCCGTCCTCATCCTGTATCTTTCAACATAGGCATCACTTCCTCAGAGAATGGCGTGCCTTTGTTTCATGTGATAGAGGGATCAGACTGCCCACACACTATCCTTTCTGCCTTTGTCCTTGGTTTTAGAATCATGATTTAATTTTAGGGTGACATGAGCCCAATTAAAGTCTATTATTTCCCAGCCTTGCTTGCAGCTAGGTGGCCATGAAACAGGGTTCTGATGAGGACATGTAAGTGGAATTTGATTAATACTTACAGGAAAGCTCTTTAAAGGGGTATAGCGTTTTATTCTTCAGCCTTCCTGGCATATGATGAACCTGATGCCTGGAGCTCCTGCAGCCTTCTAGCACCATGAGATATGCTAAAAATTATGGGCCAGAGGACAGAAGGGGCCTGAGTTCCTGATGACTGTGGAGGGACCGTACCAGCCATCTCTGAATTTTATTTATGAGAAAAACAACTGCTAATATTTAAATCACTGTGATTCTTAAAAATGGGGAAAAAAAAATCCTGTAAATCTAATCCTACCATTATGTTATTATCTGAATTTGTAATTAAACATTTATTTGAAGGATTATTTGATTACTGTCTCTCCCAGTAGACAGATTGTTAATAGCCTGGAGGATAGGCGCAATATGGATTTTTGCTTACATTGCTACATGGCCAGTGTGTAGTAGGTACTCACTAAGGAAACAAATGTCCTCTTATTTTATATCAGTCTGGAAGCTTGCCACCAGGTCCTTCTGTTTAGATCTCCAAGCTTACATGTATTAGTCTGTTCTCATGCTGCTAATAAAGCCATACCTGAGACTAGGTAATTTCTAAAGGAAAGAGAATTCATTGACTCACAGTTCCACATGGCTGGGGTGGCCTCACAATCATGATGGAAAGCAAAGGGGAAAGCAGGACATGTCTCACATGGCAGCAGGCAAAAGAGTTCGTGCAGGGGAACTCTCATTTATAAAACCATCAAATCTCGTGAAACTTATTCACTACCACGGGAGCAGCATGAAGGAACCGCCCCATGAGTTAATTATCTTCACCTGGCCCCACCCTTGACCTGTGGAGAGTATTACAATTCAAGGTGAGATTTGGGTGAGGACGCAGCAAAACTTTATCATTGCAGTTTGCATTGTACATAGAAATGATGACTCTCAGACACTTGAGGTAAGAAAATAATTCCTCCAAATAAAGATCCTTCTGCACATCCTTCTTCTTTCCCTAGTGTCTGCTGTTCAGGAAGGTTCCAGCTGGTGCAGTTCCATCTCTCTCTTATCACGCTCCTCTTGTGCCATTATTCTTTCATCCTTTTTCATCTAATGAGTCAGAACTGCTTATCCTGTAACATACCGTGCTTTTCCCTTTCTCCTGGTCTGTGCATGTGCTGTTCCTTCCTGGAACTCATTTACCTCTCTAAGGCCTAGTCATCCACAGGCCTCCCTTTGATGGTGCCTCCTCCAGGAGGCCTTTCCAGTCCCTGTAAGCCCAGGCCCTTCCCTATGGTGCTCCTGGGCCTCCCTACTCTCCATTACAGCATTTACAATGTTGTATGATTTCCTATATCCTCTATATTATGAGTTGAATTGTATTCTCCAACAAGATATGTGGAAGTCCTAACCCCCGAACCTATAAATGTGATCTTACCTGAAAATAGGGTCTTTGTAGATGTAATCAAGTTATGATGAGTTCATTAGGGTGGGCCCTCATCGGATACGAAGTGTGTCCTTTTAAGAAAAGGAAAATCTGGATACACAGACAGACAGAGGGAAAATGCCGTGTAAAGACAAAGGCAGAGATTGGAGTGATGCATCTGGAATCAAGGCATAGCAAGGACTGCTGGTTCCTACCAGAAACTAGGAAAATGCACAGAGCACATTCTCCCCCACAGGGAACCAACCTGCTAACGCCTTAATTTTGGACTTGTAGCTATTCGTGTGAGAGAATAAATTTCTATTGTTTTAAGCCACCCAATGTGTGGCACTGTGTTACGGCTGCCCGAGTAAATGAATGTACCCTATAAGGCTAAAAACTACAGGGATGGAGATGAGGCTGCTCTTGTCATGGGAAGGCCTGTATCCATCTCCTCTGAATTCTGAGCATCCAATCTTGGCCATGATTAGCAGCATCACTGATGGTTTCGCCTGGGTACCATGTAGGCCCTTGACCTATTATTGCCATCTCTAGGGTGACCTCATGAGAGACACTTTTCCCCTGGGGCCCCTGTGTGTTTTTGTCCTCCCAGCTGTTCCTCCCACCCTCTCTAGCACAAGACCTAAGCCTCTGACTGCATCTCCCCACTCCTCTCAGTAAGATCCATACTGTCAGAACAGTGACTGCTAAACCACCAGGACAATTCCTTTTTCTTCTAGAATCATCCTTCAGTCTTCCAGAAACCTAAACATTGGCTGACTGCTCCTGCCAAAGCCCCATAAAACCATCAGCATGTGCTCCTGGCACCTGTTTGGAGCCTTCTCAAGAGTGTACAGTATTGTGGTTTGAATTGTGTCCCCCAAAAAGCTATGTTCAAGTCCCAACCCTGGTACCTGTGAACATGATCTTATTTGGAATTAGGGTCTTTGCAGATGCAGTCAACTTATGATGAATTCATAATGAATTAGGGTGAGTCCTTAATCCAATATAATTGGAGTCTTCATGAGAGGAGCAGAGGAACCGAAACAGACACACAGAGGAGGTGTCGCCATGTGAAAACATAGATGCCCAGGAAGAAAAACACGTGACCACAGAGGCAGCTATGGGAGTCATGCAGCTACGAACCAAGAAACACCACCAATTATAGCAACCAGAAGCTAGGAAGAGAGGATGTGGCCCTGCTGACCCCTTGATTTTAGACTCCTAGTCTCCAGTCCTGAGAGAGAATACATTTCTGTTCCTTTAGGCCAATCTGTGAGGCTTTGTTATGGCAGCCCTATGAGAGACTGAATATACAAATAGACCATGGCCAGACAATATGTAAAGCAGACCTCTGATCCACAACCTGAAGCAACCAGCCCAGGAAGCCCACCTACTGCCTACGGCAACTAGTCCAGAAAGTTAGACTCCTGTCTGTAGTACCAGACCAGGATGCCACACAACAACATCTGTAGCAATCAGCCCCAAGTGGCCAGGATATCATCAATAACTGACAGTTTCCCCAACTTGTGTTCCCACGTTCAACTTAGGCCCAATCAGGGGAAACCAAAGACGCACTCTAGCCCATCACATAGGATTACCCCACTTCTCGTTAGCCCACCTCCCATCCTAACAACCTGAATCAGGGCTAAAATCTTCCCCTTCTTCCCTTTACAAAGCTTTCTGGTTCCCTGCCTGCTTTTGTGTCTCTGTCAAATACACATGATGGTGGCTGACTCCCTTCCTGTAGCAAGTTCAGGTTGGTCTCATTCGGGTTGAGGGTAACTAATGAGGACTGGGAAATGAATACACCCGCATTTTTTAAATAAAGTCTTAGGCTAACAGTGTCCAGGTTCCTTCTTGTACACATCTTTCTCTGACATCGTTTTAGGCAGTTTTAGAGAGGTGAGCTTATTTTGAACGTATTTTCTGACTCATTAAAATATCTCATTCACCGTAATCTCCCCAGCCCCCAGCTGAATGCCAGGCAGATAATAAGTGCTCAATTAATAACTTGTTTAATGGACTTGATGGTTCTCTTTTACCTGCCTGGGTAGAGATCACCTGGCCAGAGCATTATACTTCACAGGGGAAAGATGTTGTACAGAACAGGCACAGCCTCATGCTTATTTAATACCCTAATAAAGGAGTTTTCCCACTAGATACTGTGATCCGGAGTGGACGGTTAATCACAGCTGGTCAATATTTATGAGGCCAGAAACCCAGCTGTGCCGTATGAGTTATTTACAAGCCAATTCTGGAGCCCATAAGCTTGCCTGTGAGGCCCACCTGTTCCTAGGAACTGGCGCTAGTGAGTCCGCCAAGGCGCGAAGTAGAGACAGCGTCCTCATCCCAGCAATTCAAATGACAACTCAGACGCCCCCCTGCTGTCTTCCTGGAGCAGTAGGCATTTCTTTTGAATAAAAAGGTAAACTTGGCTTTTCTTCACTGCAAGCTTCAACACTCGCTTCACCTAACCCCCTCCAGGTAATCACAGCAAAAACAGAAAAATCAGACAGGCACCAGGTACCCTAAGGCACTAGTTTTTCAACCTGGCTGTGTGTTAGAAGCACCTGGGGGTGCTTGTTGAAACTGCAAGTACTAGAGTCTCACCTCGCCATGCAAGTGGGGCTGGGTACTGGGGCTTTTAAACATGCTCCCTGGGTGCCTGAGATTTGGGGTACCTGAAACCAATTTACAGATTCGCTCTGATGAGAACCACTGTGTCTAAGGCCCTTGGATTTAAAAGCAAAATGCCACACATGTGGGCATTCAGACTAATTGTGGAGATTCTTCAGATCTTGAAATGAGACATATCTGGTCTACATGAGCAGCAGCATGGACTCATAAAAAAGCTCAGGCTTTGATTTGCATTTTTTTGTGTTAGAATGGCAATCATTAAAAAAGTCAGGAAACAACAGGTGCTGGAGAGGATGTGGAGAAATAGGAACACTTTTACACTGTTGGTGGGACTGTAAACTAGTTCAACCTTTGTGAAAAACAGTGTGGTGATTCCTCAAGGATCTAGAACTAGAAATACCATTTGACCTAGCCATCCCACTACTGGGTATATACCTTTCAAAGGATTATAAGTCATGCTGTTATAAAGACACATGCACACGTATGTTTATTGCAGCACTATTCACAACAGCAAAGACTTGGAATCAACCCAAATGTCCATCAGTGACAGACTGGATTAAGAAAATGTGGCACATATACACCATGGAATACTATGCAGCCATAAAAAAGGATGAGTTCATGTCCTTTGTAGGGACATGGATGCAGCTGGAAACCATCATTCTCAGCAAATTATTGCGAGAACAGAAAACCAAATACCGCATGTTCTCACTCATAGGTGGGAATTGAGCAATGAGATCACTTGGACACAGGAAGGGGATCATCACACATCGAGTCCTATTGTGGGGTGGGGGGAGGGATAGCATTAGGAGATATACCTAATGTAAACGACGAGTTAATGGGTGCAGCACACCAACATGGCACATGTATACATATGTAACAAACCTGCACGTTGTGCACATGTACCCTAGAACTTAAAGTATAATTAAAAAAAAAAAAAATCAGGCTTTGGGGTCTGAGAGCCGCCCCGCCTGGCTCTGCATCTTCCCAGCTGTGTGGCTTTAGTTGTGCTGAATCCCTGTTAACCTCAGTGGATTCAAGAGGCTGAAGACAGAGCCAGCAAAAGAGATATGACATTTTATTTGGGGTTTCCATACAGGGGAGAGTCCAGCAGCAGCAGGGTGAGCAGGAGAACCGCAACCCCCTGAACACAGCATGTAGTTTATGCAGTATTTTCACTTAACACCCTTCCCCTAACGACCTCCACCTGGCAACCTTCATTTGACTCCCTCCCCCCCAAACTCAGGGCCTCAATCCCCTGTGCCACAGGACAGGCCAGGGGCTCAGATGTTTGTAGATCAGGAATGATCTCTGGGTTGGTCACCCCCGGATTCCCCAGCTCGGAACATACATTCAGGTGCATCTGCCATACAGGGTCATTTTCAGGGTGTGCTCAAGTTATTGCTATTAGGTGTGTTTACCCCACAGCACATCGCTTGCACTCTCTGAACCTGTGTCGTTGTCATAAAAGTGGATAATAAAGGTTATTTTGAGGATTCATGCGTTTAGCACAATGATGACAGAAAATATAGCAAGCACCTACCTGTTCCCAGCAATATGCCAGACAATGGAGATAAAGTGGTAAATAATAAACAGTGCTTGCCCTCTTACAGCTTGTAGCCTAGTCTAAGGGACAGACATGAAATAATTACACAAACAAACAGGTCATTTCATGTGTGATAAACTCAGCGAAAGAGAAGCATAGCATATTACCGGAGTGTGAAACTGATGACCGTGAGCTCCTCCAAGAGTCGGTGATAGGAATTCCAATTAGAGAGCTGCTGATGAGGAGGAGTACCCGGCCATGGAAGGGGTCGGAGGCTCGAAGGGGCTTTCCAGGCAGAGTTTTCAAAAGTCTTGTGGCAGGATTGAACGGTCAGGAATCTAAAAGATATTCTAGAAAAACCTTTGCAAATAAAGTTTAAAGCTTCCCCAATTTAAACAGAAATAGAGCCCTGCCTAAATGAAAAAGGCTACTAAGTAGAACTTGCTTATTGTGGTAGACAAGCCTTGGGGTTCTGGCCAGTTGTCTGCATCCATCTCTGAGAATTCTCTTCCTTCAGCCATGGGGGAAGGAAGGCCCCTCAGCCTAATGGGACCTGTGTCAGTCCAGCCCTCTGCTGCAGCTGTTCATCCAGGAGTGAGCATTGGCTGGCTTCTTGCCACTTAAATACTTCTCTCTCTCTCTCTCTGAATCAAGAAACAGAGATGGCCATTTAGTTACTTTAATGACACAACTTTAGAATGTCCAGACTTCTGCTTCAGAGAGATGCCTGGCTCCCACCTTCTGATAAGGCTGGTGGTTTAGCATTTCCTTAAATTCCACCCAAGTAGCCATTGTGAGTAGGTTATCATTCTTTATAAATAAACAATTTCTAGATCTTTCCACCTCCACCTCCACCTGGGGTTCTACAAGGCCTGGCATTCATCAGGTTAAATCCCCTCACTTTCGTATCTCTTCTGGTCCTGGTCATTTCCGTTGCTGACTCCCTCGAAGATTGAGTTCCTGTGAATGGCTTTACGGTCACGGGTCTCAGGTAATTCCCATTAGATGGTGGCTGGCAGGTGCAACAAGGCACTGTGGGGTCGCACACTGGGATTACTGAAGCTCTGCTCAGTGCTCTGACCTAGCAGAACATTCCCTAGCAAAGAACAGGGCCTGACATAACTCTCTTCCACACCTCAGCTGACATTCCTCTAACAAGGCAAGCGAGGTTGTACATCCACAGGTCCCTGCCATCCATGAACCCCCTACCCAAGACAGTGAGACTCTTCTGAGGCCTGGGAAGTTGTTGGGAACCCCTGGAGGTGGGTAGGATGGGATTTAATATTTAGTGAACAGTTACTCTACAACAGGCATATTACTGGGTATTTTTTTCAGTTGACTGTCACTGTCACCAGTGAAGTAAATATCTTTTCCCATTTTAGTGAGAAAACTGAAGCTCTGAAGGTTTAAAAACATGTTCATTTGCAATGATGTAGCTCAAATTACAATCCACCTATGTTCTGCGCCTTTCAATAGCCAGGTGACTCACCCTTTTAATCAAAGCTTCAGAGAGGTAAGGTAAGGGCTCTGGAACTGTTGCAAAGATGGACAAAGGGGTTGCATGATAACAGACTTCCAGAGCCATGATGACAACGAGAAAGGGAACGTTTCTACCCTACATCCCTAGAGGAACTTAAGGGCAGGCTTCGTGTGTGTGTGTGTGTGTGTGTGTGTGTGTGTGTGTGTATAGAGGATAATTTAAAAAATCAATCTGTTCTCTTGCTGCTATGGAGACACACCACAGACTGCGTAATTTATTTTTTTAAAAAAGGTTTAATTGACTCACAGCTCCACATGGCTGGGGAGGCCTCAGGAAACTTACAATCATGGTGGAAGGCACCTCTTGACAGGGCAACAGGAGAGAGAATGAGTGCCTAGCAAAGGGGGAAGCCCCTTACAAAACCATCAGATCTCATGAGTGCTAACTCACTATCATGAGAACAGAGGAAACCGCCCCCAGGATTCAATTATCTCCACCTGGTTCCTCCCTTGACATGTGGGGATTACAGAAACTGCAATTCAAGATGAGATTTGGGTGGGGACACAGTCAAACCATATAATATATATAGCTGTATATCTATCAATCATCTATGATCTATCTGGCCTCAGAAATCTCAATTCCTGACTGTTCAGGAGAAGGCGGAGAAGATTCACGTAATGCGGGCCTTTGAGTGATTCTGAATGGGCAGTATGCCTTTTAAAGTGGTTGAGGGTGCCCTGGTTTCTTTTTATTAATCCGGAAAGGTAGTAGGCTGCGGTGCCATATCAAGAGCCCCAGACTCAGTCAGAAACCCTCAGTTCCATTTCTGATCTTGCTCTTTCCTAGCTGTGTGACCTTGAGCAAGTCCTTATCTTCTCTGATCTTCAATTTCTACCTTTGTAAAATTGTGGTAATAATGACACCTAACTTAGAAGCTTTTTAGGGGGATTATTCCCCTCACTTTGCAAGTGAGGAAACTGAGGCTCAGACATTCATTCATTCTTCCCACAGACATTTTTTATTTTTGAGATGGCGTATTGCTCTGTTGCCCACGATGGAGTACAGTGGTACAATCAACAGCTCACTGCAGCCTCAAACTCTAGGGTTCAAGCAATCCTCCCACCTCAACCTCCTGAGTAGCTGGGACCACAGACACATGCTGCCACACGTGGCTAATTATTATTTTTAATTTTTTTTGTAGAGCTGGGGTCTTGTCATATTCCCCAGGTTGGTCTTGAACTCCTGGACTCAAGCAATTCTCCCACCTCGGTCTCCCAAAGTGCTGGGATTCCAGGCATGAGCCACCGCACCTGGCCACAGACATTTACTGAAGAATGATGTAGTGGGAGGGACACAGAGAAGAGCCAGATAAAGCAGGTCTTTGAGTGATTGTGAATGGGCAGTGTGCCTTTTAAAATGGTTGAGAAACACTGTTCTAAAGATCAAAGATAAAACAGAGAGAAAACAAAGAGTCTGGAATGCTGAGCTTCAGAGACCTCAGTGTAGACCTCCAAAGACAAAGACATACAGATTCTCTCTGGTTCCTGGCCTTTCAGGAATCTTGGGAGATCCTGGGTGAAGCTATTTCATTTCTGGACAAAAGGATGGGGTTGTGTGTGAGTGAGGGTCCTGGCAGAAAAAACACAAAGGGGTGATTAAGGAGATGTTCATAAAGATTCATCTTACAAATGGAGGTATAAGAGAAACTGAGGAGGAACAAGGAAGCACAGTCCAGCTAATACAGAGAAGAGCTGCTTCCCTTTCCACAGACGCAGTCCTGAAGGGCTAAAAGGAAGGAACAGTTTCTGGAACTAACAAGAGCCATGGCTCCAACAGTGGAGCTGAGAGGAATTGGGGCCTTGGATAAAGAGCATGGCCTCTGCCCTTGGCTAGGGACCGAGGGAGTCAGGAGGAAGAAACACCCCAATCTCTTTCTGTTCCCCACAACATTCTCCTACTGGTGCTGCCAATTGGCTGAACCTGAATAGAAGCTGGAAAGTAAGGGAGCTCACTGATGCGGCCATGGAGATCAGCCCCACCTGAGGCACAGAACGGGGTGGAAAAAGTGGGAGAATGCCCAGCACAACTCCCTACGAAGAAGAATGGGACAGAAGTCCATTTTAGAAGGCAAGATCTATGTATGTTGGGGAAGAAAACTACTGAGAGGCCCTTTAGGTAATTGAGAGGAGAAAATGACTCCATTGGCAGGGACAATCTGGCATTCTGTCATGGCCACACATCAAAGGAAGGCTTGATTTGGCATCTCGGCACATGTGCCTGTTTGGTATTGAAAGGTCAGCTCCAGAAAGCAAGACAAGAATCAACTCCCCAAATAAAGAGCTAGATTGGATTGCCACCTGACATTCTAAAAGAGGTGAAGAAATGGAATGTTTATGTTTCTCCTTGAAACTTATGGAATGTTATTTTGTGGACACTGTGGTGCATCATCTAGTACCCCTTCAGGAATAAGGGACTTACTTCCTGACTGCTGGTAGCCCGATGCAGGGACTGGCTCTGATGAGTCCAGTAGGTGGGTGTCGTATCCAATGACTGATCAAGGTGTAGAGGTAAAGGCTCATTCCCTTCACCCCAACTAGGGATGACACTGAATGGCCAGTCCAGCTCCAGAGTGCCTCTTGGGGGCACTTAACCATCAACGGGGTGCATTGCAACCCAGCTTCTCCCTCCGCCCAGTCCAGCTTCCTTCTCCTCCTTTCCTTGGGTATAAACCTCAAGAGCACATTGGGCATACCCTGTATCCCAGAGTCTACTTCCTGACACTCCCACAACCACAGTTATTAGAAGCTCCCTTATTAGCAATACTTAGAAACAAAACCACAGTTGAGAATTGGCAAGCAGTAACAATAACAGACATCTGTGATGCTTCGTACTTCACTCAGCACTCATTACTCACTTAGTCTTCCTAGCAATCTGGAAAGGTTGGCAGGCACTTGGAGGACTGTGGCCTTGCCTATTTTATGGTCTCACAAACGATGGCCAGCATGGATGGGTATCAGCAAAATCCTGTTGTAGGCAGTAATTAGAAAATTTAGGATGATGATTGCCAAGCTGTTTCATGAAACGTGAGTAGGCTACCAGATGTTAACAGGTGTTCTGTTTTAAAAAGTGGAGTGATGTATAGTCATATATTTTTGGAAAAGACTAACATCGGTTTCTTGGTTGGGTGTGATGGCTCATGCCTGTAATCCCAGCACTTTGGGAGGTCAAGGTAGGAGTATCGCTTGAGCCCTGGAGTTTGAGACCAGACTGGGCAAGTTTCTTGCTGTCTCTATCTCTACACTCAAAAAATATGAAACGATTAGCTGGTTATGGTGGTGTACACCTGTAGTTCCAGTTACTTAAGAGGCTGAGGCAGGAGAATTGCTTAAGCTTGGGAGGTCAAGGCTACAGTGAGCTATGATCGTGCCACTGCACTCCAGCCTGGGGAACAGAGTGAGACCCTGTCCCAAAAAACAACAAAAATGGGCTCTAGGGAGATGGGGATGAAAAACTTGGGGCTTCTCCAGAGCCAGCTGGATTTTCCCAGAGCTTCTGGCTTCCTAGTCAACTCCGCTGAGGCTGTTGAAGGCATTGATGCTTTCAAGAGAGCAAATGAGAAGGAGAAAAATGAGCCTGGGTAGTCGTGTTCCAGCTGACTGATGTGGTAACAGCTACTGCTGCTCTCCAGGGCTTTGTTCTGCTCCTGCTCACGACCCTCCATGACAGGAGTCCCTGACTGAAGCCCAGAGGAGCCAACTGTTTTCTCGAAGCTAGTTCTATCTCTTTGGTCCAGAAAATATCAAGCCAGAGTATCAAGCCTGGCTATGCGATACCAGGGAGGAACATGCAAATCAACATTGAATAATATTCCCCTGCCTCATATTTACTTAGTGAATTCTGAATGATTTCCATGAATAGAGAGATCAGAAATGTGGCCAATCCCAAACAGAAGATCTTTCATAAGTCTGATTAGTGTGTGGTATATTTACATTTGAAAATGAGAATCATGGATGCTCAGGGGCTTGACTTGTGTGAGACTCAGTGGCATCACTTGGCTTGGCAGTCAGTGCCTGTTTCAAATCCCAGCTCTGTTCTTTCCTTTTCCTTCCTTTTCTTTCCTTTTCCTTCCTTTTCCTTCCCTTTCCTTTTCCTTCCTTCCTTCCTTCCTTCCTTCCTTCCTTCCTTCCTTCCTTCCTTCCTTCCTTCCTTC
>NC_045435.1:64328378-64417692 GCF_002776525.5 Piliocolobus tephrosceles | reverse complement strand
TTCCTTCCTTCCTTCCTTCCTTCCTTCCTTCCTTCCTTCCTTCCTTCTTTCCTTCCTTCCCCCTCCCTCCCTCCTTCTCTCTCCTTTCTTTCCCAGGATGGAGTATAGTGGTGCAATCTCAGCTCACCACAACCTCTGCCTCTTGCCTTCAAGTGATTCTCCCACCTCAGCCTCCCGAGTAGCTGGGATTAGAGGCGTGTGCTACCATACCCAGCTAATTTTTGTATTTTTAGTAGAGATGGCATTTCACCATGTCAGCCAGGCTGATCTCAAACTCCTAACCTCAAGTGATCCACCCACCTCAGCCTCCCAAAGTGCTGGGATTACAAGCATGGGCCACTGTGCCTGGCCTCCAGTTTTGTCATTTCTTACATGTCTTAGGTCAGGTGCCTCTGGAAGCTGGCCCTGAGACAAGGCTTTGAATGTAAGTAGTTCACTGGGAGGTGATCCCAAGAGTCATTGTCTGGGCATGGAGAGTCTAACAGTGAGGGAAGGCAGCTGAAAAACGGTGTTTTTATTGATCAGCTTCCCACTATGGACAACTGAGGCTGCGTCCTACTGGACAGAACTTAAGAGACCGTGTAAAGCAGGACTCGGAGGGATCCCACCCAAAAGGCAAGGAAGCGTGTCCTTCAGTAGCTGAGGATTGCTCCTGGAAGCATTCACTCCCCAGTAGCTCTGGCCTGCCCCATGTGGGCATAGAGAGAAAACTTTCAGATGGAGAATTGCAGGTACCTGCAACAGGACAGTAGGATGTGGCAAGGACTGGGAGGGTGAAGACTGAGGGGATATGGATGAACCACCAATGGATCTGGTATTTAGCTATGTAGAGTAGGCAAGCAAGAACATTTTCTGTGTCTCTGTTTTCTCACATGTGAATTGTGGATGGCTAATAACATCTATTTTGTAGGCTGTTGTGAGGATTACAGGAAATAATGCTGTAAAACAAGTGTCTCCAACCCCAACTGCCCTGTCCCCCGCCCCTCCACTGCCCTGGTAGCAGTCTGTGGCCTTTTAGGAACCAGGTCACACAGCAGGAAGTGAGGAATGGAAGAGCCAGTGAAGCTTCATCTGTATTTACGGCTGCTCCCAATTGCTCACATTACTGCCTGAGCTCCGCCTCCTGTCAGATCAACTGCGGCATTAGATTCTCATAGGAGCACAAACCCTATTGTGAACTGCACATGCAAGGGATCTAGGTTGTTCACTCCTTATGAGAATCTAATGCCTGATGATCTGTCACTTTCTCCCATAACCCCAAGATGGAACCATCTGGTTGCAAGGAAAACAAGCTCAGAGATCTCACTGATTCTACATTATGGTGAGTTGTATAATTATTTCATTATATATTACAAGGTAACAATAATAGAAATAAAGTATGCAATAAATGTAATGTGCTTGAATCATCCCCAAACCATCCCCACACCCCCACTGGTGGAAAAATTTTCTTCCATGAAACAGTCCCTGGTGCCAAAGAGGTTGGGGACCGCTGCTGTGAAGCACACGTAGAGCGTGTTGGTGATCTATTACAGCTGACCCTCGAACAACATGGAGGCTCGGGGTACACAGTTGAAAATTTGTGCATAACTTTTGATTCCCCAAAATCTTAACTGCTAATAACCTACTGTTGACAAAAAGCCTTACTGATAACATAACCAGTCAATTAAGACGTATTTTGTATGCTCATATATTGGAGTATATAGGTGGCTCTATTCTTACAATAGAGTCAGCTGGAGAAAAGAAAATGTCATTAAAATCTTAAAGAAGAGAGAATATATTTACTATTCATTAATCATAAAGGTCTTCATCCTCATTGTTTTCAAGTTGAGTAGGTTGAGGAGGAGGGGGAAGAGGAGGAGTTGGTCTTGCTTTATCCGGGTGGCAGAGGCAGGAGACGTGGAGGAGCTGGAAGGGGAGGCAGGAGAGGCAGGCATGCTCAATGTAACTTTTATTGAAAAAAACCTGCATGTAAGTAAACCTGCACAGTTTAAACCCATGTCATACAAAGATCAACTGTACTGTGTAACAAACCACCCCAAAACTTAATGACTTGAAACCAGAGCAATCATTTATTGTACCTCACAGTTTGCATGGATAATTCAGACGGAGTACAGTTGGGGCGGCTTAGCTCTGCTCCACTATCTGGGGCTGCAGCCGGAAGACTTGGAAGCTAGGGGCTGGGATCATTTGAAGGCCTAATCAGGACTTGAGCATCCATTTCCAAGGTGACTCACACACATGGCTGGCAAGTTGGTGCTGGATGTTGGCCAAAGGCATCAGTTTCTCCCCACACAGGCCTTTCCTGAAGACTGCTTGAGTGCCCTCACAACATGGCGGCTGCCTTCCCCCAGAGCAAGCTATCCAAGAAGCAAAGGCAGATGCCTCAATGTCTTTTGTGGCATAGCCTCAGAAGTCACATACCATTCCTTCTGTAGTGTTCTTCTGGTCACACAGGTCAGCTCCTGTTCATTGTGAGAAGGGACCACCCAAAGGCATGAGTAGTAGAAGGTAAGGATGACAGAGGGCCATCTTGGAGGCTGGCCACCAAGTAAAGCGATAGATGCATAATAAGAACTTGATAATATGAGCTATTATTTTCATTCTAAGAACAAAAGAGGGCCCCTTGGTAAAGACTTCACTCTGGAGAGGCAAGAAACTGAGAGCCAAGTTTCCCACCTGGTGCTCACCCAGCTCCTCCCAGTCACTGCTCCCTGGGGGTAAACAGCTTATTCTCTGCTTGATGAAAGGTCTGCCTCTCTAACCTTCCCTGGAGCCAGGCAGGTGGTGCTTGGCTTTCAGCATGCATCTCAGCAGGCAAAGTAAACAGAGGGTGCAGAGATATCCATAATGCTGTAATTAAGCAGAGAAAGGTGCTAACTGCAAATCCGGAGCTCCAAATGTCCTCCAAGGGGTAGTTAGGGCTGTGTAGAATCTGTTAACTGGCAATAACTTTGAAAGGAGGGTTTGCCAGAGAGAAGCCAACGTCGACATAGATCACCTGCAGACAACCGTAGGCCGACTGTACATCCAAGATCATTTGTTTTAAACCGAAAGCTCTGAGCCAAAGAGTCCAGCCTGGGATTGAATTAATGATGAGCATGAATGAAGCTTGGCATTGCTTCCCTCACAGACAGGCAGGCAATCAATGAATTTTTCATGTCTTGCTCACGGTGCCATTTTCTCTGCCAGGTTCTCAGACCACCCTTGGTATGTGGGCTGTGAGGGGCAGGGTTGGCTGGTGAGGGGAATGACTTTACTCTCTGCTTGCTCCAGAGTCACCTACAGCAGACACTTTGAGAGTGTTTGCCCTGTTCACAACAATCTCCTCTTAACAACAACACCCCGTTAGTTCAGCAGGCATTTGGTGACATGTGATAACATGCGACCTCTCCTGTGGCTATAGGTGACTGCTTTGCCGTGGGCTCTTGACTCACATTGGGCCAAGCAGAGTCCCTTCCCTGGGGATGTGGAAGTGGAACCCAGTGAGAGAGTTGTTCCTGTGGCATGCCTGGATCTTCACCGTGTGTTCCTGATAGCTATGAGGGGGAATATTTTTCACCAAGAAGCCGAAGAGAATATTCTAGAGGGAGAGGGAAAGAATGAAGCAGAAACATCAAAGCAGACATAAGTGATGGAAAGATAATCTGGACTTTCTAAGTGCCAGTTCTGGTCCCTTCCTGAGAACCATGTGTGTTTCCACCCCTGAGTTCTCAGAGACATCTCTATATCCTTATAAATTTCCATCTTCTACTTAAACTATTAGGTTGGTGCAAATATAATTGCGGTTTCAGGTCATGAATTTTAAATCATTATAACCAGGCTCAAACACATCTTTGTTAATCAACATAGGAACCATTACAATCAGCATATTTTTGCCAAGGAGAAATAAACTTGTTTATTCCTGTAGCATAAAAATCTGTGTTTTGGGATTCAATGAACTCTTGGAAAGCATTTTCTGTTTCCTGCTGATTGTAGAAGCTGTTTCCCTGCAAAAAGTTGTCAAGATGCTTGAAGAAGTGGTAGTCGGTTGGCGAGAGGTCAGGTGAATATAACGGATGAGGCAAAACTTCATAACCCAATTAGTTCAACTTTTGAAGGGTGGTTTGTGCAATGTCCAGTTGGGGATTGTCGTGGAGAAGAATTGGGCCCTTTCTGTTGATCAATGCCAGCTGCAGGCACTGCAGTTTTCAGTGCATCCCATCAATTTGCAGAGCATACTTCTCAGATATTATGGTCTCACGGGATTCAGAAAGCTACAGTGGACCACACTGGCAGGAGACCACTAAACAGTGACCATGACCTTATTTTGGTGCAATTTGGCTTTGGGAAGTGCTTTGAATCTTCTTCTTGGTCTAACCATTGAGCTGGTCATCACCAGTTGTAGAAAATCCACTTTTCGTGGCACATCACAATCTGATCAAGAAATGATTCATTGTTGTTGCGTAGAATAAGAGAAGATGACATTTCAAAATGACGATTTTTTAAATTTTCACTCAGCCTATGATGCACCCACTTATTGAGCTTTTTCAACTTTCCACTTTGCTTCAAATGCTGAACAACCATAGAATGGTTGATGTTGAGTTTTTCGGCAACTTTCCGGGTAGTTGTAAGAGGATCAGCTTCGATGATTGCTCTCAGTTGGCCATTGTCAAGATCCAATGGTTGGGCACTACACTCCTCATCTTCAAGCTTCTTGTTTCCTTCACAAAACTTCTTGAACTACCACTGCACTGCATGTTCACTAGCAGATCCTGGAGCAAAGGCATTGTTGATGTTGCAAGTTGTCTCTGCTTCTTTGTGACCCACTTTGAACTCAAATAAGAAAATCACTCAAATTTGCTTGTGGTCTAACATCAATTCCACAGTCTAAAATAAACATAAAATAAATGGCAAGTGATAAGTCATTAGCAAAAAAACATAAAGCGAGAAATGCCCATTAAAATGATACATAACGTAACCACATTTATTTAAGAATGTATTCCAATATCAAATGGCAAGTGCCAACAGTGCAAAAACTGCAATTACTTTTGCACTCATCTAATAGGACAGATGTGGTTTTCTGTTACTTGTCTAATGGGCTCACAAGTTTGAGAAGTATTTTGTCCCATTCTCCCTCCTTCTGGGACCAGCTGAGCTTTAGGGTATGAGAACACAGCACCGGGAAGGAATGGCACAGGCCTCTGTTCTCAAGGGCTGAACTGGGACTGACAAGCCTGGTGCCTGGGCAGGCAGGTCAGGCCCCATGAATGAACCAAGCCTGGAGAGAGCGTCCCTCCTGCAGAGATACTCACTGCTACTCAGCGCTGTCCCATTCTTGGCATCAGGATATGTGAGATCACTGTGGCTGGATCTTTCTGATATTTCAATAGTACAAGGAAGTTTGGACTACTGTGTAAAACTTACTGATTTTAGAATGTTGCATACAATTTTTTTGAATGTTAAATACACTCTGAGAGCCAAACTGAATATATCTGTGGGCACTGTCCAGGCTGCAGTCCTCCAGTGGAGGGCTCTGCCAGGCCCATGGGGGGATGGAGCCAGATGTGTGTCTGGTGGAGGGATTCCGATGGCTTAGCTTTGGGATACTGATGGGGTGAGGGGTGGTGGCTTCCACTACAGCTGTGGTGGCCCCATGCGGCACCTGAGAAGGAGCTATTCCTGTGAGGATATACTGGGGAGGCTGGACATTAAACACTGTGGTCTTGAGAGCATCAACAAGGGTCCCCTGTGGCCAAAGCTGGGATGGGAAGAGAAGACCACTGGGAAGGACATTTATGTGGCCCACCCAGAAAAGAAGTCTCTGATAAGCGATGGAGAACCTGAAATTGATAGCAGGGTAATGAAACAGAAGGAATGATGCTCCACAGGATTTCCTGTTGTTATTAAAGACCAGCTCCCTCCCTGCTCCCTAAAGACTGGATGTGCCTGAAATTCTTATACAGAGAACAAAGGATGAGTCCTGGTGATGCCTGACAACAGACATCCAGCCAGCCAGGCAGGTGCGGGCTGGAGCCGGTTTTAAATTGATTAGAGGAAAATATAAAAATAGGACATTTCTTAACCTGAGAATTGTGGAACAAATTCACATTGGTTATACTCAACACCAGCAAACCCTAAAGGAGAGATTGCACTAGAGCTTTCCCAGGAAGGCTGTAACAGTCAGGGTTCCACCAGGAAAACAAATCTCACTCTAGGTGTTTAAAACAGAGGGAATTTAATCAAGGTCTTGGTCCCCAGATAGAAGAGACCGAGAAGGCCATCAGGGCTAGTGGGCAAGTGCAGGGAGCCTCCACCGTTCCTAGGATGGGAGCACAACACTGGCATCACCTAGCAGAAGCTGGAACCTTGGTGGGCCTGTTGGTGGGAGCTTGAGCCACGTGGGAAGGGAGGATGCAGCTGGCCTCAAAGATGTCCCCTGAGCTGAGAGAAGAGTGGAGTGCCCTGATTTATCCTTTCCACTCTCTAGTATCCCACCAGTGCCTCCAAATGACTGAGCTTCAGTGGAAACCAGCTAGAATGGGAGCCTGGAAAATAGTCTCCAGGCGTTGGCCTCCCTGAGCTGCAGAGCAGAGCAGGGGAAGGATGAGGAGTGGACCTGAACAAATCACGGGAGGATGGGCAGACACACCATAAAACATAAAGAATGGAGAACATTCTGGAAGTAGGAGCTCATGATGCTGGACTCCTATTTCTAGAGGTCTCTCCTACCCTGTAGCTATCCCCCACTCCTAGCCGGCATCTACAGGTTCTTAGCCAGAGATGGCCAGATTACCATGCTAGTAAAGAGAAGGAGGGGAAAGAACAGCTACTTATGGCCACTCCAGAACTGTCACTTGTATGACAGGAACTGTCTCAAGAGCTTTACACTGCTAATTTCATTTATTACTTTTTAAGTTTTTCAGAGACAGGGTCTCACTCTGTCACCCAGGCTGGAGTGCAGTGGTACAATTATGGCTTACTGCAGCCTCAACCTCCTGGGCTCAACTGATCATCTCGTCTCAGTCTCCCAAGTAGCTGGGATTATAGGTGTGTGCCACCATGCCCGGCTGATTCTTTTTTTTTTTTTTCTAGAGATAGGGTCTTGCTATGTTGCTCAGGCTGGTCTTGAACTCCTGGGCTCAATCGATTCTCCTGCCATGGCCTCCCAAAATGCTGGGGTTACAGGTGTGAGCCACTGCACCCAGCCATGCTTATCTTATTTGGAGTAAGGGTTAGTTTCTCCTTACTTCACAAACAGGCTAACTGAGGACTAAAATGGACAAGATGTAGGCATATACTTTTGGTTATCAAACCACAAAAGTTACTTACCAGGACATTGGGTTCCTTGGTTTTATATACAATTTGCTTTCTTTAGGACTTAATCTGGTCCCCAAATGCTTTTTATTTTGGCAGTCAGAATCCTGACCAATTCATCTAATATTACCACTTCATATTTGTGTCATGAAAAATTTGTATGACAGAGGACAAGCTTGTGAAGGTATCAGAGGTATAAGTATGGCTAAAGGGCTGATTGGAGTTTGTAAAACATGCCATCCTCTGGCTCTCCCTTACCACCTCTCCCCAGCCCCCATGCTCTCCCACAGAGCCTGAAATATTAGATGGATAGTGGTTGGCAGTTTTAATTACAGGATGTCTTTTATGGTTATCAGTCTTTCCAAGTTCTTAGAGTTGAAGAACACTGATGGTTGTTCATGTCATCGGTTGTGGTTGGAGTCCCTGGGGAACTGTGATGGATTGGTTTTGTGGTCTTTGCTTCAAATTCATCTCTGTAAACAGAGGTCTGGGTTAATTGCATATGGTGGAGCTGGATGTGGGATTGGGATTAATTCCAGCCAATCTCATTTCCAACCACTCCCGCGACACACATCCTCTCTCCTACTTGAGCCGACCTCCTGACTGTCGCTTCCAAACCCACCATGCCCATCCTTCTTTCCTGCATTTCTGTTGGCCATTCCTTCAGCTTAGGACACCCTTCCCATTTTTCTCTGGAAAGCTTATTCTTCAAGTCAGAATCCTTCATGGAGCTTTTCTCAAAGGAACTCCATGACACAATAGCACAAATTCTGCCAGTACTTGTGACATACAATCAGACTTATCCTTAAGAAGATATCTTTACTGATATATCAAATGCACAGTATTAGGCATTGAGGTGTCAAAGCGATGGAAACCATGGTCACTAATTGTTATGTGTTCACAATCTATTTGAGGAAACAGCACATTCATTTATTCATTCTGTAAGCACTTACTAAGAAGCTACAAAGTGTAGGTGCAGCACCAGACATTAAGAAATACCCATAAATATACATCAAGCAACAACATGAAAACATACAAATGCTAAGTAACAAATAAGTTAGAGTATTATCCAGCAGTACAGTACTGTTGTTTGAAATGAGACAGAGAGAAAAAAGAACTGGGACTGGAGCCTACCTCTTCCATTTGGAGCTGTGTGAACCTGGGTGAGACATTTAACTAAGACTACCATGCAGGCACATGGCCAGTTGTGTCCTGTCCTTTGTACTTGTACTAGAGGATGTGTGGGCTAGAAATCCATCTCCAGCTCTGCTCATCAAGCTGTGCTTTCTGGCTCTGGGGCCACATCAGCCCAGAGGAAGGGGTGCCTTTCGTAATTCTCCTGCTCATAGTGGGTGCCAATTTGAAAGTCACTCTCCAGGAACAGATATTTTCTTCTTATTCACAGAAGATACCACAGAACTAGCAGAACCCTCCACTTCACCTCTCTGAGCCTCAGTTTTGTTTACAAAATGGGGTTAATAATATCAACTCTAAAAGCTTGTTGGGAAGATTAAATGAGATAATACATGTGACTGACTATGAATCTTTAGTTGCAAAAGAATGAAGAAAGAAACCCAACTTAAACCGAAAAAAAAAGGTGTTTTGATGTATACTATTGGGAAGATCACAGAGGAAGACCCGAGATCTCAGGGACTAGAAGTAGGGCATGTGAGTCAGAATTTAGGAAACCAAAACCATTTCAGTCATTTCAAGTAGAAAATAATTGAAGAGAGGAATTGGGAGCTTCTACGATGAGTGGATGAACTAGAGGAGCAGAAGTCAGGGGCCACAGTTGGGCTATAGATTTCAAGGGCATTACCAAGGCCACATCTGGTTCAGCGATCAGAGAGCCTCAGTAACTGCTGCCCTTGGTGCTACCAACAAGGGCCATGCATTCCTGTGAAACTGGGGACTAGACTCAGAACACTGGATATATAATTAAATAATAGACACAAAAGTCCCGCTGGGAGGGCTCTAAAGACGGAAGAGCTTGTTATGGGCATATCCACATGCGAGTTCTAGCCTCTGGGAGGCCATAGAAGTTCTCCAGCCTACACGTGTGGAATGTCAGAGGTAGTCTTTCATGCGAGTCTCAAGGGTAAGGCTGTGAAATGGAGATTGCACCTGCACTTTCCCTCACATCTTGGAAGTCACCCAAAGCTTTCAGGGGTGCTACAGGCAGAGCCAGTGAATGATGATGGGGATAGCAGGATAAAGTATCAGTGCTGGCTGGCAGGAGGGCAGGAATTAGTAATATAGGGTGATGTTAAAAGCTGAGGCTGAACAGTCAGATGAATCTCGGTCAAGTTCCTATTTCACTGTATCCCAGCTCTTTAACCTTGAGGAGCTGTTTGAAGACCTCTCTGGGCCTTAGTGAACTCAGGATAAAATGGCAGCCACTAGGCTGTTGTGGGGCTGAAATGAGGTTGTGTTGGGGCAAATCTAGCAGGAAGTTTGTGTACCAGGGTGCCTGGCACACAATAAATACTCTCTGTATGTTAGTGGTGATTATGAGGTTTCTTATAGAATGCATACCCCTGCTTCAGGGTAATAGCAATGGCACAGTATTCACTAAGCCCTCACAGGAACCCCCAATAAGCGCAGCTCACCCACAGTGATGATATGGCCACAGCCTAGACTGGAGCATCTATTTGGGTGAACAGCAAAAGCTAATGGAGAGATGGAGAGAGAGAGAGAGAAACCAACCAACTCAGGCCATCTCTTTCTGATAGGCCTTACAACTTAAACTCCTAGGAGCATCTCTCAGATGGTCTGGCTGCTAAATCACTACCACCACAGTAATTGAAACAGAAAATCATGCTTGACAGAACAACCTAGCAACATCACCATTAGCAGCTGTGGTTTTTCATTGTGAACTGGGGAGCTAATATGCCTCTTTATGTGTGCACTGGCACAGTCAGATATATATCTTTACCAATATTTCAATAGGGATGGGGTCCTTTCTGCTCTTTCCTTCCACTCAGTGATATGTGGGGCTGTTCATTCAGGGAGCCCAAAAGGAATAGTAAACCTCTCTATGTTATCTGAGGCTGCTCAGCTCTGTGGCTAATGCAAGAGCTCATATCTTCCCTCCCTCCCTTCCTTCCTTCCTCCCTCTGCCATCACTGAGCTTATGTTTGTATGGGGAAACAGAGATTAAACAAATAATCACACAAGTCTATAACTAAAAACTGCAATTTGTGCTCAAACTGGGAAAACTTTGCTTTCCAGGGGAATCTGGTAGCTTTGGAAAGAAGAAGGAAGATTTATCTGAAGAAATTCTGAGAGTGAAAAGGTGTAGGTATAAAGGAGAAAGAGGAGAATGTTCTAGAGTTCTACAGTAGGTGCAAAGGCCCTGAGCTACGAGGGAGTTTAGCACATACGAGGAGCCTAAAGGGCACTGGTGCCAGTGGAGGCCGGGGAGATGGCAGAGCATGAAGCATGGATCTTAAAAGTAATTGGAAGATTTTCCCGAATGCTGCTGCTAGAGTAATCGTAATGCCTGGGTCTGATTTTGTTGCTTTCTTGACCCAAATTCTTAGTTGTTCTTATGATACATTACAGTGGTTCTCAAGGAGAGAGAATTATGAAGGCGTAGGGGGTGTTTTTGGAGTTCACAATGATAAAAAGGTGCTACTGGCATTTGGTGGAGTAGGGATGGGGTTACAGAGCATAAGACAATCTGTGATACATGGAATTGTCCCACATTTGGATTTTTATCCTACATCCCATGAAATTTTTGTTTGTTTGTTTGTTTGTTTTGTTTTGTTTCTTTGAGACAGAGTCTCACTCTGTCACCCAGGCTGGAGGGCAGTGATGTGATCTCAACTCACTGCAACCTCTGCCTCCTGGGTTCAAGTGATTCTCATGCCTCAGCCTCCAGAGTAGCTAGGATTACAGGTGTACACCACTACGCCCGACTAATTTTGTATTTTCAGTAGAGACTGGGTTTTGCCATTTTGGCCAGGCTGGTCTCAAACTCCTGTCCTCAGATGATCCGCCTGCCTCAGCCTCCCAAAGTGCTGGGATTACAGGTGTGAGCCACTGTGCTCGGCCCATCCCATGTAATTTTGAGTAGACTGAATGTAAGTTATCTGAGTTATGGTGGTGGTTTTAGTATATGTCTGCAAGTTTGTTGATACCTCTTCCTTCAAAGCATGGAGCCTAATTCCCCTCTCCTTCAATGCAGACCAGACTTAAGGACTCTCTTCTAAGGAAAAGAATGTGGTAGAAGGGATACTATGTGACTTTTGAGGCTAGCTGGTAAAAGGAAGAGCTTCGGTTTGTCCCTCTCTCTGGGATTGCTCACTCTGGAGAAAACCAGTTGCCATGGTGTGAGGACACTCAAGCAGCCCTGTGGGGAAATTTCACAGGGAACGAGGCATCCTACCAATAGCCAGCACCAACTTGCCAGTTGTGTGGGTGAGCCACCTAGAAAGTAGGTCTTGCAGCCCCAGTGAAGCCATCAGATGATTCTAGACTTTGGCCTTCATGTATTCCAGCTATGGCCCTGGACATCACAGAGGCAAGCTCTGTGTCCTGTTCCCTGTCTGAATTCTCCAGCTTTACACTAACACAAATTTTTTTTTCATGGGATCTTAATATGTATTATAGATTCTAGAAACACAGCTACTGTGTAAATCAATGGATAGTTGTACTTAGTTATGTTTGAACCTTTGCCAAAAGTTGTTTTCCGCTTCAAAAATAACATTGCCAATAGCAAATCTCCTTAAGGTATTAGAGTCACCCAAGCAATACACCTGTTAGTAGTCTACAATTGCAGCTCTTGCCACCACAGTGATTCCTCATGTGTGAATATTCAGGTGAATATTGCCTTACATTTTTATATTCAAATTTTTCCATTGTGACTTGCAAACATCTGACTACTTCATTATTTCTCCTAATCAATCCAGGTCTATACATTTGATATCGTAAATGACATTTCTTTCTTTTTTAGACTAGAGTTGGGCCATTATGCTTATTTTTAAAAATTATGTGAGTAGGTGGCTTATATTGAAAAGATGAATTTCACTTCAGGGTGGTAAAGGGGCGTTATAAGATATTCATCAAGAAAAAGAAGGTGAGACATGAACAACTACTAGTGAATATTTTATCGACTTAGGAAATGAAGATCAGTTGTTCTCTTGCCCCTCAATATCCTCAGCAACCTTCCAGCATGATTTCTCACTGTTTCATTACATGAGCCATCTTCTCTAGTTCAAAATGGGCCTTCTCACTATTCCCCAAACAAACTCAGCACATTTCTGTCTTAGGGTATACCATTTCCTTAAGTGAATTCCATCTCTTTTCTTTTTTGTCTTTCAAAATCCACTGATCTCTGACCTAAGTGTTCCTTCAACAAATAAAGACAGTGTGCCTCTGGAGGCCAGACTCTGTGCTGTGTTCTGCGGCTCCTGTGATGAGACAGGGGCCTTGGTGTTTCCCCAGAGCCTCCGGTCTGTCCAGGAATCTGACCCTGTGCAATTACAGTGAAGCGTGATAGTGGGAAATACTGAATGCCCACATAGAGTTAGCGCTGAGGGAGCTTCATGCAAGTGAAAAACCTGTTTTGAGTTATCTGTGCTGTAGTGGTTTTGAAATATGTCTGCAGAGAGCAGAGTGGTCCCCGCCTAGTCCTGAAGAGGGTGAGTGTCAGGTGGGCTGGAAGACCACCCTGTGCCTAAAGCCTCTCCTCTTTCCAGCCTGAATAGCTCCTTAGCTTATAATGTTCATTTTGCATGCACTTTGCCTACTTCCTACAAATTAGGCACTTCCATCATCTCCCCATCCCTTGAAGCGTCCCTCCAGGAGTGGTACTCTCGGGAACTGAAGTAGGCCTGGAAAACTTGAGAATTAGACCTGGTTTCTCTCTGGTGGCTGCCACGTGCTAAAACTGGTGAATCAAGAGAGAGCACAGAGTCCGTGTGACCTGGTTGCAGGTAACTGAGGCCACTTGGATAAAGACTGCGGTCTCTTTTTCAGAGGTCTCCCTGCAGCCCACCTGGTTGTGACAGCTGACAGGGCCTGACTGCCCTCTACAGCACGCAAGGCTCATTTATGCATGCCAAGCCCAGTGGTGTGGCCTGCAGCCCCTTTTCTCAGCACTGACTCTATTTGCCTTCCTCATTACTGATGAGACTTTGAAAACCACACACATTCATAAGACATGCACACACAGCCTGTAGGATCAGCCTCTCACGGATGTGCTCAAAAACATGCTCCAAGAAACAGCCTGAAGGAGACACTGCTGAATTTTTGTCACTTTGTGAGGAAACAGATTTTCTAGAAGCACCAAGCAAGGGGAAGGTCCCTGCCCCCCTCCACAGTTCTTTCCAGAGCGGCCTGGAATTTGGAGGGCAGCCAAAGAGGATGGCAGTTTCTGGCCACTTGAGGGCACTCTGGAATTCTGAGACCAGCAGGGAGCTGATATGTTGGGGCTTTTTTTTTTTTCTTTTTTAACCAGAAATGCAATCCCAGTTAGCCATCAGCAGACAATCTGGAAATTAATCCTCAGAAAGGGAGCGGTGACAAATGGGTTTTATAATGAGGACTTGAAGCCAGGCAGGGCAGAGGGCAGGCGCGTCAGAGGTAAAGCAAAGGGCTGCAAGTTTTACCGCAGGTGGGAAATTCAGCCTGGGTTTTGTTTGCCGTCGTTCAGAAGAAAGAGTTCAGTTAACCCCGTGGTTCTCAACTGGGGGCGATTTGTGGCCCCCCAGGGGACATTAGGCAACGTCTGGAAACGTATTTGGTTATCACAATGGTGTGTGTGTGTGTGTTAGTTGCATCTAGTGAGCAAAAGCCGGAGATGCTACTAAACATCCCACAGTGCACAGAGCAGCACCCCTAACCCTGGGAGCAAAGAATTATCTGGTCCCGATGCCCAGGTTGAGAAACCCTGAGTTAACACAACAGCAGTTTTAAGCCCTGCCTGCTCAGTGAGCAGGAGGTCCGCATTCCAGTTCTTTCCACAGTTTCTAGCCTGTACTGAGCTGAATGGTTCCCCAGGAAGTGGTCTAGTTTTGCAGATGCTGTCACGATTCACAGAGGAAGAAAAATTAAAAATCAACCAGGGATTTTCACTGTAACCCACCCCACCCCCACCCCAAATCCTAGGTGAGGGTTTCCCTTCTAGCAGACCCTGTGAGGATTGTAGTCCAAGTAGTTTATCTGGAAAGGAACCCCAGGAAATACTCATGAAGGACTGAGGCAAAT
The DNA here is from genome assembly GCF_002776525.5 of Piliocolobus tephrosceles. NCBI lineage: Eukaryota > Metazoa > Chordata > Mammalia > Primates > Cercopithecidae > Piliocolobus > Piliocolobus tephrosceles. The sequence continues at coordinate 64,403,187 of NC_045435.1, read as the reverse complement.
GAGGCAAGGAAGGGAAGGATGCCAACCTGAGATGTGCCCTCCAGTAAGAAACCACTGCGGGCAACAGGGGCATGATCCTGCCGAAGTGTCCTGGGAGCCAGTGTCCAACATGCACCTGTGCTGCAGCTGTCACCAGTCATTGGCTGAGGGCTGCGGGGTAGGATGAGAGGGGGAAAAGACCCTGGGGCACGCGTTCTCTGGTATTGCAGCCCGCCTTGTTAGCAGAGGGAGGGGTTCTAGCTGCTCCAGAATGTCCTCAGCAGCGGACGAGTGCTGGCCAACGAGAGAATACTAAGGCCTGAGGAACTATGAGGGGACAGATGGCCTCTATTCTATCCTCCGCCACCTCAAGGAGTGTCCCAAGTCCTATAAAGACCCACTAGTCCTCTGTTTCAGTACAACAGCTCCCTCTTTTGACTGTGCTGGGAAGCACCATGGTCACTTAATAAAGGACAAGAGGACAGTAGCAATGCCACAGTGAAGACTCTAGTGTCTTGGTCCCTCAGGCAGACACCCTGTAGCATTAGCCAGCAGCAGACCTGACTATGGTGTGCACGGATCACAGGAGGAAGCATTAGCATTAGGGCTCCTGGCAGGAGCCAAGTGAGGCATTGGGAGTTGACAGGACTCCACAAAGTCTATGTCAACGCACCTTTAATATGTATAGGAATGAATCCCCCAGGGCCTTATGAAAAGGCAGACTTGCAGCCCAGCCAACACGGTGAGACTCTGTCTCTACTAAAAAATACAAAAATTAGCTGGGTGTTGTGGCATGGGCCTGTAATCCCAGCTACTCAGGAGACTGAGACTGAGGCAGGAGAATCACTTGAACCTGGGAGGTGGAGGTTGCAGTGAGCCAAGATCATACTACTGCACTCCAGCCTGGGTGACAGAGCAAGACCCGGTCTCAAAAAAAAAAAAAAAAAAAAAAAAAGGAAAAAAAGAAAAAAAGGCAGACGTGGATTCAGTGGGTCTAGGGTCGCTGTACTGGGTTGTTCTTGGATTGCTATAAGGAAATACCTGAGACTGGGTAATTTATAAAAAAAGAGATTTAATTGACTCGTGGCTCTGCAGGTGTGTAGGAAGCACGATGCAGGCATCCACTTCTGGTGAGGCCTCAGGGAGCTTTTACTCATGGTGGAAGGCAAAGCTGGAGCAGGCATGTCACATGGTGAGAATAGGAGCAAGAGAGTGAGGGCAGGGTGGTGCTACATGCTTTTAAACAAGCAGATCTGTGTGAACACAGAGCAAAAGTTCATTCATCATCACCACCAAGGAGATGATGCTAATCCATACATGAGGGAACTACCTCCATGTTCCAAACACCTTTGTTTTAGTCTGTCCTCACACTGCTGATAAAGACATACCTGAGACTGGGTATTTCATAAAGAAAAAGAGGTTTAATGGACTCACAGTTCCACGTAGCTGGGGAGGCCTCACAATCATGGCAGAACGTGAAACGTGCATCTTACATGGCGGCAGGCAAGAGAGAATGAACGCCAAGTGAAAGGGGTTTCCCCTTATAAAACCATCAGATCTGGTGAGCCTTATTCCCACTGCCACGAGAACAGTATAGGGGAAACTGCCCCCATGGTTCAATTATCTCCTACCAGGTCCCTCCCACAACAGTGGGAATTATGGGAGCTACATTTCAAGGTGAGATATGGGTGGGGACACAGGCAAACCATATCAACCTCCTGCCAGGCCCCAACCTCCAACACTGGGGATTACATGTCAACTTGAGATTTGGAGGGGACACAGGTCCAAACCATATCAGCAGGGCTTGAGATCCTGTATTTCTAACAGACTTCCAGGTGATGTCCTTGCTTCTGTCCGCTGAACCAGGAAAGGTGGCCACGGTGCAGTCAACAACCCATCTCTCTAAGCATCCCTGAGAAACTGCCTAAGGAGATCTCAGAAGAAAGGGAGCGGCAACTCTAAGGCTCTAATAAGAGACATGATGTGATTTCTCTTCTCATTCTATCCCGGCTGTCATACCTAATTTCCTTTTGTTTTTCCTCAAAAAACCCTCCTCTCCTCACCAATTTATAGGCCATGGGTCTCAAGAAAGCTTGATCCTTACCCGTCTGAAAGCATTTGAGAGGGTTGGGATTTATCTCTGAGAGTCTGGGCCCCAAACATTTTGATTTGTGTATCAGGAGTTCTGCAACTTTCAGCTTCCATTTCCTGCTCCCTGATCTCAGGCAGCTTTCACAGTTAGATGCTAAGTGAAACAGTAGAGGAAAGAAGAAAACTGAAGAAGGGCAGCTCATAGGTTAGGTCACAGCCAGTGTGAAGCCTAGTGTGCAAGCCAGCGAGTCAAGTGTGGAAGGATGTCAGTGTCCAGACGATTTCCGTTAATTTGCTGAGCAAATCTTTATTGAACATTTATATGTCAGGCATTGTTCTAGGTGGTAGGGTTAAGATATTGAACAAAAAGAACAAAATCCCTGCCTTCAAAGAGTTGACATCTGAGAAATAAAATTAAATTCTAAGTCCCCTCAACTGACTGAATGGATCCCCCTCTTGGCCAAAGAGACCTCCGAGAAACCTTGAAAACTGAGTTCCCAGCATGACAGGAGGTTGAACATGCCTTATTTTACCCCCTCCCTTGCTAACCAGCATTAGGCTTGCTTTCTTAAGAGTTAACCAGAGAAGGGTGGAGTGGAAGGGGAGGGAGAGCATTAGGACATATACCTAATGCATGTGGGGCTTAAAGCCTATATGATGGCACATGTATACCTATGTAACAAACCTGCACGTTCTGCAAACGTATCCCAGAACTTAAAGTAGAACAAAAAAGAGTGATTTATAGACTACCATGACAACATTACAGTATTCTGAATTTGGCTATGTGTTTACTTTTACTAATAAGATTTATACTTTTATATGTTTTCACGTTGTTACTTCAGCATCCTTTTATTTCCACTCAAAAAAACTCCTTTTAACATTTCTTATAAGGCAGGTTTAGTGCTGATAAGCTCCCTCAGCCATTTTTAAAATAAATTTTTATTTTTTTATTTTTATTTTTGAGACAGAGTCTCGGTCTGTCGCCCAGGCTGGAGTGCAGTGGCCAGGTCTCCGCTCACTGCAAGCTCCGCCTCCCGGGTTTACGCCATTCTCCTGCCTCAGCCTCCCGAGTAGCTGGGACTACAGGCGCCCGCCACCTCGCCCGGCTAGTTTTTTGTATTTTTTAGTAGAGACGGGGTTTCACCGTGTTAGCCAGGATGGTCTCGATCTCCTGACCTCATGATCCGCCCGTCTCAGCCTCCCAAAGTGCTGGGATTACAGGCTTGAGCCACCGCGCCCGGCCTTAAAATAAATTTTATCATTTATACTTGAGGTTTATAACATACATGTAGATAGTAAAATAGTTACTATAGTGAAGCAAATTAACGTGTTTATCATTTCACATAGTTACACTTTTTGTGACAAGAACAGCTAAAATCTATTTAACAAAAATCACTAATTCAATACAATTTTATTAACTACAGTCCTCAAATTGTTCTTTAGACCTCTAGACTTGTTTATTCTGCATATCTGCTACTTTGTATTTTTGACTTACGACTCCCTGTTTCCACTGTTTTATTCTCTATATCTGTACATTTGACCTTTTTTATTTTTAGATTCCACATTAAAGTGAGATGCAATTTAAAAAAGAGTTAACCAGAAACCAGTGCTTTCAAAAGACTTGCTCTACCACCAATTTAAACCACTGACTAGCTTCTCTTCCTGATAAGAGATCACCGACCTCGAACTGGTTCTGGCTGAGTTACAGGGACTGTATACAGGATGTCTCTGTGTCCTGTTTACACCTTTTGACATATAGAGCTGAATTTTCATGCATTTAAATGTCAAGTCTCTATCTCAAAGTGAACATGGGATGTGTACAACATGGATGTTTGCTTACTACACATGCTTGTGCCCCATCAGGCAAATTCATAGCCCCTCCTACAGTCTGTTAAACATGTCTACTTAGCCAACCCGTTTGGTATAAAGTCCAAATTCAGTACCCTGCTTTTGGTTTCTGTTCAAGGCTATACTTCCCAGCCTGCAGGCTGCAACCCTTTATAAGGAATAAAGCTGAGTAGGGGGTACAAGATGGGTGGGAGTGTGGAGTTGCAATTAAAATAAGATGGTCAGGGAAGACCTCATTAGGAGGGTGGCATTTGAACCAAGCCTTGAATAGGGTGTTAATAAGGAATTTTAATTTATTTTGTTTAACTACATTTTAATTTAATACAGAAAAAATAATATTGTTGTTTTTCTGGGTTTTTTTGTTTTTTGTTTTTTGTTTTTTTCCTTTGCTGTGCTCTCCTGAAGGATGGAGGGCAAAGAATTTCTCTCTCCTCAGTTTGCTGATTTAAGCTCATGCTGCCCTGGAGGAAAGAGAAAGCAGTTTTTCAGTTGCTAATGAATTAGCCATCAAGGTTTACTGTCAAAAGATAAGAGAAGTATCTCAGAGGGAAAGAAAAATAGGGGGAGATTTTTTCTAGAAATAAAGGAGGTATAAAATCAGGGGAGAAGGGAAGAGGAACAGGGAAAGTCTGGGGTGAGGTCTAAGGAACAGTGAAAATAGTTCCTGCTGCTGGCTTCTTCCTTCAACTGTCAGGGGCTGTAAACTTGGACAACCACGTGGGTGACAACCATGTAAATTACAGCCTATAAACTTACGGACAATTGCAATCATGATTGTCAAGAATAACTGGAAAAGCCTTTGATATAGGCACAAGAGATCATTGGATAGCCTTTCAGTGGAATACTAGGTGCACCCCCTGCATGGGTTATCTGATTCTATCAGGGTTTGTCCTTTTCTTTTTCTTTAATGAGCTCTTTTAAAACTCTTTTGTAGGAAACTGATAATAATGCAAATAAGATTGGTCCAGTGGAGATGCCACTGAGTCTCCCTTGGAAGAAGACAATGTTGCATCTGTAGGAAAGGAAAAAATAATTTTCTCCCTACCCTTTATAGTTCTTAGCTGGGACAAACTTCTATAACAAAAGGCAGATTAACAACAGCAAAAGAAGTTTATTAACATGAATGCTTCATATGTACATGGGAGATACCCATAGAAATGAGTACATCTCAGAGATTGCTCTGTCTGCACAGATTTATCAGTTCTGTTTCTATTGACATATCCCAGATCACAGCTTACTATGCCCAGCATTGCACAGCTAGGAAATGGTACAACTGGATGCCAAAGCCTGTGCCCTTGGCCCTGGGCTATTCTGCTGCTAGTACACAGAAAAGTGGGGATTCCTGGGCCTTGGGACTTAGTAAGGTCCCAGCACCCTTGGAAATCAAACACCAGTCACTAACAGGAAGAGAAAATGGGAGAAGTCGTCTCTCCCACAATTTTCAGGACTCCCAAAGGGAGAGATTGATCAGTCAATGAAGGACTGGGATGAAGGGGTGAAGGTGCATGCAGGTGGACCATGGTAAAAGGAGAGATTTTCTAAAAGGTAAAGGCATGACTCACACATAAAATGAACACAGGTCAAAGATTTCATTTAACTCAATTAATGAAAAAAAAAATCAGTTAGTTTTAATCAACCAGTTCAAAGGAGAATGAGGGAAAAAAAAAGGGCAGACACCTATATAGGTTGTCAGAAATGCCCAAATGGATTTGCTAATAGATGTGTAGGAGACTGGGATATGCCACCCCAAAAGATGCCATTTTGGCATAAGGATCATGTTGAGCTGAAGGTAATTGAGAAGAAGCAGGTACAAGAAACAAGAAACCTCCTCCTACTTGCCTAAAAGTGGGATATAAATTTACAAAGGTAACTTTTTCCTCCTCCCCTCTCTACCAGGAAGGACAAAAACAAGACACTGAAGACAACCTTAGACCCTTATCAGCCCAGAGAAGGCAGCAGAATCATCTACCTTACAAGTTGTATTATCTAGCCTTTGTTTGCTATTTGCCTTCCCACAATTTGCCATCCCTAGAGACTTAGAGTCCTTTTCCTTTGTCTTATCACTCTCTAAAATTTTACTGGATTTTGTGTGTGTATGTGTGCATGTGTATATATGTGTGAAAGATGCGACATAAGCCTAATTTCAAAGCTTCCTCTGAGATTTACTCATTCTGTGGGTATCTCCCATATATACATGAAACATACATGTTAATAAACTTTTTCTCTTGTTAATCTGTCTTTTGTTATAGGAGTCTGTCCTAATTAAGAACTATGAAAGGTAGAGAGACTATTATTTTACGCCCCTACAGATGCAATACTGTCCACTTCCAAAGGGGACTCAATGGCATCTCCACTGGACCAAACATATTGGCATTATTATCAGTTTCCTACAACAGAGTTTTGAAAGAGCTCATTAAAGACAATGAAAAGGACAGACCCCAGTTGTACCACTTCCTAGCTGTGCGGTGCTGGACAATTTAGTAAATTGTGATATGGGCAATATGAGTAGAAACTGTGCTGATAAATTTGCGATGATTCGATCAGTGAATGCCTGTAAAATGCTCAGCACCAGGTCTGGAATGTTGTAGCGAGTGCCTGGTTGGTAGTGATTGCTGATGTTCCACTTTACTGTCACTGTGCTGGGTATTTTCCATTGTCTCAATCTATTCTCAGCCGTTCTCCACCCTGCTCTGTGGTCCAGGAGGCACTTTTTCTGTGGCTTCTGGTTGGGTTCTACCAACTCTTTCACCCCCTCTGGAATTGCCCTGGACTGGCAGCATCCCTCAAAGGTCACAGCTTCTCCTGGGAAGCCCATGCCACCTCCAGGTCCTCATAACTGTCCCTTGCTGTCCCTTCAAAGCATCAGGGTGATAATAGCTCTCTGTTACCAGCCCTGGGTTTTTGTAAGTCAGCTATGGTGTCCCATACTCTGCCCACCCCTTTGTAGATAGTGCCTTTACTAAACATGCCTCAAATTACTCACACTGAGAGCACCATCTGTGTCCTGGCAGGACCTCGACTGATGCAGTCAGCAACAATTTTTTTTTTTTTTTTGGAGGTGGAGTCTTTCTCTGTCACTCAGACTGGAGTGCAGTGGTGTGATCTTGGCTCACTGCAACCTTTGTCTCCTGGGTTCAAGTGATTCCCCTGCCTCAGCCTCCTGAGCAGCTAGTCACCAGCAGTTTTAATACCCCGCTGTGTCCATCTCCATTCTTTAAGTGAGTGATGCTGATGCTCCTGTTGAGTCTCATGAAAACTGAAAGCTGGATCCTTTACTCCTGTTTTATCTTAGATGTAACTTCTCAGCAATGCTTGCAGCACAGGGAGGGAATGTCACCAAAGTCCCACACCAGAAGGCAGCATTCGTTTTTGTGACTGATCCCAAACACATATAGAAGAGAAGAGTGAAGAGATGAAGGGTCCATACAAAGATGAGTGTTTTAGACCTTACTAAAAGAATCCTTATCTTCCATTAGTTCCCCCATATATGTCCTAGTTACTGCCCCACAATTTATGATCCCTGGAAACCAAATCCTCTTTTCTTTGTTAAAAGGGTATATAAGCTCTCAAGTCTAACTGCTTGAGTTTCACTTCTTTTCTGTGAACTCTCATGCACATAAATATGAATAAAAATTGTGTGCTTTTGCTCCTGTCAGTTTTTTGTGTGTTTAATTCACAGGCCCCCAGTTATCTCACCTAAGAGGGTAGAGGAAAAGTTTTTCCTCTCCAATACCAGTGTCCCTGTTTCATCTCAGAGAAAAGATTATAGGCCCCTATGATGGATCATTTAGAACAGGTTTAAGCCCTGTACCTTTTTCAGGAAGGAGCATCTTCAAATCTTACAAACTTATTTCTTGCTAACTGCATAACATCCATGTGTTATTATGAAAATGTTACCAGGTTATTGAAAAATCTAAATTCAGTAAAGATACAAACAACTGTCTTATTTTCTCCAATCATTGACTTTAACTGTGCTATGTCTACTCTCCCTTAATCAGATTTCAGCACTAGTTTTCCAGTCATGTTTAGGTTTTGAGTCCAGTCCAGGCTAGTTTAAAGTTTGAAGGTTCAATCTCATACCCCAATTTAACTTTTATCTCCCAACCCCCAGAGGATACCTGGTTTTGACCTCAAGGCATCTTGAGGAGGAAGGGATGTGGTCTGCTTTTTAGCTCTTCCTCCTCTAGTGCTTTAGGGGTTGAGGAGCAGGCTGGGGGAAAAGGGACAAATGCCTCTTAAGAGGTGTTTCTTTTTGAGACTTTCTTGGCTTCTCTGGCAATGGCTTCTGCTGGGCTGGCAGCCAACACCTGCCTTCTCATGGGGCAGAAAACTAAGTTATATAAAAGGCCCTGGTGGGGGACTTTCCCTGACCTGACACAAACATTCTGGCTAGACATATGCCAAATGCCTCCAGAATATATAGAGATAGCGGTGGAATCTTTGCTAGTCCTACCGTAGAGAGGAGGAGTCTCTTTCCCCTCCCATTTAAAGTAGGCTCACCTTAGTGACTTGCTTGGCTGATAGAATGCTTGACTGAAGGGACAGTCTCAAACTTCTGACACTAGATCATAAGAAACCTTGCAGCTGCCATCAGGGCTTCTTGGACCTCTGAGCCACCACGTAAGAAGTCTGACTGTCACACTGGGAAGGCAATTGTAGGTGTGCCAATCAATAGTCCCAGTTGAAGCCAGCCTTGCAGCCAAGGCACTAGACCAGCCCTTCCACCAGCTGCACACCACCAGAGGCCCTCACCTGATTCCATGTGGAGCAGCAGAATTCTCAATAGAGCCCTGCCTGAATTCTTGACCCACAAAATTATGACATACAATAAAATGGCTGGTGTTTTAAGCTGCTAAGCTTTGGGGTGGCTTGTCACAGATCAATAAACTAGAACACCCCCTCAACTTATATCTTTAGTTCTGGAGCTCTCCCTTGGATGAGTCAGTGGCAAGATGGCCCTAATGGGGTCACGTTCTTGGTATCTATGTGACCTACTCTTGCACTTTGGTCTCTCCTCTCTCTTCCCATCTCTTTCCCATTCTTGTTCCCCTGCCCAGCGCCATAGGGATCCTTTTGAAATTTCCTTTGCTTGGCTTCAGGAATAAAGCACCACCCCTTCCATCCTCCATGGGGAGGGAAGAGAGGTGCAACAACTCTATTCCCTAGGCACCTACCACTTAAGGGACAACTTCAAATACCTCCCATCTCCAGCCTTCTGCTTGTTTAGACCAGTGAGAGTGGGGAGGGGGCTGGAGGATGGGTGCTGCTGCACAGAGGCATGTCAGTTCATCTGCTTCTTCATACACCGTAGGATGTGTCTGTTTGGGGATTGACACAAACTTTGACACTCACAAAGTCCTCAACTTTGACTCTCAGTTGCCAATTTTGCAGTTAAAGTAACATAACTTTGGCCAGGCGTGGTGGCTTACACCTGTAATCCCAGCACTTTGGGAGATGGGCGAATCGCTTGAGGTCAGGAGTTTGAGACAAGTCTGGCCAACAGGGTGAAACCCCATCTCTACTAAAAATACAAAACTTAGCTGGGCATGGCGGCACATTCCCGTAGTCCCAGCTACTCTGGAGGCTGAGGCATGCGAATCGCTTGAACCTGGGAGGTAGAGGATGCAGTGAGCTGAGATTGTGGAACTGTACTCCAGCCTGGACAACAGAGTGAGAGCCTGTCTCAAAAAAAAAAAAAAAAAAAAAAGGAAGAAAGAAAGAAAAGAAAAGAAATATAGCTTTTTCTTTCCCACTTCAGGTCAGGTACTGAGCAATGACCAATGAAAGGAGAAGCTGGCAGGGATCAGGAGACCAATTATCTCTGATAAAACTGGATGAAAAGATGTATTTAGACCTGGCCAAAGGACTTGTAAAATGTCCCACATTTGGGACATCCCAAAATGTGGTGTATTTACCTAGTCAGTCTCAAGCAATATTGGAAAGTCATGGGCCTTTCTTCTCAGGGGCAGGGGTTTCTTGCCATGATATCTGCAGTGCTGAGAGTGGTCTGGAACACATACTTTAAGTAGTCAGGCTGTTCCCCAAGGGGGACAGATGGGAAGGGGCTGGGCTACCTTGCCTCCTCTGTCCCAAAGTCATCATTCAATTAATTTTTTTCTCTTCAAGCAAATAAATGGAGGGGCAGAAAGAAGCCAAGATTCTCCTGATCTAAAAACAAGTGAAGAACAACTAGGGGAATAAGTATTTTCCCCCCAAAAGCCAAATCTCAGGAAACAAGCTTCTCCCATTGAATATTTGGTTGCACACAAATCTAGGTCATCATTCTGTTGTGCTGGATATGTTCTATTTCTCATTCTAGACTCAGCTTCTTCCTGGCCCACCTGTAGCATGCCTAGAAACACTGCAGCTGTGACTGCCACACCCAATCAATGTGGCTTCATTGCCCTTTGGATTTGGGTTGGTTGTAGCTAAAAGCAGGGACTGGCAGGAGAGAAGGCAAGAGGAGAATGAGGCTGGACCCCCTCTTTGCCAGTTCACTTGCTGTATTCCTCTAGGGAAGCCACAGCCCCTGTCATGCAGCCATCCCCAAGCAGCTACCTTCTCTAGGTCCCTGAAATCACTGACTCCCCAACCCCCATTTCTCTTCATATCTTAGGACGTAGCAGCTCTGGCTTTTGCCTCACTTGGAATTTCTCCCCATCCCTCCCTGGGTTTCTTAAATCCTGCCCTCAGCTCTGTAGAGTACTTTTATTTTTTTTTTTATTTTTATTTTTTTTATTTTTTTGAGACGGAGTCTTGCTCTGTTGCCCGGGCTGGAGTGCAGTGGCCGGATCTCAGCTCACTGCAAGCTCCGCCTCCCGGGTTCACGCCATTCTCCTGCCTCAGCCTCCGGAGTAGCTGGGACTACAGGCGCCCGCCACCTCCCCCGGCTAGTTTTTTTGTATTTTTAGTAGAGACGGGGTTTCACCGTGTTAGCCAGGATGGTCTCGATCTCCTGACCTCGTGATCCGCCCGCCTCAGCCTCCCAAAGTGCTGGGATTACAGGCTTGAGCCACCGCGCCCGGCCTAAGTACTTTTATTAAACAGTCCACGAGTGCCCTGATTGAATGAGCCATCTGTTTCCTGTCAGAACCCTGACTCTCGTGTCCCTATTCCTAAGGGCAGGCGGTCCCTGATGGGAGAAAGCCCCGTTCTACACCAGCCTCATCTCAAAGCCCTCAGTCCAGCCCATGTGCTTTGACTTGAGCATTATTTCATGCTCCTAAAATGGCACTGGGACAAACCCTTTGGTCAAAATGAGAATTGAGGATTCTTTCATAGGAAGATATACTTCTTTAACAGGTACAGAAATGAGTTGCCCCCCAAATTTTGATAAGTGAATGAGAGAAGGAGAGCCATTTTGGTCAGGATTCTCCAGAGATATAGAACCAATAGGATATACAGAGAAGGATGCATGCAAATGATTTATTAGGGGAACTGGCTCACTTGATTACGGAGCTGAGAGGCCCATGCTTGCAAGCTTGGAGACCCAGGGAAGCTGGTAACTTGGCTCAACCCAAGTCTGAAGACCTCAGAACCAGGGAGGCAATGGTGTTGCTCTCAGTCCGAGGCCACCGATATGAGTCCCAAGGCCAGAGTACCTGGAATGCTGATGTTCAAGAGCAGGAGAAGGGCTTCCAGGCTTGGCAGAAAGAGGGTGAGGATTCTCTTTTTCATCCTCCTTTTTGTTCCATCTGGATCCACAGCTGATTGGATGGTGTTCAGCCACTTTGAGGGTGGATATTCCCTACTAAGTCCACCAACTCACAAGCCAATCTCCGGAAACATCCTCACAGACACATCTGGGGCTGCCCAGTCATTCCAGTCAAAAGCAAAGCCACCTGGGTTTCCTTTTCAGCAGAAAAGAGACAGGCTTAGTAACTACTGAAGCATGGAGAATAAATAATGCCAGCTATCTGGGTATCCCTTAATCCAGTCAAGTTGACATTCCAAATCAACCATCACAATAGGGTAGTGGTGAAAACCTTGAGCTCTGCAATCAGACAGCTTGAGCTTGAGCTCCATTTTCTGGGTGATCTTATACAAGCCACTTCCCTCTCTCAACCTCAGCTTCTTTATCTGTGCAATAATCGTTTTAACAACAGTTGTGAGGTGGAGTGATTTAATGCTTGGGTGCGTAATAAGTGCACATTAAACATTAGCAACAGGCCGGGCACGACAGCTCATGCCCATAATCCAAGGCGTTAGGAAGACAAAAGCTGGCAGATCGCTTGAGCCCAGGGGTTCAAGACCAGCCTTGGCAACATGGTGAAACTCTGTCTCTAAAAAAAAAAAAAAAAAAAAAAAATACAAAAATTAGCTGGGCATTGTGGCATGCACCTGTAGTGCCAGCTACTCAGGAGGCTGAGGTGGGAGGATCCCTTGAGCCCGAGAGGTTGAGGCTGCAGTGAGTCAAGATTGCACCACTGCACTACAGCCTGGGCAATAGAGTGAGACCTTGTCTCAAAAAAAAAAAAAAAAAAAAAAAAAGAAGAAGAAGAAGAAAAAGAAACATTAGCAAAGACCAGCACATCTAATTGTGTGGACACCAGATGCCCAGCCAAAAGAGTGAAGGGAGGTTAAAGTACAGCCCCAACCCTAATCACCAAGCCAAGGGTTACCATGCACCCTGTATCTGGCATCTGTAAACTATAAATAAATAGTGGATGCATTGGATCAAAATGACCTTCTGAAATCTGGCCTCTATAAGTTGATACCAGAAGAGTCAGTTAAGGATTATTCCTTCTATCACCCATGGTTCTCACAGTTCTTTCCTGAGCCCAGCCCTAGTGCAAGAGAAGACAGAAGAATGGCAGTGACAGATGGAGGTGCAACTGCTCTTCAGTGTCTTTTGCATGTGTGTGTTTGAATGGGAAAAGCCATTTGATCATTAGAGTTCCAATTTAGTGGTTTGCGAGAATTGGGCACCCCCAGAAGCCCTGCTGCAAGCATGGGATAGATTCTGAGACCAAGACTGATGGGTGAGCAACTTTAATTACCCAAGAACTGTGTTAATGGCCCTTGGGGTATCTTATTGCTATTCTGACACTTGGGAACATGGCATTTTCCCATTAAAATGCCAATTATCCTTGAGCACTTCTGCAAATCCATCAGCTGGAGGCTGCCGGATTGTCGAATGATGCAGTCTGATGATTTGAAGCAAACCATCAGATCAAGGGCATTTTATCTGGCAGTTCATGACTGCTCAGGGTGTTGCACCACCCCTGCCTGTTGCCTCCAGCCTCCAAGGCACACACATGCACACACACACACACACACACTCCACTAAGCAGAAAGATCAGAATCTCTGGTCCTAGGTAGCTGCTAGGGAAGAGGATGTGTTAAGAGTTGGGAATAAGGAAGAAAATTGGGATTTGGAAAAGAGCCTCCGAAATGGAATTTTTCTTCATCTGGATAATTGAAAGCACAAGTCCAACAGAAAACATATCTCACTGGGGAAATTAGTTGATTTGCCTCATCTAACTACCAGGAGAGAGGGTCTGCTTGCAGAATTCACACTGCCCTGCAGAGCTTCTGTTGCAGATTAATTACACCTAAAGGGTTTGCTAATGCTGGAATTTGGAGCCTCAATTTGATGTGCTCTTCCAGGACAATGCTACTTTGCCCAGGCAGCCTTGGGTTTGGCTTATCCCAGGCTCTTGCTTCTGGAAGAAGTGGTTATACCTCAGTGTAAGAGTTCTCTTGGGAAAGCGGTTGTAGACCTGTTGGTCCATAATTTCTTGGGGCTATGTTTAAATTCAATTATAAATCTAAATTATTATATAATAGAAGACCAAGTTTGGTTTGCTTTTTTCTTACTGGATTCTATTTCAGAATAGCAGTACAGTAGTGAGACTAAGAGCATAGATTTATGGATGCAGATGCTGAGTTTCAAACTTCAGCTCTGCCACTGAGCAGCCATCTGAACTTGGAGAAGTTACGTAACCCTCTCTGAGCCTCAGTCTTCTCATCTGTAAAATAAGGATGATAATGGACCCAACCTCCTACAATTGTCAGGATTAAATCTGTTAATAGTTGGAACAGTATTGACCCATTGTAAACATTCTCATTGGGCAAGTATTATTATTTAGCTGTCTAAACAGTATCAAAAAATGTGATTATTTTAAAAAATTTTTGTTTTTCTACTTAAGAGGTGGTGCCATTTTTATAATTGAAGAATAGTTGTCTGTAGCATGCCATGGAAGGGGATGAGCTGATCCACTGGTCTGCAAAGGATTGGTTGTCATGTTCCTATAGCAGGTGTCATTGGTGCTGCTCCCAAATGCCTGGTACAAAGCCAGTGTGCCCAGCTGCAGCAGTGCTGGTTTAACGGCTCACACCTGCACCCTCTCTGAAGGCTGGGCATGGCTGGTAGGAGACATGGCTCCTGTGATGCCTGGGAGGTTACACACTCCCTGCAAATTCTGACATTCTCATCAACAGGCAGATTCCTTCTCCGTGAAGGTGGGTCAGTCTGAAAGACTTCAGGATTCTAAGGAAGAGAATGAGGTGGAAGTGGCTGCATGCCTTCTGTTGTAGGTTGAATGTGTCTTCTAAAAAGATATGTTCAAGTCTCAACCCCTGATATCTATGAATGTGATCTTACTTGGAAATAATGCCTTTGCAGATGTAATCAAGTTTTAACGAGGTCATACTGGATTAAGGTGGTCTTTAATCCAGTGACTCATGTCTTTATACAGAGAAGGAGGGGGAAATTTGTCTTTATACAAAGAAAGACAGGGAGACAGGGTTTCACCACGTCGCCCAGGCTGGTCTTGAACTCCTGGGCTCCAGTGATCCACCTGCCTTTGTCTCCCAAAGTGACAGGTCTGAGCTGTCACGCCCGGCCTGTTGCTAATGTTTAATGGACATTTATTACACAACTAAGTATTAACTCACTCCATCTTCACAACTATTGTTAAAACAGTTATTGTTTTACACATAGAGGCGCGCACACACACACAGGAATGTCACGTAAAGATGGAGGCAGAGACTGCAGGGAGGCTTCTACAACCAGAGTGCCAAGGATTGCTGGCAACACCAGAAGCTGGAAGAAGCAAGGAAGGATTCCCCGCTGGAGCTTTGAGAGGGAGTGCAGCTCTGCCAACACCTGGATTTCAGACTTCTGGCCTCCAGACCTGTGAGAGACCAAATTTCTGTTGTTTTAAACCACCCAGCTTGTGGTCCTTTGTTACAGCAGTCCTAGGAGACTAATGTACCTTCCAAACTAGATGGTAAGCAATGATACGGCTTCGGCCTGCCTCTCTGTCTCTATCTGTCCCTCAGAACATGTGCCTTGGAGTCTGAGCCGTGATGTAAGAAGCTCAGTGACTGGGAAGCCACCACACTGAGATAGAGACCCCCAAGGGGCCCCAGCTGTTTGAGTCTTCTCAGCCCAGCTACCAGACACATGTGTGAAGAAGCTTTCAAGACAGCCTAAGCCCTAACTGCCATCTGCCTGCACCCTCGTGAGAGACCCGGGCTGAGCCACTCCCGAATTTGTGACCCACAGAGACAGTGACAGATAATAAATGATTACTGTTGTTTAATTTTTATTTTTATTTTAATTGTGGTAAAATACACATAACAAGGCTGGGCACAGTGGGTCACATCTGTAATCCTAGCACTTTGGGAGGCCAAGGTAGGCAGATCTCTTGAGCCCAGGAGTTCAAGACCTGCCTGAGCAACATAGCGAGATCCCTGTCTCTACAAGAAAAAAAAAAAAAGAAAAGAAACATTAGCCAGGCTTGGTGGTGTGTGCCTATAGTCCCAGCTACTTGGGATGGTGAGACAGGAGAATTGCTTGAGCCCAGGAGTTCAAGGTTATAGTGAGCCACGATCCTGCCACTATACTCCAGCCCAGGTGACAGAACACGACCGTGTCTCCGAAACAAACACAAAACCAAAAATCCCACATAATGGGGAATTCATCATTGTAACCATTTTTAAGTGCACAGTTAAGTAGATAGGTAGTGTTAAGTATATTCACATTGTTGCGTAACCAATCAACTTTTTCATCTTGTAAAACTGAGATTTCATAGCCATTAAACAACTCCCCATTCCCTCCTCCCTCCAGTCAACCATCATTCTACTTTTTATCTCCATGAATTTGACCACTCTACGCAGCTCATATAAGCAGACTCATACCATATTTGCCTTCTTGTGACTGGCTTACTTGACTTAGCATAATACCTTCCAAGTTTATCCATGTTGTAGCATGTCAGAATTTTCTTCCTTTTTAAGGCTAAATAATATTCCATAGTACGTATATACCACATTTTCATTATCCTTTCACCTGGCATTGGACACGTGCATTGCTTTCAGCTTCTGGCTATTGTGAATAATACTGCTATGAACATCTGTGTACAAGTAGATGACTGTTGTTTTAAGTCATTAGTTCTTGCAATGACATGTTAAACTACAAGAGATCATTCCAATCGTGGGAAGAGGATGTTGTATACCAGCCAATCCTTCTTGCCTCTGGGCAGGATAACCTCTGCAATTCATACTTCACGCTCCAGAGCTCCCTAGAGGATCATGCTCAGGCCAGTTCCCTCCTGAAACCACCATCTGCCTACTCACTCTCCTGCCTGATCCTGCTTCCCTCACTCTGCCGCAGGTTATCCTGAAGCGCTGCCTCCATAGACCACCTCCACAAAAATCACGATCGTAGGCTCTGCCTCCAGGACACTAACTTAAGCCAGGCGATGACACATGGCCAGGTGGTATGAGTTGTCATGAATGATTGCAGGGATGTTGTAGTGATCTCACGGATCAGGGATGTTACAGTGATCTCATGGCATTGCCCCCAGTGATGTGATGGTTCTTGGTCATTTAAATACTTAGGTGGGTATCAACTCTGTTGAAGTGTTGAGTAGCAATTGTACCAATAGATATATTGAAGCTAAAATGGGCTTCTCCTGATGATTGTGCCCTTTTGGAGTTAAAATATCTAACTCTGGAAGTGGTATTAACTCAGAGCAATTCAGGCAAAAGTTATCTGGCTGCATTGCAGAACATTTTGCATTTTGTAGTGTGTCTCTACATACATTCTCTTTGTGAGTCTGCAGTGCTCCAGGGAGGCATGCAAGGAGTAGTCACCTCATTTTACAGTTGACAAAAGAGGTTCAGAAAGCTTACAAGAATTGATCAAATAAGCAACAGAGCTTGAACAAGAACAGGCATGGTGTTTTGATGCCCCTCCTGGGCTCTCTGCATCTACTCTATCCTCCTCCAATCCACTCCCCATAAAGCAGCCACAGCGATACCTCAAAAATGCAAACCAGACTGTGTCCCTCTTCTTGTGACCTCAGATAGTGTCTTGTTGCACTTGGATTAAAACACAAATTGCTCATCACAATTGAGGAGGCCCAGCTTCATGTTAGGCAGCTTTCCCCAGGGGCTGGCTCATGAGGCTGTAGCCACGCTGACCTTAAGAGGACAGCAAACACACACACAGCAAAAAACACACAGCAAATCCTTCAGGGTCTCTTGCTGTCACTTCTGCCCCAAAACACTCTTCTCTGGCTCTTCAAATTGTTGCCTTCCCCATAGCTTAAATACTGTCCCCTGGTTTTAAGATATACCCATAAATCTTTGACCCTCCTCTCTTCAAAAGGTGGAGCCTAATTGTCCTCCCCTTGCATGTGTTCTGAACTCAATGACCCACTTGTAATGAATAGAATACTGGAGAAGTGACAATAGGCGACTTCCAAGACTAGACTATCAAAGGCATTGCAGGCTTCTCTTCATTCTCTTTCTGGGCCATTCACTCTGGGGGCAGCTACCTGTCATGTCATGAGGACACTCAAGCAGCCCTAATGAGAGGCCAACGTGGTGAGGGACAGGGCCTCCTGCCAACAGCCAAGGAGGAACTGAGGCCTTTAAGAACCACTGGAGTGAATGTCATGATGTGATGGGTTTGCAGTGTGTCAGCTTAACTAGTTTGAACCACAGAATCCCCTTATTTTTATGTTTCCAGTTAGGGTTGGCCATGAGGGAGATTCTCAGTGACTTGGAGTAGGGGGTTGTGGTAGTAGGGGCAATAGCAATTTTGTATCACAAATGTGTTGTTACTTACCTGCTGACTCACCTTGCTGATGTGATGCAGGAGCTGGGCCAGGTGTGTGTGTTCAGATCTGGAACAAAGGCCCAACCTCATCACCAAGAACATGGGTTTCAGTCTATCCTTGTGCCTTGTGCTGGTAGGGTTTCCATTTGCTTGTGACCTTTCCTTCCTGATTGCTTGCTCTGTGGATTTCAAGGTCTGGCATTAGATGTAGGGACAGCTTTATACCTGGAAAGAGACTTATAACCAGCCCCCCAACTCTGTGATCTATATCTTTGCTGCTGGTTCTGCTTGTCTGAGAGAAACCTGTTTAATACAATGAATCACCTTGGAAACAGATACACTAGCCCCAGTCGAGCCTTTGGATGACTGCAGCTCCAGCCAGGCAACATCTTGACTACAGTCTGGTGGGAAACTCCATGCTGGGACTACCCAGATGAGCCTCTCTCAAATCCCTGACCCACAGAACCTGGGAGATAGTAAATGTCTGTTATGTTAAGCACTACATTTTGGGGGTAGTTTGTTATCCAACAATAGATAAGCTAATGCACCCAGTCCTAGACACCCTGTGGGATCACACTTCTATGTCCCTATAGCACACTGTTTATTCTTTTCAGAACACTTGCCACAGCATACATTTTTTTTATAGATTTAGATGCTTATTCATTTCATATCTGGCCTTCGTCAGCCTCCTGAGGATAAATGCCTTCTCTGTCTTATCCTCCTATAGGTCTGGCACCTGACTAGTCTAACTCCACTTCTCAGTAGCCATGAGGCCTTAGGAAAGTTGCTTTCTGTGCCTCAGTTTCTTTAGCCTTTGGGATGATGACAACAGTCCCTACCTAATTGGATTGTTGTGAGTGTAACATAAATTAACATTTATAAAGTGCTTCAAATATTACCTTGCCTGTGGTAAATATCCAGGACATATAAGCTGCTAGTATTTTTAATATTATGGTAGAAATGCAGTAAACAACTACTGAGAGACTAAATGAAGGAATTCATTGATCTCTTTGTCCTATAATCTTAAGTATCCAAGACACAACTGAGAAAATCCCAAAGGCCTCTAGACAGCTAAAACAGATGTCCCACAGGCTAGTAGCAAAGCCCATCTAATTAACTTATAGGCAAGCTCTTGGGCCATTACTCAGAACCTAATTACTTAATAGTCTTAGCAGATATTTATTAGTCACCTAACATATGCAAAGCATTGTGCTGGGTGCTGGGGGAAGGGGACAGAGAGACATAAAGGTGAATTGAGCTCATTACCTTTCCTCAGAAGAACATGCTGTCTAGAGGGGAAGATAAAAGAGCCACCAATCACACAATTACAAGAGTGTGAGCAAGGTGGCTGGAGGTGGGATAGAGCAATGTTGACTATCAAGGTGGCCGGGCTCAATTAGTCACAATTATAATGTGCATAACAAGCTTAATTATCTGGTTTCCTAGTCCGTAATGGATTAGAAACAGCATATTAGAAGAGAAAAAAGAAGGAGTTATTGCTAGTGGCAGGTATGATGGCAATGGTAAAAAGTGACAACAAGAATAAAGAATCAAAATTGTTAACATTGAAACCAGAAATTAGATAACTGAAGCACAGTAGTTTAAAGTTATTTAGCGTGGAAGCACCTGCTACATAAAACTCAAGAGGTAGTACAGCATTGTAGTTGAGATATGCCTCTGAAGCCAGACTGCCTGGGTTTAAATCCCAGCACCATCAGTTACTGTCACTTCAATGTGCAACTTAACCTCTCTGTTCCTCAGTTTTCTCATCTATACAGTGAGGAAGGATGATAGTAGCATCTAATTCATAAAGTTGTAAGAATTAAATGAATTAATACTGTTAAGTACTTAAGAGTTCCTGGCACATAGCAATTTTGAGAGTCTGTATTTGTCAGGACTGACTGAGTTTGCTGCAGTAACAAACAGTCCCCCACATCTCAGTGACTTAACATAATGAAGGTTTATTTTTCACCTATACTCATGTTCATCATTAAGAGGCAGGAGGTTCTACTCTGAATTATCACTGTCTTCCCTCTAGAACCCAGACTCATGGAGCAGCCATTGTTACAACATCTCCTGCTGTGGCCAGGAAAAAAGAGCACCTCTGTGGCTCGTTCATTGACAATTCATTGTTCATTGCAGAAGGGGCGTGCTCTCTGGCTCACAGTTCATTGTCCAGTGCTGGTCACATTGCTCCTACCCTTCCATGTATCCAGAATGGGGATGATCAGAATGTTTGCCTAGCAGCACAAATCACGACCAAAGGGCCTCTCTGTACCGAGATATCACACAGTCGTGGTTAGGCCACAGAGGTTAAAAACTGTAGTTAAAAAAAACTGTAGGTTAAAAACTACTCCTTTGGGAAAGTGAAATGAAGCTCCCTGCGATTCTGTGGTTCTTAGTATGAACGCTATTGGCATTTGGTGGGTTGAGCGAGGGAGGGATGTGAGGTGAGAACAATTCATTTGTGGAGCTGTTGTACACAGTGGAGGACATTAAGTGGCCCTGTCTCCTATGTACTAAATGTCAGTAGTGGCCCTCCTCCAAGTCACTGTGACAATCAACAATGCCCTGATCCATTTCCTAATACTCCCTTGAGATAGAACTTCCCTCATCCTTGATAGAATTTCCCTCATCCAGAACCACTGACAAATGTTTAATTTTGCAGTGTTGGTTCAAGCCAGAGCTGGTGCTCAAACACTGCTTCCTGCCTTGCAGATGACTGATTAGGACCCTGAATTGTGACTATTACGGTTTGTTAATCAAGGATCAGAGGCTGGGCTATGTGTGGTGGCTCACGCCTGTAATCCCAGCACTTTGGGAGGCCAAGGAGGGTGGATCACTTGAGGTCAGGAGTTCAAGACCAGCCTGGTCAGCATATTTAAACCCTATCTCTACTAAAAATACAAAAATGAGCTGGGCATGGTGGTGGGCACCTGTAATCCCAGTTACTCGGGAAGCTGAGGCAGGAGAATCGCTTGAACCCAGGAGGTGGAGGTTGCAGTGAGCCAAGATTGTGTCACTGTATTCCAGCCTGAGTGACAGAGAGAGAGACCATCTTAAAAAAAAAAAGAATCAGAGACCAGGTGCAGTGGCTTATGCCTATAATCCCAGCACTTTGGGAGGCTTAGGTTTGACTCCCAGCTCTAGCCCCTGCTACCAGCTGTATGATCTAGGGACATAACAACCTTTCTGAGCTCCTGTTTCTATACCTGGAATATTGAAGTTGATGAAATCTCACTCATAGAGTTCTTAAAAAGGGGAAAATGAGGGCCAGGTGTGGTGGCTCATGCCTGTAATCTCAGCACTTTGGGAGGCCACGGAAGAAGGAGTGCTTGAGCCCAGGTGTTTGAGACCAGCCTGGGCAACATGGCAAAACTCTGTGTCTGCAAAATATACAAAAATTAGCTGGCATGGTGGCACACACAGGTACTTGGGAGGCTGAGTTGAGAGGATCACTTGGGCCTGAGAGGTTGAGGCTGCAATGACCTGTGATTGTGCTGCTGCACTCCAGCCAGGGTGCCAGTGCAGTCCCCAAGAGTACTGCTGGACCAGCGAGTGTGTGACGATTTTCCTGCTTCTTAGAAAGCTTGGTCACTTTTTGTTCTTGGATTCCATGAGACACCCCTCTATCTGCTCCATAAACTCCATTTTGCCTAAGCTAGTCTGAGTAGGTTTTTTGTCACTCATAACCAAATTATTTCTGACTTGGGCACATATCTCCAAGCAACATTTCTTTCAAATATAATTAAAAATTTTAAATGTGTTGCTTACAAGGATAAGCTTCATTTAGCTGAACAATTTACTTTTGTGGAACCTTTCCTTTTATACTCAATCAATGAACTGTTGATGTGTGACTATACAAAAATCAGCTACCACGGACAGAGGAGAGTGATGTGTAATCTGATAAGGAACATTCTAGAGATAGCCTCAGGAGGGTTTCAAGAGCTGGGGTGGGGGGTTGGGGGGGTGGTTTGAGGATCAGCTGTGGGATTAATCTCTCCTTGTCCCATACCCAAATAAGCACATGAAACAAACCCCGGGTAAGTGTCTCCCTATGATGTGACAGGATGACCGAACTGCTTAACGACTTTTCGTTCTGTTAATGGATAGCACTTCTTTCAAGCTCCAGAGAAAAACTGACATGATTCATAAAACAGAAAAATAAGATGATATTAAACCTAATACAAGCATTCAAACCAAATTTACAAGACATTTTTAAAGTCAGAAGATTTCGTTTAAGCATTATGATAATCTAGTATAAGGATGAGGGCTCCTTCAAAGGTTTATTTTGTTCCTGTGAATGATCAGCAATTACCCAAACATCTCTCTTCTGTCCCTGGGGCGTCTCAGCTCACTCAATTTGGATTTCACAGGAAGGAGACAGAGTCGTTGCATGCTCCGTGGCTAATCCTTAACAGCACTTCGTATATGTGTGCGCTGCTCTGGAGGCAAAGGTGACGAAAATTAAAACTTGAAAGAGTTCATTGTGATGCTTTGTACCAATAAGTTACATTCAATTCAATGAGCACCATTTCAGGTAAAAGAAAACACTTAAAAGTGATTGGTAATAATGATAATAAGAACAACACATAAAATAGAGTGTGGGTTTATTCAGAGTCAGGCACCGAAGCGAGTATGTTCTGTGACTTGTTTCAAAATGTTTGTGCTTGTAAAATTCCGACATCTGCTCATTTGCATTGTACAGATGAATGAACCCAGGCCACAGAGATTGCCATCCTTGCCCTGGATCCTGTGGGTGGTAGGGGACTGGACCAGGGTGTCCTGTATGCTGTTACGTTGTTCTGTGTCTATTAAGTGTAATGGGTTAAACAACAGGCTGTGAAGCTGTTCACCAGGGTAGAGATTCAAGCTCCAGCAGTTACTCGCTAAGTGATCTTGCGTTAGATAACTTAAACTCTTGGTGCCTGGATTCCCTTCCTTTTCTGAAAATGGTACTAAATAAGCTAATAGGATAAAGAGCCTAGAAAAGTGTCTGGTTGCAAAGTAAATGCTTGGAAAAAAAAAAAAAAAAACCTTTAATTATTACTCAGAGTCCACTATTTCCTATGGAAATAGGTCTCAGGCTAGTATATCAGGCACCTCTCCTGCATATTAGACTCACCACTGTGTGGTCTGATCATTGTTAAGGAAAAACTATTCTGACACTCGTGAAAGGCGAGAAGGCACACTTTATTCAGGTGACTGCTATGACAGTGTTTTGCAGTAGGGGAGAGAGATTGGGTTCAACCCTGTCTACCTAAAGAAAGAAACGGAGGCAAAATTAATACAGTTGAATTTATTTGGGACAAGGTTGAGGACTGCAGTCTGGGAAATGCTCAGAAATGCTCTGGAGAATAAAGAAGAGGCTCGTGTTTTTAAAGAAAAAAGGACAAATTTAAAGAGGGAGCGATTACAAAGGTTGTTCCTCAGGAATTCTCACTGGTTTGCAGAAATAACATTGATGAGTAATTGGCATTATATTGTTGAACTGTAGGGTATGGGTCATGGTGTCCAGTGTGAGGCATTGTTAGGTTAATTTACAGCTTCTTGGTGAGGACACTCAGTCTAGAGTCCGTGTAGCAGGCAGATTACTTAGCTCAAGGAGGGCGGGTGATATGAGCCTTCTGTCACATTTCAATGCCTCTCTGGACCGGGTTTTTTAATGGACTGGCATTCCTCAGATGAAAAGTTCCTTTTCTTTCTCAGCTCTGAAAATACAACAAGGAAGGGTGGGGATTTATAGCCAGCGAGAAGATGGTGGGTGGAAAATCACTGAGGGTAAGGTAATTCTTCACTAAACTGACATAATGGGATTCTTGCTGAAGGCAGACCAGAGTGATCAGACATCATCTGGTATGGTACCAGATGAGGAGGGTGATTGGATATGGAGAGTGAGGGATTCTGGCCAAACTGACTTTGTAGGTGTATTAGTCAGGGTTCTCTAGAGGGACAGAACTAATGGAATATATATATATATACACATATGTATGTATGTATGTGTGTGTGTGTGTGTGTATATATATATGGAAGTTTATTAAGTATTAACTCACACAATCACAAGGTCCCAAAAAAGGCTGTCTGCAGGCTGAGGAGCAAGGAGAGCCAGTCCCAGTTCCAAAACTGAAGAACTTGGAGCCTGATGTTCAAGGGCAGGAAGCATTCAGCACAGGAGAAAGATGTAGGCTGGGAGGCTAGACCAGTCTCTCTTTTCATATTTTCCTGCCTGCTTTTTATTCTGGTTGAGCTGGCAGCTGATTAGATTGTGCCCACCCAGATTTAGGGTAGGTCTGCCTTTCCCAGCCCACTGACTCAAATGTTAATCTCCTTTGGCAACACCCTTACAGACACACTCAGGATTAATACTTTGTATCCTTCAATCCAATCAAGTCGACACTCAGTATTAACCAACCCAAGTCCACCACTTGTCAACTTGAACCCATACACGTCTCCTGAGATCACACATAATTTTCAAATAAAGACAATAATAAGGTCATAATTACGCCTAATGTAATGCAACTATCCTTCGTACAACCGAAAAAGCACCAATCTCCAACCGAAATACCTAAATGCTGATGTGAAGTCAATAAACCTTGTCACATAATAAAGGAAAAAAGAAATAAAATGAAGATATTTTCTTAGTACAAGTGTACCATGAACAAACATGTTTTTAACAAAATAAGGAGGAAATACTCATGACAATTACAGTCCTCGTTTCTGCAGCTGGTCACGTGGTCATAACTGGTATTGATGACTACCTTCTACTACCCATTCTGTATTCACTTTGCCTTCTGCAAGCACCTCAGCAGATTGTGGTTTTTTTCCTGGTGGAGTGACCCAAACCTTCATTCCTAAAGGGTCTGGGTTATTTGTAGTCCTGCCTGGATTGGGCTGTTGTAGTTTCCCATTGACCTTAGTCACAGGGTATGATAATACTAAGAGACACCCTAATGGATCTCCTGTATTCTGTGCATACTCTTCCTTACCTCCATTGTGGAGTAGTAGACTGATTTCATCTTGATAGTCTGGGTCGATCACCCCAGCCAACACTGTAACTCCCTTCTTAGCCTGTTGACTTAAAGGTGGGAGGAGCCCAAAGTGTCCAGGTGGCAATCTTAACTTCCAGTTTAATGGAATGTTACTGTGTCTCCTGGTGGCAGCGTTCCTCCCTCTGGAACCAAGACCTCTAGGCTGGCAGAACGTAATGTTGCGGGAACAGGAAGGAAAAATTTTGCTAGTGGATTACTAGGGGTGATGGTGAGTGGTGCCACTTCCACTTCCAGCCCTTGATTCCTGGACCTGTGAATCCTGGCTATGGGAGAAACAGTGCCATACATTGGGCACTGATTCAGAGAATACACGGCCTTCTGGAGAACTTTGCCCCAGCCCTGCAAAGTACTGTCACCTAGCTGGTGTTGTAATTGTAACTTCAAAAGGCCATTCAACCATCCTATCAATCCAGCTACTTCAGGATGATGGGGAACATGGTAAGATCAGTGAATTTCCTGATCACGAGCCCACTGCTGCACTTCTTAGCTGTAAAGTGAGTGCCTTGGTCAGAGGCAATGCTATGTGGAATGCATGATGTTGGATAAGGCGTTCCGTGAGTCCACGGATGGTAGTCTTGGCAGAAGCATTTCACGCAGGATAGGCAAGCCCATATCCAGAGTAAGTGTCTATTCCAGTGAGGACAAACCTCTGCCCTTTCCATGATGGAAGAGGTCCAATATAATCAACCTGCCACCAGGTCGCTGGCTGATCACCCCAAGGAACGGTGCCATAGTGAGGACTCAGTGTTGGTCTCTGCTGCTGGCAAACTGGGCACTCAGCAGTGGCCATAGCGAGGTCGGCTGTGGTGAGTGGAAATCCATGTCACTGAGCCCATGCATAACCCCTATCCCTGCCACCATGGCCACTTTTTTCATAGGCCCATTGGGTGATAACAGGGGTGGCTGGGGAAAGAGGCTGAGTGGTATCCAGAGAACGGGTCATACTATCCACTTGATTATTAAAATCCTCCTCTGCTGAGGTCATCTGTTGGTGAGCACTCACATAGGATACAAATATCTTCACAATTTTTGACCACTCAGAGAGGTCCGTACCTCTTGCCCAGATTTCTTTGTCACAAATTTTCCAATCATGCTTCTTCCAAGTCCCTGACCATTGGCTATAGCCCATGAATCAGTATATAATTGCACATCTGGCCATTTCTCCTTCCATGCAAAGTACACAATCAGGTGCACTGCTCAAAGTTCTTCCCACTGGGAAGATTGCCCTTCACTGCTGTCCTTCAGGGATGTCCTAGAAAGGGGCTGTAGTGCTGCAGCTCTCCATTCTCAGGTGGTGCCTGCGTATCATGCAGAACAATCTGTGAACCAGGCCCTCGTCTTCTCTTCCTCTGTCAACTGGTCATAAGGAACTCCCCATGAGGCCATCAGGGCAGGCTGGGGGTGAGAAGACAGGGTGGCAGGAGTAGAGACCATAGGCATTTGAGACACTTCCTGATGTAACTTAATTGTGACTTCAGGACCTGCTTGAGCCTGATCACGTATATGCCACTTCCATTTGATGATGGAATGCTGCTGTGCATGACTCACTTTATGGCTAGATGGGTCAGAAAGCACCCAGTTCGTGATAGGCAGTTCAGGTTGCATGGTGACTTGATGACTCATAGTCAAACGTTCAGTTTCTACCAAAGCCCAGTAACAGGCCAAGAGCTGTCCCTCAAAAGGAGAGTAGTTATCTGCAGAAGATGGCAGGGCCTTGCTCCAAAATCCTAGAAGCCTCCATTGTGATTCATCTCTGGGGGCCTGCCAAAGGCTCCAAACAGCATCCCTACCTGCCACTGACACCTCAAGCACCGTTGGATCTGCTGGGTGATATGACCCAAATGGCAGAGCAGCTTGCACATCTGCCTGGAACTATTGCAGAACCTTCTCCTGTTCTGGACCCCACTCAAAACTGGCAGCCTTTCAGGTCACTCAGTAAATGGGCCGGAGTAACACAGTAGGATTCTCGATAAAATTGGGCTCTTGGCCAGCCGTGGCACTTTGTAATTCTTGTAATCCCAGCACTTTGGGAGGCTGAGGTGGGTAAATCACTTCAGGTCCAGAGTTTGAAACTAGCCTGGCTAACATGGCGAAACCTGGTCTTTACTAAAAACATACAAATATTAGCTGGGCATGGTGGTGCATGCCTGTAATCCCAGCTACTCAGGAGGTTGAGGCAGGAGAATCGCTTAAACCCAGGAGGCAGAGGTTGCAGTGAGCCAAGTTCACACCACTGCACTTCAGCCAGGGTGACAGAGCAAGATCCTGTCTCCAAAAAAAGAAAGGGCTCTTGAAGACATGCCCAAGGATGGGACCTAGTTGACGAAGAGCTCAAAAGAGCCTGGCTAGAGTTTGGTCAAGCAGAGAGTTTTTGACACCACCTGCTTGAACATGACCCGACAACTCTTGCCCCATGGTTTACTTTGCCTCCTATACTCGGGACTCTCTTCTTCTCTCCTGCCCTAAGGCATCTCTGTTGCTGCTGAGACACCAGATGGCCTAGACACCCACATGTGTGACCTGGAAGTGAGCAGAGTGTTTAATACTTTGATCAATGAGGTACAGGAGCTGGTCAAATTATATATTGGGAGAACCTATTGGAAAGGATAAACTCTTATCCGGTCCTTCTGATGAGTGCACACTGTCCTGAGATGTGTGTACAGCCTATCGGAGGACAGTGACAAATTGGAGCAATCGGTTGCTTTCCATGCCAACTTGGCATGCACCTTCTCATATTTGCTGTCATTCATTCCTGACCTCATTCCTGTTTCCCCTCACTCCAACATCTCTGGGACTGCACTTCCCAATAAAATATTAGTGTATAATCATTTGCCTCCAGCTCTGTTTTCTAGAGAATCTCGGCTGAGACAACTAGCATTGTGATGCCCAGAGGAGACGGGGATTCAAAGAATAATACATTTGAAGACCTTTATGCTCAGCAGAATCCTTATGTGACGCAAGATTAAGTTGGGATTAATATCCAGATCATGCTTGAGGCTAGCTCTGTTTTAAGAAGCCTTTCACAGGGAGCCTCTCTCTTGCTCTTGACATTTAGAAGGGTGGGAAGGTACAGTCCTTTTCTTGAACTGTCTGACTTTTAGCTGCCAGACACACCTGCAGCAGCCACCAGATGATGCAGGCTCTTCCTCCTTAGTAACCATCTGTCTACAAAGATGGGCAGCCTCAAGGGAGGGTCTCCTCTACGATCTCCCTCTCCTTTCTTCTCCTTGGTCTCTCAACCCCTCTGAATAGCTGAATACTTCCCCTCTTTATATCATAGCTTTCTGTGGACCAAAACCCAGAAAGGCAAGAGGCTGTGCACCCAGGCACATAGTTTACAATCTGACACCCAATAGATACTTACGTTCCAGGATGTATCAAAAGCAGGTGGCAGTGGGCGTGGTGGCTCATGCCTGTAATCCCAGCACTTTGGGAGACTGAGGTAGGCGGATCACTTGAGGTCAGGTGTTCAAGACCAGCCTGGCTTACATGGTGAAACACCATCTCTACTAAAAATACAAAAATTAGCTGGGCCTGGTGGTGGGTGCCTGTAATCCCAGCTACTCGGGAGGCTGAGACAAGGAGAACTGCTTGAACACGGGATGCAGAGGTTGCAGTGAGCCGAGATGGTGCCATTGCACTCTAGCCTAAGCAACAGAACGAGACTCTGTCTCAAAAAAAAAAAAAAAAAAAAAAAAAATACAGGTGGCACATAAGCATATGAGAACAGTTTTGACATCATTAGTTATTAGGGAGACTCAAGTTAAAACCACAAAGAGCTACCAAAAGAAAAAAAAAAAAAAAAAGCATGTGGTCTATCAAATCCGTCAAAATCATGATATGAAAATGTGTACACAACATAACGTGTTGTGCCAGCGTTCACTAAGATTTCAAAGTCAATTCAAGCAATAGCTATCAGGGCTGGTCCTGTGCTAATCTTAAAATGGCACAAGGCAGTTACTGGTCACAGGTGCTTCCCACACACCAGGCATGTACTGAACATTTCATGTAAGTGTTTCATTTTGAATCAAAACCTTGTAAGGTAGACTATTATTATCCCTAATTTACAAAGGAGGCAAATGAGCTTCAGAGAGAAAAAGAACTTGCTAGAATCTCACGACTGGCTGAACCAAAATTTGGATCCAGGACTTTCTAACTGCAAAGCCCACAATCATAAGCTTCATGCTTCTCCCATATCCTGTTGGCCCTGACTTCCTTACACGCCTACGAAATCCTCTGTGATCCTCTGCCTGAGGGTTTTCTCCTCCGCACACATGTTGGGCTGCAAGTGCTCAGGAGTTGATAGTCCCCAGAGCAGCCCCAGCCGACGACGAATGAGCATTAGAGGGTAAGCATCAGCTTCCTTGCCCCTTGAGGGGCTTAACCCTGGTAGGTTCTGCAGAGTCTTCTGAAGGTTCCCAGTTGAAACCTTCAGTGGGTTGCTGAAAACCCACTCAGCAACACACATAATTGGCTTCCTTCTCTTCCCTGTCTCATTTCCCAACTCCCCTAGTGGGATCACTTTCCAAATCAACAGTGTGTACTGCAACTCCTGTCTCAGAGTCTGCCGCTGGGGGGTGGGTGGGGTGGAAGATAGACTCAGTGGGAGGCATGGTTCCTTATTCTGGAAGAACTTACAATATTCTTACAGAGAAAACATACACACACATGTGCGCACGTGTGTGCACAGAGAAGTAGAAAAACAACCAAGACTGTCTCCTGAAGGTAGAACTGCGTGGTACCATGTATCAAAGATAGAATGGGCCTGATGGTACAAAGTGAAAGCAGCTGCACTTGATGACCCCTCACCTTTTTTTTTAAAGACAGGGTTTCAGTCTTTCACCCAGGCTGGAGTGCAGTGGTGCGATAGCTCACTACAACCTCTGCCTCCCTGGTTCAAGTGATTCTCCCGCCTCAGCCTCCCAAGTAGCTGAGTTTACAGGTGTGCACTACCATACCTGGCTAATTTTTGTATTTTTAGTAGAAACAGGGTTTTACCATGTTGTCCAGGCTGGTCTCAAACTCCCAACCTAAGGTGATCTTCCCACCTCAGCCTCCCAAAGTGCTGGAATTACAGGTGTGGGCCACCATGCCTAGTCAACCCCTGATGTTTTGACCGAAAGACCTCAGATTCTCTTCCTGGTGCCACCACCCAGAAGGGTACAAACAGAGCAAAATCTGGGCCTTAGGCCTTTCCTATGATTTCTTAGGGGAATCATATCTATCCAGCACACTGGGCTGGCTTTGCACAACAGTAAAGTTTATTGCCACATGAGAGGTGCTTATATTTTACCACTGAGAATATCTCAGAAGTTATAACCTTAGGCCTTTCAGTTGTCTTAGCTATGGATGAAAAACCTTCCAGCACCTGCTGCTTGGGTCTTAAGGTAGGAAGTGACAGTTAGTGTCTTAAGGTAGGAAGCAGTATGTTTTGAGAGCAATCTGTCATTTCTCCACATTTGGTCCACTAGAGTCTTTCTTACTTGAGCACTAAAACATCCTTCTGACCTCTGATGAAAACCATGTTGATGACACAGATTCATGTGCCTGACTCAGGCCATGCAAATCACCCCACCCCCAACTCCTAATTCCCTCAAGGATTATCAGTAGAATATAAATAAAGGGTCTACTGGCTCCATTATCCAACATTCAACTCCTTTTTCGATTTGGGGACAAAAGGAGAGAGTTGTGTACTCGGTTGAATGATAGCCCCCTAAAAATATGTCCACCTAGTACCATGAACGTGACCTTATTTGGAGAAAGGATCTTGGCAGATGCAATTAAGTGAGGCTCTCAAGATGAGATCATCTTGGAACACCTGGATAAGCCTTCAGTGGAATGCACGTGTTCTTATAAGAGACGGAAGATAAGAAGACAGAGGAGGAGAGGGCCACAAGAAGGCCGAGGCCAAGATTGGAGTGATGTGACCACAAACTAAGCAATGCCAGGGTCCAGCAGAAGCTGGAAGCAGCAGGGAACACAATCCCTGCTAGAGCCTCCAGAGGGAGTGCAGTCCTGCTGATACCTTGACTTTAAATGTCTAACTTCCACACAGTGACAGAGTACATTTCTGTTTTCCTAAGCCAGACAGTTTTTGTGGTATCTGTTACAGCAGCCACGGGAAACTAATACAAGTTGCTAACAATTTTTGGCCCTAACAATGTTTTGAGGGCTTTAACCCTTAATCTTCATAATGATGCTTTAAATGTTTTAATTAAATTAATTTTTTTCTTCTTATAATGAAGCTTTTGGGTTCTTTTAGAAACCGGGTCTCGCTCCGTTGCCCAGGCTAGGGTGCAGTGGCGTGATTGTAGCTCACTGTAACCTCAAACTTCTGGCCTCAAGCAATCCTCCCACTTCTACCTCTCAAAATGCCAGGATTACAGGAGTGAGCCACTGCACCCAGTCCATAATGATATTTTAAGATAAGGATTGGTTTTGCTTCATTTCATAGGCAAGGAAACTGAAAAGCAGAGAGTTAAAGTGACTTATCCAGGCACGCTAAGAAGAAAATGGCCAAGCTTGACTTCAAATCCAGGCTATCTGATCCCAGAGCTAGTACCTTTAATGACTGTTAAAGCGGAATTACAAGCAGAATCCTCCCCCGTCCTGCCCCCTGTGTGTAGTAATTGTTGGAAAGCGGTTCCTTGCCTCTTACAACAGTTCCCTGTGCTCCCCTGGCAGGCAGGATGTATACACATCTGACTGGGCTGAGCTAATTGGACTCTAAATGTGCAGGGAGTGAGGCAAAGCCGCAGGGTGGTTCATTTCTTCCTGGCGGTGGTAGTGGTGGCATCCTAGACAGATGCTTCCTGTTAAAAATCACTGTGGGCCTTCCTGTTGATTGACCTACTGCAACTGCCTTGATTCCTGCCCTGTCCAGTCCCCAATATTCTTTCTCAACTCCTTCTCCACTGAAGAAAACCAGAGTTAATTTCTGTTGTTTGAAATCAATAATCTGTCTAATGCAGAGGAAAAGCTGGCACCTGGTGAACCAAAGCAACATCTCAATGTAATCTTCAGCTTACCCTGTGCCTTCTTTGAGGCTGAGCTCAGCACTTGGGGCAGTGCTCCTGCCCCAAATAGATCAATTTTGCAAACTATTACGAGGTAATATAGATGGGGCTGATGATCCCAAGGAAAACGAGCACTGCCCAGACTGAACTTCATAAAACTCTAAAAACCTCTCTGTCTTCCCCCTCACTTTCTTTTAAGGACTTGGCTACCTCATCTTCTCTGACCCCTGATCTCTGTGCATTTCCACTCTAACCATCAGCTCACATTCCCTACTCAACAGACAAGAGCCCTGGATTTCTCCCTTTAAAAATCAGTTCAGGCCAGAGTTGGTGGCCCACTCCTATAATCTCAGCACTTGAAGAGGCCAAGACAGGAGGATCACTTGAGCCTAGGAATTTGAGACCAGCCTGGATGATATAGTAAGATCCTGTCTCTACAAAAAAAAAAAAAAAAAAAAAAAATTGCTGGGCATGGTGTTATGAACCTATAGTCCCAGCTACTTAGGAGGCTGAGCAGGGAGGATCATTGAGCCTGGGAGGTTGAGGCTGCAGTAAGCCATGATCATGCCACTGCATTCCAGCTTGGGTGACAGAGCAAGATCCTGTGTGCTTAAAACAAAAACAAAAGCAAAAGCAAAAAACAAGGAACATACACTGTTTCTCAAACATCCTGGATATTCAAACTGCACAGGATCCAACTTATGGGCCTCCATATCTTTGCTCAGCTTCACTATTCTAAGCTTTAATCTTTAGGCAACATGAGCTAAAACATCTCCTAATAAAAATAGATGTTTCTTGGGTGGCTGGGCATACACTGTGCTGGAGAAAATAAAATTTTCCTCTCAATATTCTATCAGGGAGGGGCTCACATCTGTATCCTAGGTCCCCATATTCTAATCCCCGCAGCAGCCTCAGTCTCCCCTGGAGTAAAGGCGAAACCTTCCCATGGCCCCCGTCATGCCCACTCTGAGGCCCAGGACTGACCTTACTTATCAGGACCCTGGCTCCTCCCTCTACTTCCAGGCCCAGGAGAAGCATCACACTTTGGGCTGTGGAATTTGTCTTCCTCAGTGGCTGCTTAGATGGGGATAACACGACCCAGAAATGGCATGAGTCAATGCCCCATGGAGCTAATGTTGACCAAGGAGAGACCTGGCAGTGAAGGAGCGCCAATTAAATTCCTTGCACTTTGCTCCCCTGATGGACTCTTCTGAGGCTTAGGAGTACCTCTTTTACTTCTCTGCAGATACCCTGCATGAACAAGCAACCTGCTATGTTTCATCATGAAGCTATGGCCAGCCCAATTGGTAATGCACCACCTATGTTTGCATTCCTTCCTTCTCCACCTCTTTGTTCCTTCATTCTTGTGACCTGGGATTGCACCCCCAATAAGCACTGTTAGGTAAGCATCAGCTCAGGCTCTATTTTCTATGGAATGTGAGCTAAAATATCTCCCAAGAAAAATAGCTCCTTCTTGTGTGGGAGGGCAGATTTTGCTCTGAAGAAAATAATAATTTTATTACATTATTATACCACAGAAGAGTCCTAAAGTCACATGCCAGAAACCTTAAAGAATTCTGCAAAATGTGATGGTTCAAGACAAGATTGAAAGATTGGCTTGACCTGACTTCACAGAAACAGTGAAATCATGAAGTAAGTAGAAGAGTCTGCATGAATGGAGTAAAATTATTACTCTTATCATTGTCATCATCATCTTCACAGCTAACACTTTCTCGGAGCTTAACATATGCTGGGCAGTCTTCTAAGCACCCTATATCTAGGCTTATTTAATCCTCATGACATAGCTAGGAGGTCAGCATTATTAATATGTCCATTTTATGGAGGAAGAAACTGAGGTTCAGCATAGTCAAGTAACTTACCCCAAATCACATAACTAGAAAGTGGTGGAGGCCGGGCGCGGTGGCTCAAGCCTGTAATCCCAGCACTTTGGGAGGCCGAGACGGGCGGATCACGAGGTCAGGAGATCAAGACCATCCTGGCTAACACGGTGAAACCCCGTCTCTACTAAAAAATACAAAAAACTAGCCGGGCGAGGTGGCGGGCGCCTGTAGTCCCAGCTACTCGGGAGGCTGAGGCGGGAGAATGGCGTAAACCTGGGAGGTGGAGCTTGCAGTGAGCTGAGATCTGGCCACTGCACTCCAGCCTGGGCAACAGAGCGAGACTCCGTCTCAAAAAAAAAAGAAAGTGGTGGAATTGGGACTTGAACCCAGGCAGTCTAGCTTCAGGGCCCTGCCCATTAACATTACTATCTTGCATGGTCTTTCCCCTTCATCTGAGTATCAATGATTCAGATGTGGATGAACACATCTCTGAAAGAAACTTAGCCCATCTCAGTAATTTGCAAATATAGGCTGTTCTCTGTATAAATAAGAAAACAAAAAATATTTACTGTTTGTGGCAATGGAAAGGGGCCAATCTGAAAACAGCAAATTTATCTTGAAAGAAAAGCATGTGAAACTAGGTAAATCATCATTAGCATTTTCAAGATAACTTAAAGACCCATCATATCTATAAAATGAGAGCAGATTGTCATGAAGAAGAAACATAATCCAAGATCCGTAATCCAGTCCATAAAGACTGCCGATGAAAAGTACAGGTGTCATATTAAAAACACAATAGAAGCAGTGTCTTTCCTGAGTTACTGAAGAGAACCAAGATCACAGAAGAGAGAGATAGGCTTAAGAACTTCTTCAGGAGCTCTGTGGAAAAGATTAAAGAGGTGAGAATCAAAGAAGAAAAAAAAAAAGAGATAAAAATGATGTCCATAAGACCCAACATGAATATAATAGAATTCCTCAAAGGAAAAAGCAGATCTGACTGTCTGTCAGTCATCTTTGGGTTTGACTTAAGCCCTCACCTCCACACCATGACACTATCCCACACAGCGGGGTAGGAGTCCCAGTCAGCTGGGTGCCTTGGGAAGAATTAGTTGCAAGGTTGAACTTCTTAAGCTAACCTCTAACCCACAACACAAAAAAGGGTGTAATTAGGGTCTAACCAGTGGAGGGAGTCTGTGTACTTCCTGTTTGTATTCCTTTAGAGAATCAATTTACTAATCCTTTGAGAGGTCATCAGGGGAGGAGAATACCCTGTTCCTAATCTCAAGGAGGTTCCAATCTACTGAGGGACTCGATCTACTCCTAAGATACTAAGATCATGTGTAAGGAAGATGGCCATCACAGACACAGGAACTCCTTTCTGGAGCTCCACATTGCCTGTCTTTCTGTAAAAGGATTGCTAAAGTTACTCATTTTCCTATGTACAGGGCTCCTCCAATGATGTCAGTACAAAATTGCTTAGATATTATTTCAAAGTAGTCATCTTACTTTAAATATGGCATATTAGTCCGTTTAGCATTGCTATAAAAGAGTACCTGAGACTGGGTAATTTATAAAGAAAAGAGGTTTATTTTGGCTCATGGTTCTGCAGGCTGTACAAGAAGCATGGCACCAGCATCTGCTTCTGGTGAGGCCTCAGGAAGCTTCCACTCATGGTGGAAGGAGAAGGGGGAGCACGTGTGTCACATGGTAGGAAAGGGAGGAAGAGAGAGGAGAGGGAGGTCCCAGACTCTTTTTACCAACCAGATCTTGCATGAACTCATTACCACGGGGTTGGCACCAAGCCATTCTTGAGGTATCCACCCCTAAGAACCAAACACCTCCCACTAGGCTTCACCTCCAATTTTGGGGGTCACATTTCAACATGAGATTTGGAGGGGACAAGCATCCAAACTATATCATATGGGAATTGAAATCTTTTATAGATTATTTACAATTATACCCAGACCTGTGAAGAGAATGGCCTTGGGATCATTCAGGCCTAGATTTGAGTCCTGGCTCTTTGCAGCTTCTATCAAGTGACTCAGCCTCTCTAAGGACTGAGTGTCCTTATCTGCATGATGGAAATGATAGCACAGCAGCATAGTGTTCCTCAAACATTACTGTGTATATCTTGTTAATATGCAGATCATATTCAGTGCTGGGGGTGGTGCCTGGGAATCTGCATTTTTGCAAACTCCTGGGTGCTGCTGTTGCTGGCTTATAGGATAGGCCTTGGCAATCTGTGGCCCTCAGACTCATTTTGTTCAGCCCCACCAGCTAAGAAGGTTTTTTTGTGTTTTTTATATGGTTAAAATCTTGTAAACCACAAGCAAATAAAAAACTTGAAAAATATGTGATAGTGACCATATGTGGCATGCAAAGCTTGAAATATTTACTGTTTGATCCTTTACAGAAAAAGTGTGTCACCTCCTGTTGCAGATTCCAGTACTACTGCTGCTTCATCCCCTATACCCTCGGGCCACCTGAATTCACCTACAGTTGCAGACAAAGGCATTTTCCAGCATGCTAATAATTCCCATCTCAAATACCTGTGCCTCTCTCTTCTCTGCTGGAAGGCTTTGTTTTTGGCACTAGGTGAGCTTTCTCAAAGACCTGGAGACCTAATTGGAGCTGGGGGAAGGTTAACTTCAATTAATAGGGCATAGACAGATGGGTAAGTGTGCCAGTGTCCCTGTGAGTGGATTCTGAGGTGTGTTCCACGCTGTTTCACAGAGTGCACCCATGAGAGTGAGTTCCATGTGTCCACGTTAGTGACCTGCTTATTAAGACATGCTTCATTGGCTTTATCTTGGCTAGCTCTTCCTTTTGATGTGCTGGTACCAGCTTACATGGGTTTTTGAGAATCAATGTGTGCATCTCTTCCCTCTGCGTTTAATGATGTCATCATGGTGACCTAAAATTGACTATGGTGTCATATTTTTACCAGGGAAATCCCCAGATGCTATAAATCAGGTTGTTGCTATCATTGATTTTTTTTTTTTTTCTTGAGACAGAGTCTCCCTCTGTTGCCCAGGCTGGAGAGCAGTGGCGCGATCTTGGCTCACTGCAACCTCTGCCTCCTTGATTCAAGTGATTCTCCTGCCTCAACCTCCCCAGTAGTTGGAATGATAGGTGCCTGCCACCAGGCCCAGCTAATTTTTGTATTTTTAGTAGAGACCACCATGTTCGCCAGGCTTGTCTCGAACTCCTGACCTCAGGTGATCCACCTCCCTCTGCCTCCCAAAGTGCTGGGATTACAGGCATGAGCCATCTTGCCCGGCCTGTTGTTATTGTTGTTGGACAGCCAGATGCTAGACATTTACCAACATACCATTTCCTCACTTGTCATTTCTGGCCCAAATAAACTATGTGCACCCAAGTCCTTGTCTCAGGGTCTGCTTTGGGTAGAACCCATACTAGGAGAAGTACCTATCTGCCTCATAGTTTTGATGTTCTCACACCAAAATCACACAAGATCACATCTGAGAATCATTAGCACAAGACTTAGTATGTGACAGTCACTTAAATGTCAGTTCCTTCTTCTTTCCTCTTTTTCCCTTAGTAAAAGGGAGACTCCACAGCATTTTCCAAGATACCTGCCCTGCAGGCTTTTGGTACCAAAGACAGCTCAGGCTCCCTGGGCCACCTGGTCACCTTACTGGAGGCTACAGAATGACTTATTTGGCCTGTGTCCACACACAGACCACCACGCACAATGGGCAACAGGACATGGGCTGAAACTCAAATCGGCGTCAGGAAGAAAGCATATCCATTGCAACTACATGAAACTGAAAACATGTGGGCAAGGCAACCATGATGGCACCAGCATGTTCTGCCAACTCCCACCAATGGGATGCAAACAGTGCCCCTTTGTGCAGAGGTGACAGACGTGAGGCTGGTGGCTCCTTCAGGGTGCTGTAAAGTAAGGTGGGAACTCAGAGCAAGAGAGGAAGAGGTGAGGCCCAGAAAAGTGGGAAGGAAGAGAGAGAAAAAATGTAGAGACAGAAAAGGCATGGCTTGAAAGAGACTGCCAGGTCAGAAGCAGTGGCTCACCCCTGTAATCCCAGCACTTTGGGAGGCTGAGGCAGGAAGATCACTTGAGTCTAGGAGTTCGAGATCAGCCTGGGGAACATGGTGAAACCCCATCTTTACCCAAAATACAAAAAATTAGCCAGGTATGGTGGTACATGCCTGTGGTCCCAGCTACTTGGGAGGCTGAGGTGGGAGGATCCCTTGAGCCTGAGAGGCTGAGGCTGCAGTGAGCCAAGATTTCACCACTGCATTCAAGCCTCAATGACAGAGTGAGACCGTGTCTCTAAATAAGTAAATAAATGAGAAAAGAGAGACTGTTAGGTGCCATCCCATATCCATTTTCCCCTTCCTACTTAGTAATGACCCCAATTTTTAATTCAGAGCTCAGCCAAAAGACCACATGACCCTACTTCCCTTGTAGCTGGCTGTGACTCTCATTCTAGTCGATGAGATAAAAAGTGGAAGTTGTGTGTGGGGCTTCCAGGAAGGCCCCGTAAAGGATACTGACTCATCTGACCAACAGGCCATTTTGCCCTCCCCCACTTTTTCCTTATTGCAGCTTGGAGCTTGGTGTGACAGTTGGAGCTCCAGTAACTGTCTTGGGTGATGAGTTACCCTGGGATGGAAGTCGGTGCTGAGGATGACGTGTGCAGATTGCAGTGTGGTCTTCTCTCCCACTCCACCCTGGTTGACATGCCTCATTTTCTCCTCATCCTGCCAGCTGCTGTATGTCCTTCCTCACATCTAGCCACAGTGCCTTTCAGGATGCCAGCTCTCTGTGCTACAGCTGTGCCTCTTCCCTGAATTACTCAGGTCTATGCTAAGTTTTAGGCTCCTGCAACTTCCCTGGATTCTCCCCAGAATGAGAGCACAAGCCCCTGTTTTCGGATTCCCCAATCAATGTGGGGGTCTTGCCACTCCACAACAGGGCTCAGTTCTGTAGCAGTGTCTGGAATGACCAGCATCTAAGCCTTCTTTCCTTCCTTTCTGGTCCTTATACTTCCCCCCCAGGTTGTAGAAACTTTATAGCTGGTAAAAGATACAAGGAACAAGATAACGTCTCTCTTTTGTTATATATGACTCTAAATTTCAAAAAATCTATGACTTTTGCAACACAAAACTGTCAGAATTACTTCCCTTATTCTCCCCATTCTGTGACAACATCCTTTCCCTGAGATAATAAAAGCAGTTGGCCCAGGTTCCCAGAGTGGGGAAAGAGTTGGCAGCCATAGGAAGTACTCCTGGGCCAAAGCATCAGTGTGCATCTTGCAATATCTTACCACATTGAGAAAAGGGGGAGGAGACCCTAGGAGAAGAGCTGAACAGCAGCAGAGCCAGAGATGGATCAGGTCAGTATTGGGAATGTAGTTAAGAGCAGTGTGATGCTGTTGCTGAAGAACCCCAAATATCAGAGTCCTGTAGGTCTTCTCTGTCTCTCCTCAAAGTCCCATGGTGGAGACCTCATCACTCTTCACGAGAGGAAGCTGCTCTCAAGCCCACCTCATAACATGGAGGAAAGGAGTCCACATCTGAAGATGCCCAGGATGGCCTGGGCCCCTTGAACAATGGGGTCACAGCCAAGGATTCTCACCCCTCCAACGTGGCAGAGGGGCCCCACTCTGGGGAAGGTGGCCTGCTCAGGGTCACAGTGGGTGGAGCAGCTTTCAATACACCCAGCATTTAATAATTGATCCTGTCAAAAATCATCAATGGGTGCTAAAGCAAGTGGGCCTAAGTTTGCTGAGGAAGAGACATTTATAGCGTCTCCACGAGATATTCAAAGTCTCAAAGTCTCTTTCAAAGCCACCAAATTTAACATCACCAGTTATGGGACAAATTGACATTGTATGCCTTCTGATAGGATGCACTGAGAAAAACACATCGCTTTTGTGACATTTCTGGCCAAAATGTCTAACCTGAATCTAATCATAAGGAAACATCAGACAAACCCAAACTGAGGGACAGTCTACAACAGTAACTGGCCTATATTCCTGAAAAAATTCAAGGTCATGAAAATTAAAGGGAAGGCTAAGGAGCCATTTCCAATGGAAAAAGACTGAAGAGGAGGGACACCCAAAAGCAACGTGGATTTGACCCTAGACCAAAGAGGAAAGGGTGTTTATGAGGGCCATCCTGGAGGCAACTGGCTACATCTGAAAGGGTCCCTGGATTGGATGGTGGCGTTTCTCTCCATGTTAATTTCTTGATTTGGGTGATTGTGTTATCTTTATGTAAGGATGCTTGTTCTTAGGAAATAAATGCAGAAATATTTAGGGATGAAGGAGCATTCTTTCTTCATCCCATTTCTTTCCCCACCCCTTCTCTTCCTCCTTCCCTCTCCCACCCCCAAGCAAGTGTGGTGAAATATTCATCAGTGAGGGATCTGGGTGAAAGGTACCGGGGAGTTGTTTGTGGCACTATTCCTATACGTTTTCTATACATCTGAAATTATTTCAATATAAAAAGTTACCACCCCAGCCCCCACCCTCTAAAAGATTTGAGGCATGAGATCAGGGAGGGGAGGAGCCCAGAGTGCCCCCTAAAGGCCCATGTTCAGATCAGAAAGGGGCTTTGAAAAGCCTGAAATCTAACCCTCTCATTTCATCTCTGAAGGCTGAGACTCAAGAGAGGTGCAGGCACATAGGTCCCATGAGTCCAGCGCCCATGCATGTAAGCCCTTGCCACACTGCCTCCCTGCTTCTGAATCCCAGACCTGCCATTTGGTAACTAAGAGAACTTGAGCAAGCTACTGACAGGCTCCAGGACCTGCTACCCGCAAATATGATACCTTGGCACATTGACTGTTTCAAGATGAAGGAATCTGTAAAACAGCAGGTGCAGGAAGATCTCTCTGACTTTTCCCTGAGGCAGGTCATAAGCCCCTCTGTGAGAGGTGCCCTTTCTATGCCTGGAGAAGAGGAGGATCCTTATCTCCAAGTCACAAGGACACGTAGAGGAACCTAGATGAACAGGCTTGCTGTCTCCCCCAGCTGACCACTCTTTTGTCCTGTCACATTTTCCCAAGAATCTCCATTCTTCATCAAATCTAGCGTAAAAATATTCAGGTTTAACAATTTCTTTGGGTCTTCACTTTCTCATAATCTCCTGTGTCATGTAAAAAAAATATATATATATTAAATAAATTAGTATGTGTTTCTCTTGTTAATCTGTCTTCTGTTACAGGGGCCCCAGATGAGTCTTAGAGGAGTAAAAGGAAAATATATTTTTCCTGTACTACACTGTGTATGCTTTCTAGTCCCCAGTTTCCTCATCTGAAAAATGAAAGGATAAGAGCACTTCCTGGGGAAGGGAGTGAGATAAAGTTCATGCACAGCACTTAGCACAGATCATGCTCCATCCATGATTGATCAGTGTCAGTGTGTACTACTACTGTTGTTATTATCACTGTTATTTATACCCTGACTCACTAGCCTGGATTTACAAAGGAAGGAACTGACTAATGTATCTGTAAGAATGTTTCCAGTTGAGAGAGACAGACAGAGAGAGAGAGAGAAAAGAAGAAGAAGGAGGAGGAGGAGGAGGAGAGTGATAACACAAGAACACAAGGGAAAGTATTTTTTAAAAAGTACATATGTTATCTCCTGTAACAAGAAGTCTGGATATGAAATGGCTCCCCAAGAGATTCGTCAGATGGTTCAATGCTGTCACCAAGGCTCTTCCCCACTAGCTGTCCTGCCAGCCTCTGCTCAGCTTTGGGATGGATCCTTCCAATATCCCAAATTTGCCGTTGCAGTTTTAGCATCATAGGCAAAAACAAAACAAAACAAACAAACAAACAAACAATCAACCCCCAGAGACAGACAAGTGAAAGATCTCTGTTTTGTCTCAATCTTTAAGATTAAGGAAAAATTCCTAGAGTCTCATTAAGTGTCCCTTTATATCTCCTTGTTCAGAATAACTTCACATGCCTCATGCTCAACCAAACTTTTATGAGGACATGGGATGAGCTTGTGTATAGGTAAGAATTACACTGGCCAGAAAGGAACAGAAAAACCTCACATAATAGTGTCTAAACAAGACAGAAGTTGCTTTCTTTCACATTTTGGAAGTCTGGCTATGCAGTTGGGCACCTCTAGCTTCAGGAATCCAGGCTTTTTCTAATCTCATGC
This sequence comes from Piliocolobus tephrosceles, assembly GCF_002776525.5. Classification (NCBI taxonomy): domain Eukaryota; kingdom Metazoa; phylum Chordata; class Mammalia; order Primates; family Cercopithecidae; genus Piliocolobus; species Piliocolobus tephrosceles. The sequence continues at coordinate 64,361,130 of NC_045435.1, read as the reverse complement.
TCCTCTGTGCATGGTTCCACTCCAAGTTGCTTCATAGCCCAAAACGGCTGCTCCAGCTCCAGTCCTCTTGTACTCATTCCAGCACCAGAGGAAGGAAAAAGAGAGGAAAAGCAAAGTTCCAGGCCAGGTGCAGTGGCTCACGCCTGTAATCCCAGCACTTTGGGAGGCCGAGCTGGGTGGATCACGAGGTGAAGAGATCGAGACCATCCTGGCCAACATGGTGAAACCCCGTTTCTACTAAAAATACAAAATTTAGCTGGGTGTGGTGGCTCACACCTGTAGTCCCAGCTATTCGAGAGGTTGAGGCAGGAGAATCACCTGAACCCAGGAGGCTGAGGTTGCAGTGAACCAAGATAGTGCCACTGCACTCCAGCCTGTGTGACAGAGCAAGACTCCATCTAAAAAAAATAGGATTGTACTTTCCACATATGCTGACTCCACCTGGACAAATCTCAATCACATGGCCTTATCTGACTGTAACAAAGGCTGAGAAATGACTATTCTGCACAGCCATGGGCACAAATAAAAACTGGAATTTCTATTACTATTTAAAGGTGAGAAGGTGAAGTGTATTGGGTGATAACCAGCAGTCTATGCCACACATGATTCCATCGGCACTAGGCATGACCTGGCCTAACTGAAGCCATGGTTGCCTCATAACTGAACAAAATCAGGTTCAGCTAATCTGGTGGCAAGGTTGGGAAGGGTTGTTGGATAGGCAATCAAAGGTTTCAGAGACTAGCAAACTCCCATCACTCCTTACCAGGTTACCCATTGGTAGAAATAAGCAAGTTTTCCTCTTGGTCTTTTCAATGTACCACACCTTCCTCCTACATTCTCTTTCCTCTTGCTCCTCTAGAATAAAATCTATAAAGCACACAGTTGCATTATTCATGTGCTAGTCACACAACTCTTGTGCTCAGTAAGTGCCTGAATCACCTGTGAGACCCAAAGCACAGAACATTCCATCTCCATCAGATCCACTTGGGGGAGGAGGTGCTATTACCCTGAAAGTCATTTCCATGGTGTAAATTCACCCTCCTTTGCAAAATGATTCATTGTTAGTGCCCACAAATCATTCTTCCAAGAATATCACTACATGTGTGGAGGAAGAGTCTTTCCCTCCCAAAAGCTCAACAGTTGTGGATCTGATGACGTTATTTCCAGAATTCAGAATGAAAAGGGTTCCTGGGAAAATAAAGGATGTGACTTACAAGATGACACATGGAGGAGAGGCACATGATCAGCTCAGCTATCTAGATATATTTAAGTATGGTTTATCATGGGGTTTCATGTTTAAATACCTGGCTGTTCCATCTTTAAGGGAGACATTTGTTGCTTCTCTCTGTCCAACATCCAATTCCTTGACTTTTATTGACAGAATCCATATTTCCCTTGGGAAACCAGCCCTGCAGAGGTCTCAGTTCAAGCTGAGACTAACACCACCTTTGTCTTTTGAGTTGACATGTTACTCATGCTATTATAGAAGTATTGAGTTCCCTTGTCCACAGCAATTTGTTCATAATTGGAAAAATGATCCCAATCACTCAATATATCCCATTACCTGGCTTTTTATCAAAACTATAGCACAGACAGAGACTCCATGTTCAGCTCGACTTGAAGTGAGGCCACCTAAAAATGGAAGGTTTCACTTGTCTCAGTAACCTATTAACTCCCAGTACAGAAGCCATTCTCTATTTTGTCATTTTAGCAAAACCCTGATTTTTGTACATAAGGAAGCAGAACCAAGAGGTTTAGAGAGAGCTTGGATTTTCACGTCATATGTTAAGCGCCTAGGTCCACCATACCTGAAGGAATCTCACTTAAATTTTCCATTAGTGAGCCAACATTTTTACTTAAGCCAATTTTACTTGGATTTATATTACTTGCAACCAAAAATCCTGGTTAATACAGCCATGTCAGTCACTGAGCTTCTCCTTTATTTGACATTGGTATGCAGTCGTGCTTCTTCTTCTTCTTTTTTTTTTTCTTTCTTTCTTTTTTTTTTTGAGACAGTGTCTTGCTCTGTTGTCCAGGCTGGAGTATAGAGGTGCAGTCTCAGCTCAGTGAATCTTTGACCTCCCAGGCTCAAGCGATCCTCCCAGCTCAGCTTCCCAAGTAGCTGGGACTACAGGTGCACACCACCACATCTGGTTAATTTTTGCATTTTTTTGTAGAGACAGCATTTTGCCATGTTGCCCAGACTGGCCTCCTGGGCTCAAGTGATCCTCTTGCCTCAGCCTCCCAAAGTGCTGGGATTACAGGGATGAGCCACAGCACCTGGCCTAGTCTGTGCTTCTTAAAATGGTTTCTTCTCCTGGAATATCCTATGATGAACTTAACCATGAGCATTCTCCAAGGCTTAGGCTGTGGTCTTCTCTTTCAGGGAAGTTCAACCCATACGCCTGGGAAACAATGTGAGATGGAGTTTGGCATGCAGGATGGTTATCAGGGAGTGTTCATGTCAACACAAGTGAAAGGAAGATGAGGAAGTAGGACCAGGCATGGGGGGAGTTCAGCTGTTGAGGCAGGACCACTGACTATCTTGGCCAACCCCACTGGAGGACCTGGAGCTAGAATGGCCCTTCAGAGTCACTTGTTGTTGGGACAAGAGGGCCAGGCCCTTATACTCTCACATCTGTCAGTCACTGGATATTAGGCTGCACCAGGAAGGGGCATGACCTTGGCAAGACAGTGGCATGCAGCTGAGGCAATCTCCGAGGGACTGAAGCTGGAAGCTCTCTGCAGACACCACTGTCATCAGCTGGGCAGTGAATCCTTCACTGAAGGGTATCTGGGGACAGGCATCCCAGCATCCTCCATGTAAGTTGGTCCCTCTGCCTGCAGGAACCTGCTTCCTTTTGTCACTCCTTCAAGCCTAATGGTGTTGACAGCCCCTCAGTTACCAGCCCTCTGGCACTGTACCATGCCTTGTGGGATTCCTCTTTCCTACTCACACCTTTGCAAATGGTTCCTTTATTAAACTCTCCTCCAACTGTTGTCAAGTCCAAAACTTGTACTGCTCACTGCATGACAGCTCATAAGTCGAAAGACAAGATGTTGGGGCAAGGAAAGAGATTTTATTTTGGAGGGCCAGCAAACTGAGAAGATAGCAGACTAGTGTCCTAAAGAAACATCTTAAGCTAATATGAATTTGGGGTTCCTTTTATTTTAGGGAAATGGGGAAGATGCAGGGGGTTGAGGCCAAAAGGTGACAGATGACCACAGACATCTGAGTGGCAGCGAAGGTCAACTTCTTTTTCCTTGGTCAGGTCACAGTGCTATGTAACATAGCAATGCTATGCTATTTTATGTAATAAAATAAAATTTTATTTTAACATAACATTGTTACTTCTGTGTACATCCTCGTTTTCTCCTCGGAGGTTAGTTTTGGGGAAGGGCTATTCTCATCCTTGCTTTAAAGTTAAACTATAAGCTAAATTCCTCCCATAGTTACATTGGCCTATGTGCAGAGATAAGCAAAAATGGTTAACCTAAAAGATATTGATACAGGAGACAGAAAGAAATTATTTAGGCAAACAGGGAGGGCAAAGGAGTCCTTGGTGGAATTTCTCTTTTAACAAAAAGCAGCCCCAGAATTATTTCTTTTCCAACAAAAAGCAGCCTGAAAAATTGAGCTGCAGACATAGATAAGCAAGCTGGAAGTTTGTATGGGTGAATGCTGGCAGCTGTGCCAATAGAAAAGGGTTACCTGAGGGCCAGGTATATTCAACATGGAGGCTTCATCTTCCTTTTCCTTTGTCACCATATATACAGTAAAGGAATAGGCAACATGGCACTGGCAGGTAGAGAACACATTGGCATAATAAAAAGATTAGGGTGGGGGAGCCAAATGGCACACCTAGTCCTAATCAGTTTTCAAGCCTTATGCAAATGGCACACCTGGTCCCATCAATCTTTCGTGCCCCATGTTAATCAGACACCACCTCCTCAAGTTCATCTATAAAACTCCCTGCCTTTTGTTGTGGGCCAGAAACCCGCTCAGAACCCCTCTCTCTGCAGGAGAGAGCTCTTCTCTTTTGCCTATTTAACCTCCACTCTTAACCTCATTCCTTGTGTGTCCATGTCCTTGATTTCCTTGGCATGAGACAATGAACCTTGGCTATCACCCCAGATGAATGACATCGCTTCAATATCATCATGGGAGGCTGGACAGAAGGGGTGTATGTGGAGGGAGTTAGTTGTGCTAGGTTTCCTTTTTATGTTACCCGGCCATCATATTGAGTGTGCTCTCTGCTTCCTGATGGGACCCTGACTGATGTAACCAAACAGGTCCAGAGTACTCCACTCCAAAAGATGCCACTGTGGCATATTGAGTATTTTGAGGTAAAGGCAATCAAAAATCTGCAGCAGATGCAGGAAGAGCTCTCTGTCTTCCCTTGACCTGCCTAAGAGCTGGGCATAAGTTTCCCTCCCTTTGTGAAGGTGACTCCCGTTAGCACCAGGAAGGGAAGAGTGATAACTCTCATCAACAGAGATAGGGAGTTGACACAGAGATGAATTTACATAAACAAACCTTGTAAAAATAATGCTTACTTTAGAAGTGAGGGGAATTTTTCCCTTTACTTTCTGAAGATTCAATTCTTTAAGTCTGCTGAAATAAACTGGCAACAGACAGAGTAACAGGAGAAAAAGATCCAAATTCATTTAAGTGCATGGTGTCATCATAGGCATGTGAATACTCAATAACCCACTGAGGTCTAGAAGCTCAAATGTCACTTTATGTTATGGAAGAAAATGGGGAATGGAAGATTCCTGGAGGGTAGTGGTGACAACCTATGGGAGGTGGAGGGAAGGAACTGCACTATGAACAAAGGCTGTTTTATTATGCAGATAAGGTCTCCCAGGTAACAGCCATCAGAAAAATAGGTGATTGGCTGTGGTAAGCTCTGTCTTGAGGAGGTGTCAGACCTTTATCCATCTTTAGCCAGATAAAACGGCCCCAGAGAAAAACCTCTGCTTCCATCTGCAGTTTACCATACTAAGGTAGCTCCACTTAAGTTTCCTTAGAGAAAGGACAGCTTTTCAGATCTATTCCTGCCTGCAGTTTTCTGAATAGACAGTTTGAAATAAATCAAGGAAGTGTGTTCTGGGGTGGCATATATATTCTTGCCTTCCACATTACCTTCCACTCATTCGCCCACAAATTTCTTGGTCACTTCCTTACCATGCACTGTCCCTCAAAGTCCAAAGCCCCTTTCATTCTTTAAAATGGTATATATGCCCCCAAGTCTAACCACTATTTAGTTCTACTTCCTTTCTATGAACCCGCATGTATGTAAATATTAATAAAAATTGTGTACCTTTTCCCCTGTTAATCTATCATTTGTCAGGTTAATCCACAAGCCCCCATTCACTGAACCTAAAAGGGTAGAGGAAAAGTTTTTCCTCCTAGACATAACCTTAGGTTCACCTCAGCAGAGTGTGGAGAATATCACACAGCCAATTAGGAGAAGGACAAATCTTGATTTTATTCTCTCTCCCTAGGTTCTGACCAATGGTACTGAACAAAACCATCAGGAAGGCCACCGTGGGTGGGGGAGTGTTGGAAATATAATAAAAAACAAAATCTCCTGGCCAACATGGTGAAACCCTGTTTCTACTAAAAATACAAAAATTAGCCGGGCATGGTGATGTGTGCCTGTAATCCCAGCTACTCAGGAGGCTGAGGCAGGAGTATTGTTTGAACCCAGGAAGCAGAGGTTGCAGTGGTTGCCACTGCATTCCAAGCTGGGCGACAGAGCGAGACCCTGTCTCAAAAAAACCAAAATCCAAAAACCAAAAACAAAATCTCTTTTTTTCCCAACCCAGAAAATCTCTCCACAAAGCTAAAAGAGAAAGAAAACAATTTGATGATTGAATAAGCATTAAACCAGATGTGATGCACATCACAGGCAATGCTGCTGAAAGGACTGTAAAGACAGAAAGAAATCTCACCCTTCTATGCAACGAAGTGGATGCAACCTATTCAATACATCAGGTAGGTTTTGCAATTTGGAGTCAGGTGACAAGTTAAGCCTGTGTCCTCCCAGGAAACCAGTAGCTGGGATTTATCTTCCTTGATGATTACATTTCAAAGAGAAAGAGGTGGCTCCCAGGTCCTTGAGGAAATATTCTTGAGTTGTGAGACTGATCAGAGGCTATTTAGCCATTCATAAGATTTACATACATTTGAGAAGGACAGAAAAAGTAATTCTGAAAGAAAAGGAAGACAAGGGAGAGAAAGCTCTTTCCTTATTTTCAACAGGGAGAAAAAATGCTATTTGCCTTACAGAAGCCAAGGCCACACTCCAGCTGTGATACTAGGGAAAATGGGCGCAAGGAAGAGGCCAAGGAGCTGAGGGTCCCTGCTCAGGTCCCTTGGGCACTGGCTCCTCCAGCCACCTACAGCAGGAACAGTTGGCCTCTTGTTCAGAGATTTCAGAAGCAAAGAGAGGGCTCCCCTGCTCCCAAGCCTCTCCCTCTTACCTGTTCAGCCATTTCTCAAAATGTCTGTTTTGGGCTCAGGACACAGGACTCCAAAATATGACTATAGAATACCAGAATAAGCTACCTAGGCATATTAACTATTTTGAACTAAAAGAAATCAAGAACCAGCCAACACAGTAAAAGCTCTTCATCTTCCCCTCCACTGTGTAAAACAGAACTTAAAATCCCCTTTGCAAAATTATGACTGAGACGGTGAAAGAGATCTAACTTAACCGACCCCATTTTGCTTCTAACCTCCAAGCTGTCCTTGTTCATTCAAGGGCATAGCTGAACTAACTTTGGGAGAAACTTAGTTTATTGTTTTGTAACAGCCCTTTCCCAAAGCAGATGTCCTTCTTGCCTGGGGACTAGATTGCCTTTGTAGGACTAACATTGGCCACAAGATTAGAAATTGTGGTTTAGGAGTCATGCAGCTGGAGGCTGCAAGATTCTGACCCTCCCTAAACTGCTCCTAAGATCAGTGCTTGAGATATTTTGTGGACCTTGCATTTGATGGATCAGCTGGCACCACCCAGATGAATAAACTGGCTCATCTGATCTTGTGGCCCCCACCCAGGAACTGACTCAGCACGAGAAGACAGCTTCGACTCTCTATGACTTCATCCCTGAGCAATCAGCACTCCTGGCTCACTGGCTTCCCGCCACCCACCAAGCTATCCTTAAAAACTAATGCTTGGGGAGACGATATGAGTAATAATAAAACTCTGGTCTCCTGCACAGTGGCTCTGCGTGAATTACTCTTTCTCTATTGCAATTTCTCTGCCTTGATGAATCGGCTCTGTTTAGGCAGTGGGCAAGGTGAACCCCTTGGGCAGTTACAAACTCCGCTTTTGTAGAGAGAAACATATAAAGGAAATTTTCATTAGTAAAGGTATCTATACCAGGAAGAAAGCTGCTTTGAGCCAACTTTTATTAACTGAGAGACTCTTATCTGCATAACAAGATAAACTTTATTTTCACCATACATTTCCTCCCCTCAACCTCCTACAATCTGTCTCTACTGTTTCCTAGAAACCCCAAACACTTATGCCTTTCTGTAGCTCAGATTAAGTGTCAATCATCTGGCTTTTTTTTTTTTTTTTAAGAGAGCGATGGGGTCTTGCTATGTTGCCCAGGTTGGTCTCAAACTCCTGGGCTTAAGCAATCCTCCTGCCTCAGTCTCCCAAGTAGCTGGAATTACAGGCATGAGCCACTGTGCCCATATTGGCCCTTCTTTGAGTCTTATATTTTCGTGGGGCTCCTGTGCGTGCATATGTACATAATTAAAATGGTTTCCTCCTGTTAACCTGCCTTATGCCAATTTAATTTGTAGACTAGTTCACTGAGAAGGGTAGACGGAAGCTATTTTTATTTCCCCTACACTTTCAACAGGAGCAGGGGTTGTGATGGCTAAAGAGTGGGCTCTGGGGTCAGATGGTATTATGGGCTAAACTGTGTCCCTCTAAAAAGATATGTTGAAGTCCTAATTCCCGCTACCTCAGAATGTGACCTTGTGGCAGGCCAGGTCTCACTAATGCAGGCCTCCAGTACAACTGTCCCAGCATTGACTGAGTAGCTAGGTTAAACAGAAAAAGCTGATTGAGCCAGTGCTCTTACACAAAGGCTGAAATGTAACAAAGAGCCCAGCAAGAGTTTTGCCTAGGCTTTTCCTGGGCCTTGAAGCATGACAATATAACAAAGGAATTCTTAACAGGACCTTTTTAGGATTAAACAAGTTTTACTGGGGGTCTGAATAACTCCCCAGGCCTCCACAAACAAGTTTATAGGGGTCTAAAGGAACTTCCCAAACCTTTATAATTTAGCAGGAGACAAGATAACGGTAATCACCCCAGCACCTGGACCCATTTAGGTTAAGTAAACTTACTGAGGCTCCAGAGAAAGGTCTTCAGGACTCAGACCTTAGTTATAGATTATAAGATGTTAATCACTTACGTCTTTGAATAAATACACATTTACACATAGACATACAGCTTAGAAGGTATATAAGCTCTGGAAAACTTGGTAATTTTGAGTTGGTCTGGTGATAATTTCCAGACCTTCTCCCTGTAACTAGTTATGGAAATAAAAACTCTCTTCCTCCCCAGTTCATCTGCATCTCGTTATTGGGCCACGAGAAATAGCAGCCTGACCCTCAGTTTGGTCCAGGAACACATCTTCAGCAAGAACCACGAGCAATTTCACATCATCAGTTGGAAGCTGGACAAGCTGCACTGCCAGTTCCCGGTTTTGCTGCCAGGCAGCCCGCACTTGCCGCCGCCGCTCACGCTCCACTGCAACATCACGGAATCCTATCCATCTCCTTCACCGATATGGTTTGTAGACTCTGATGACCCAAATCTGACATCAGTTCTGGAATGTCTAGAAGATACTAAGAACAAGTTGACACCAAGAACCCGGACACCCTCCACTGGTGAGAACCTTATTTGGAAATAGGGTCTTTGTAGAGTTAACTTCCTTCGACAGGTGTTGAGCGTGATAACACCCTCAGTTATGATGAGGTCATTAGGGTGGGCCCTAATTCAATATGACTAGTGTCCTTTGACAAATAATCTTTGCTCGGCCTTGAAGTTTGCTTCACACACGTCAGTAATGCTTATAAAACTTTTCCTGGCTCCATCAGTGTACTTCCTTGTAAAATCCAATTTTAGCAAAAACAAACCAACAAACGAACAAATGTGAAAGGAAAATATCTTGGGCCCCCCAAATCAATAAGCTTCAGGGAAAAGTCAAGCTGGGAACTGCTTAGGGCAAACCTGATTCCCATTCTATTCAAAGTCATCCCTCTGCTCAGGGACTTAAATGCATATCTGATTGCCTTCTTTGGAGAGGCTAATCAGAAACTCAAAATAATGCATCCCTTTATCTCTTATCTACCTATGACCTGGAAGCTCACCCCCGGCCTTTCCAGACTGAACCAATGTTCAGTGTGCATCTTACATATGTTGACTGATGTCTCATGTCTCCCTAAAATGTATAAAATCAAACTGTGCTCTGACCACCTTCGGCACATGTCATGAAGACCTCCTGAGGCTGTCATGGGCACGTGTCCTCAACCTTGGCAAAATAAACTTTCTAAATGAACTGAGACCTGTCTCAAATTTTCTGGGTTCACACAAACAAACAAAGAACCCTGCTGAAGCAGCTTAAGAGGAAGCTCCTCATCCTTCAGATCTGATCATCCTTGATATCTGATCAGGTTCCTCATCCTCCACCATCCCCCAGGTGATGTCTGATCACTCCAGCCTATCTTCAGCAAGAATCCTGGTGGGTTGGTTTAACCAGGATCCCCCTTACCATTGATATTTTCCTCTTGGTAATTTTCCACCCACTGACTTCCACCCTGCTCAGTAGCTGTAAATTCCCACTGGCCCATGATGTATTCGGAGTTGAGCCCAATCTCTCTCCCCCACTGCAAGACCCTTTTGCAGTGTTCCCTGTACCTATTGCAATGGTTCTGGATAAAGTCTTCCTTGCTGTGTTTTAACAAGTGTTGTTGAATAATTTTTTCTTTAACAACAAACAAAAAAGGGAAATTTGAACACGGACACAGAGGACTATGTGAGGACACACCGGGAGAACACTTTGTGAAGAGGCACGCAGAGATGAGACTCATGCACCTGCAAGCCAGGGAATGCCAAGAACTGCTGGCCACCACCAGAAGGTGGAGGATGCAAGGAAGGATTCTACCCAAAGGGAGCATCGCCCTGCCGAGACCTTGGTTTGGGATGTTTAGTCTTCAGAATTGTGAGACAACAAATTTCTGTTGTTTTGAGCCACCCAGTGTGTGGTCCTTTGTTATGGTAGCTCTGGCAAACTCATACAGATGGAATCCAGGCTGAGTCTGACAGACACAAGTTCAAATCCTGGCTTTGCCACCTATTGGTTGTGAAATTTGAAGGAAATTTACTTAATTGCCCTGAGTTTCCATTTCCCCTTCTATAAAATGGAGAAATAATATGAATAGCACCATTGTTTTCAAGTTCTGAAGATACAATGTCTGTAAGGACTTGTGCTAGTCAGCCTCCAAGATGACTCCCAATGGTTCCTGCCTCCTGCTCGTCACTCCTTTGTGTAGTCTGTTCCCACACTGAATGGGGATGATCTGTGTGACCAAAAGCATATTGGAGAAATACAAGAATGTCACTTCCAAGGCTGAGTCATAAATGACACTGCAATTTCTGCCTAGCTCTCTCGAATCACCGCACTGGATAACACTGGCTGCCATGTCTTGAGGACTCAAGCAGCCCTGTGGAGAACGGAAAGCCCCTGCTCATAGCTAAGCAGCCATGTGAGTGAACTCTCTGGAAGTGGCTCCTCCAGCCCCCATCTAGCCTTCAGATAACTGTCGCCCTCACCGACATCTTAACTGAAACCTCATGAAGGACCTTAAACTAGAATTACTCAACTAAACTGCTCCTGATTTCCTGACCTGCTGAAACTATGCAAAATAATAAATATCTCTTGTTGTTTTAAGCTGCTAGGTTTAAGGATTATTTTTTAACACAGTCATAGGTAAGGAATACAAGGCTAACAGTTGCTAAGTAATCACTCCACAACTGTTAGTGGTTGGTTGTTTTCCACGTGACTAGTTAGGAATATGCCTTTACAGGCACTTTGCTCCTAAATCCAAATTTCCAACTGATCTTGAGTCAATGTCCAGTTCCAACTGTTAATTAGACTTTTATACTGGGGGACTCCACTTGCAAGTAAGACTGGCAATATGCATGGTTCCTACTTTCCCTGTGCCATTTCCCAATCCTGGAATCACGTCAACCTCTGCCTCACCCAACTAATATCTGCCCCTCCTTTAAGGTCCATCAAGAGCCTGCCTTTGGGAACAGGTCTCACCATGGCTCTCACCTTCTATAACTCTGAACTTACCTCCCGATGGACCCCCATAGGATTTATTGCCTAAACTTCCAGTTGGTATTTGTCTTTCTCTGCTTTATATTGTAGCTTACTTAAGTGACTCTTTTATTTTCTTATTTTTTTTAAATGGGTTACACATACCACACCTTCAGTTAGAATGATATTTGAGGTCACCTCTCTGAATTTACCTTCCAACATTCCTAGCAGAGAACCTTGCACATGTGTAGATTTTGAGGAACAAATTACTGAACGAATTAGTATAAAATTTGGAAGTAAAAACATCTGGCTAACTGGCTGACTTTCCTACTCGTCACCCTCCTTTTCTGGCTCTTTTTAACTACTTACACTTGGAAGCTAGAAACAAATTAGCATTCATCATTAATATATGTAATGAAGCCGTTTTCCACGTGCCTGGCTCTATCCGTGAATTTGTCCCCTGTGTAGGAAGTGATACATGGTATTTCTCTCTCTCATTCTAACTCAGAAGGCCTGTAACATGAGCTGAAAATATGAGGCAATTAACCATGTAATTCAGACAAAATCGCCTGGAAATGTACTTCGTGAGTAGGTACACAGCCCAGTAATGGAAGACTTGAAATTCATTCATGATAGATATGGAATCATTTATTAGCAGAAGCGTGGGCTGTGCCGGGAACATTTCTAATCTGTTAAAGTCAGCATCTTAGAGCAAAGCAGGCTTGATGACACAATTTCCCTTAATGCTGCCACTAGAGACAGAATCTGCAACTGTGAAGAGAGGAAGCAGCGCTAGTTGGTGTGGAGATGGTTTCACTCTGTCATTTCTGTGCTGGCTAGGGTTCTAGGGTGGCAAGCGACAGAGACTGAGTCACAATATTAGGCCAAATTAACAAACAATAAAGAATTTATTGGAAGCTATGGTATAGCTCTCAGAACGGAAGGAAAAGCTGGAAAGTGAGCCTTTGGAAAAAGCTAGAAGCAGAGAAGCTCTAGGTTTCTTGGTAGCAGGAACTAGCACTGGGACTTTTTCACTTGGGAGCCCCAGTGGGACCTGCCAGTACCCCTCCTCACAGGGTGCCACTGCCAGGATAAATCCACTCCAACTGCTTTCTCTCTGTGCCACCTGCCCTCTGCCACATGCCTTAAGTGGGCATCTGTTGTTACAGATTTGCATTAAATTTTAGTGGGTCTTTTCAGTACCCATTCGTTCATCTACCCAATATATCTTGAAAATTGCACAAACCTTGTGACAGTTGTTATGGAGGACTGAAAAGTAAATTCATTACAGGTTCTGCCCTCTGTGGAGATAAGTGCTCAAATATTCTTAAGATGGGGTAAAAAGCTGTATACATCACAATCTTTTCATTACACAGGACAGAAACCAGTCTCCAGACTGGTTTTTCCATCTTTAGGAAGGAAGAGAGATATTGGTCCCAAAGGAAAGTCCAGTGACAGAGCTAGCTGAGACATGGCCAGATACAGGGGCCAGAAACTGGGACTGGGACTCTGTCCTTGCCCATCACTTGCTCTTCTCTGTCTCTGCTGCTCTGGTCTCAGGGACGGTCTCAGCAGCAGGTCATGATGGTGCCCCTTGCATAGCCCTTCTGCACTTGGCATTCCTGGACACACACCCAGGGTTCCTCAGTGCAGCTCGGGTGATTCCCAGCCTGGGGACTTTCTCTTTTCACAGGGGCTGGTTCAGTCTGTTGTGGGCGGGCAAAAGAACTACGGAGTTAACGGCCCTAGTAGCAGCCTTCAGTCAAAGACAGACCAATTTAGTAGATTCAACAATGAACTACACTGTCTTTGGTTGGGAAGACTCCTGGACATGTTCTATATTTTCTCCAGATGTTTCCAATAGTGCTAAGCCTCATTGCCCGCTGTGGCAGCCTGCTCTCCAATGCACTATGATTTAGCCCCCTTCTCTGTCCTGTCTCACTTTCCTATTCTCCTTCCCATGCTTCCTGGGAGTCTCCAGAATAAACCTCTTGCACAGAAATCCTTGCCTCAGAGTCTTCTCCTTAGGGAGCCCAGCCACAGACACCCTGGTGATGTGGTGGTAAGGCGGCTGCCAACAGTTGTAGGCTTGTACCCTGCCAGTGTCTGGTCTGGTGGAGACAGAGTTTTCTTATAGACACTTCCATTAGAATCCTGAGGCTGACTCTCATTGTTCAGAGTTGGCCATATTCCCATCCCTGGGTTGAAATATACCCATTGACTAGTTCCAGCCACCTACTCACCAGGGAGCTGAGAAGGATGGAGTGAATTCCACTCAATCCTCATGGTCTGGGAGGGGAGAGGAACGGTTTTCTCATGAATAATGAGGATACTATTGCCAGTTCAGTGCTGAAGGGATGGTGAACAGGTTGAATCATTAGGTGTCCACTGCATGTGGGGTCCCCCAAAGGGGACAAACTCAGTTCAGAGGAATATGACACAGGTTCTAACTTGGTGGGGAAGATTGTAAGAGGTTAAGGATCAAGGAACCTGAGATATCACCTTCTGAATTACCTACTAACCCGGCTCTTTAAAGCCACTGAGACTGGGCATGGTGGCTCATTCCTGTAATCCCAGCACTTTGGGAGACTGAGGCAAAAGGATGGCTCCAGGTCAGAGTTCAAGACTAGCCTGGGCAACATAGCGAGACACCCATCTCTATTAAGATAAATAAAAAAGTCAGTCACCAAGAAGATGGCCAATATTCTTCCTCTTAATAATGGCATGTTTTGAAATACCATGTCATCCAAACAAAACAACATGTAGTCAGCAGTAATTAATTCATTCTCATATTTTTAAAACGAATAAATGGCATTACTGAGTCCATATTCCTAATAATAGAGAAACATACCATTTCCAAGTGGTTATTGGAAATATTAAAAAGGCCTTCCAGTCTCTTCTGTTCTTCTTAGCCCCTAGTAGCTGGGGGACCCCCTCTTTTGATAGTTGAGGTCCTCTGGTTATACACAAAACTCTTATCAGGAGATTGGCTAGCAAATTGGGCAATTTTCAATCCTTTTAATAGTCTTTATGGCCTGGTGAATTACCCTTCAGGTCACATCTCCCAAGGAAATCCCCTGGCTTCATCATCACAGCATTTATGTGCTAGAAAGGATCTTCGAGAGATTACACATTTCATGCCTAACTAAGGAAATTGACATGACGGGATGAACACAGGTTCTCTCATTAATTCACAAGCCCTGCATCTTGGGCCCCCTCTATATGCCAGACTGTGCTCCAGTGTCTTGGGGAAACAGAGTGAAGAAAATGGAGACAGTCTCTGCCTAGCAGAGGAGGCAGACAAAACATAACAATAAAAACCATAGTTGGTTTTGGTCTACAATGTAAAGAGCTTGGAATCATCCTCACAACAAGAAAAATGCTGAACACACTTGAAATCAGCAGCTCTTAGAGCCATCAGAGAATTTTGCTTACAGGGCAAGCTGCTGCCCCCAAAAAACTGGAGAGACAGGTGGGTGGCTACAGAGAATCCCAGCTTCCTGAGAGCAGATGTCTTGGCTGAGCCAGGATTGGGATGAATGTGTTCAACTGTAATTGACAAATTACTGGAAGCTCAGTGTGGACCGGATCGAGGTGTAAAAATTCTGAGGAGGCCTAGTCTTAGGTGCTGCTCACACTTTTATGGGTTTACCTTCAGGAGCCCTACCAGGTTCTCACAGTGAAGATCAGAGAAAAAAATCCCTCATGCTTCTGGCAGGAAAAAGGAAAAAGGAGCCATTTTTAAGAACTTGCAGTGCTAAGTACTATGGAGGGAATAAAAAGCGAACACTGAACAGCAATGAATGAGGAACCCATTGGAGGAGGCAGTACAGAGGCCTGAGTGAGCAAGAACTCAGTCCGTCCCAGGAACTAAGAGGAGTCCCTGGGTGGCTGGAACATGGTGAGGGAGGAAAGGTTGGAGAGGAAGCAGGGGCCAGATCACCCAGGTTCATGTGAGTTTGGTCTTTACTTTTCCTCTAACAAGCTTCATTCTTTGTTTTTATTTGTATTGCTCATTGTTATCAAGGCCCTTAGAAACAAGCTTCATTCTCTCTCTCTCTTTTTTTTTTTTTTTGGGACAGAGTCTCGCTCTGCTGCCAGGCTGGAGTGCAGTAGTGCAGTCGTGGCTCACTGCAACCTCAGTCTCCCAGGTTCGAGCAATTCTTCTGTCTCAGCCTCCCAAGTAGCTGGAATTGCAGGCACCTGCCACCAGGTCCAGCTAATTTTTGTATTTTTAGTAGAGATAGGGGTCTTACCATGTTGGTCAAGCTGGTCTTGAACTCCTGACCTCAGGTGATCCACCTGCCTCAGAATCCCAAAGTGCTGGGATTATAGGCGTGAGCCAACATGGCCAGCCAAGCTTCATTCTTTATATACAAGCTTGTTAGGAGATGAGCTGGGACATGAGTCCAGGTTTCCCTGCTTTCAGTCTAATGCCTACTTCCTACTGCCCAAACACAAATTACTAATTTTACAGTGTACGGTCTAGAAAAACATATATTCAGAAGCAGGTAAGATTTTCACAGCCCCAAGCCATGTAGGGTCTCCTACAGGGTCAGAGAAGTAGTAAAACAATCATATGCCGTTGGGTAGCCCGTATAGAATGCAGACTAATTATATTCAAATCCTGCCTCTGCCACTGGCCAGCACTCGGATCTGGGACAAGTTAGTCTACTTTTCCTAGACCCTGTTTCCTCCTTTGAGGAAAGGAGAAAATAAAAATACCTCTGGATAGGGTTATTGACACAATTAAATTAAATGAGATAAAGATTGATTTTTCCCCAGACACATTCATTCCCTAGTCATCCATCTCAGTAAATGGTACCACCTCCCATCTAGTGCAGAGGCTCAAGACAGAGCTATTAGAGTCATTCTTGATGTTTTTCCTTTCCTTGAATCCCAAATCTATCAATCTATTCCAATGATTCTATTTCTGAAACATATCCTAAGTTTGTGCACTGTGGTTTACCTCCCTTGTCCACATCCTCATCCATGACACTATTGTATCTTACCTGGTCTACTGCAATGGTGTCCTAACTGGTCTCCCTGCCTTCTTTTTGTGGGCTACAACCTATTTTTTCACAAAGCAGCTGTTTATAATTGTTAAATGTAATTTGATTATGTGTAACTCCTTAGATTAAGCCCACCCAGTGGCTTTTCAGTGTATTTACAATAAAATCCTTAGTCCTTAGTCCACGTCTCTCTGACCTTGCACCTGCCTGTGTCTCCATTCCTATCTCCCTCTCTGCCACACCCTGTGAGAAAAGGTGGATCATTCCACGTGATTCTTAACCTTCTAGAATAACCCTGCCATGGCTTTACATGGTAGAGGAGAAGACTTCCTCATCCCTGGACTTGGGGCTTGGCCATGAGACTTCTTTTGGCCAGTGGCATATTCATGGTCATGACATGGAAAGAACCCTGAAATGTGTGGATGGTGCACTTTATCTCTCCCCTGTTCTTCTGGGATCCACCAGGAGAAGGGTGTGCCCTAGTCAGCTGCTTGTCCAAGGAGAGTGAGAGAAGATTTGCAGCAGATTTTAACCTAACCCATAGTCTGGAACCAAGCCTGGCCAAGCTGCAGCTGGAACAGGAGCCATCCCAGAAGACCCCCAGTTTAATGGTAACGTTTAATATACTCGGACCCCCAGTTTTGTTTCCTTTCCTGAAACTTTCATGCTGTTCCCTCTGTTTGAAGCTATTCTCTTTGGAACAGAGTTTCTCAACCTCAGCACTATTGACATTTGGGGCTTGATAATTCTGTGTTGTGTATGTGTACAGGGGAGTTGAGGGGAGTGTCCTGTACATTGTAGGATGTTTAGCACTTTCCTGGCCTCTGTTCACTAGATGCTGTAGCACACCTTCTGGTGGGTTGTCAACCCACCATGCCACTAGACATTGCCAAATGCCCCCTGGAAGGCAGAATTGTCTCTAGTTGAGAATCACTGGTCTAGAACATCCCAGATCTTCACAAAGCTGACTCCTTCCTGTCATTTAGGTCTCACCTCTGATGCACTTCTTCAGCAAGTCCATACCTGATTGTCTTGTTGGGGCTCAGAACACAATACTACAAAGTATGGCGCTTTGGCATGCTGAGTACTTTGAACTAAAGGAGACTGGATGGACCTCTGAAGCAAGCAAGGTCTCTCTGACCTTCTCCTGCCCTACCCCCCCCCATCTCCGCCCCTCTTTCTTCCCTGAAATGAGTCATAGAAGCCAGAGTTCTTCTTCCTCAAGGTGGGTCATAGAAACTAGAACATCTCTCCCGCAAAGCAAGCCATAAAACCTAGAAAGGCCTCTCTCCCTTCCCATTTAAAGACCTTCACCTCAGAGGTGTCCTGCCTTGTACCAGGGTGGGGTGGAAGTGGTGAGGAATGCTACACAGAGAGTCAAGAATCAGAGCCGACAGGCCTTGATGGGTGTGATATTACCAGGTATTTTTTGGTTCATCCTGATTCCCGACTCTCAGTTCCTGTAAGACTTGTTATTTCCTAAGTGACTGGAGCAATAAGAATATCGTCTGTTAACGTATTTGCCCTTTTGTCTTTGGTTCCTGAAGTAGCACCTAAACAATAAAAGTGAAAGACAGTCTTTTTTTAATTACACCAAGCCCCTTCCAACACACCTGGGCTTATGTTAATTAGATAGTTTTTGGAAAGCCCCTAGATACTACAGAATAAAGGTCTGGTTGCCAGGAGAATCAGCATTGTGATCAGAGGGCTGGAACTTTTGGACCCACTCCTTAACCTCCAGGGAGGAGACAGGGGATGAAGGTTAACTTGATAGCTAGAGGCTAATGGTTTAATCAATCATGCCTTCGTAATAAAGCTTCTATAAAAACCCAAAATGGACAGAGTTCAGAGAGCCTGGGGAGAGCTGAGCACATGGGGACTTACATATTCCCAACTTCTGCATTTGAGACCCTTCTAGACCCTGCCCTATGTTCCTCTTCCTATGGCTGTATATCTGTAGCCTTTGTAATATCCTTTGTAATAAACTAATAGACATAAGTAAGTGTTTTCTTGAGTTCTGTGAGTTACTCCAGCAAATTAATCGCACCCAAAGAGGGAACTGTGGGAACCCCAATTTATAGCTGGTTGGTCAGAAGCAGAGGTAAGACAACCTGGGGCTTGCAACTGGCATTGGAAGTCGGGGCAGTCTTGTGGAACTGAGCCTTCAATGTGTGGGTTGTGATGCTATCTCCAGGTAGATAGTGTCAGAAAAGAGTTGAGTTAAAGACAGGTGGTTTCTGCAGGAGAATCTGCTGCATAATTGACTGACTGGCTGGTTGATGGTGAGAAGGAATCCTCACATGCTTCTTGATGACCAGGGAACACTGAAGGCCTCTGCGTTGATTATTGAGTGACAGCATGGTAGGAGAAACTGAGCTTGTTTTTTCTACTCACTGGATTCTCCACCTCAGTCTATTACCATTAGATTATACCCTTCTGTCCAATCATACTTCTACGTGACTATCCATTCTTCATACAACCTAAGCATAAAAATAGATGGTTTTCCTTGGGTCTCTGGGTCTAAATTTCTGAAGGCTCCTATATCACATAAAACTTTGATTAAATAAATGCGTTATATTTTTCTCTTGTTAACCTGTCTTTTGCTATAGGAGTGTGGGCCATGACCCTTATGAGGTGGGGAAGGGTATCGTGCCTTTTGCCGCTACAGTTCATTATCTTGCTCATTTATTTCTTGACTTGTTTTTCTTCCTCTCCTTCTTGCCATCACAGTGTAAGAGCCACAAAAGCAAGACCCTTGTCTGTTTTGTTTGCCGTGAAAGTCTCCACTCTTAGAATGGTTCCTGGCACATGACAGGCATTCCATAATATTCCAATAAATGAAAGGTCAGAAAACACCCTGTCAACTGTGTTGACTTCAAAGCATTATATGAATTAGTTATAAAAATAATAAAAGAAAGAAAAGTTATCAGAAGCAGGTCCACAGGGAGTTGAGCAGCTGGGAAATTTCTGATGCTATAATTTCCTTCTGCAGCTGTTGTCCTTCAAGTTTTGGACAGAACTACCATCAGAATGAATGTTCTGGAGCCCTAGCTGGGTTGTTTGAGAGCCCTCATTGCTCCTAGGATATCTTTAGAATGGATTTAAACAGCAAAATAGTTCAGTGGATGTGATTTAATTTATTCCCCCAAAGCAGCTGTGTCCCCCCATCCACCCCCCCCACCCCCCTCCACTGATAGCTCTGCCTCTATTTGCATATGTAGCCTTCAAATAGCCACAAGTTAATAGATGGGGGTGAAGGAAGCATGTTAAAGCAAACGAGTAGGGGTACCAATCTGTTCTTAATAACTCATAACGCAGGGAGTTTATCATCACCCTCCATATATCCTCTAACTTAATAACAATTGACAACGCCAGTTTCCCATTGGTATCAGCCCATCAGAGTGAGATTATTTTTGCCCAAATGAAGACACCACCTTAAATACAAAATCAGCAACATCAAAGGATTTGCTGGGACTTTCAGTGGCTCAATGGGAAGGCAAGGGGAGGGGAGGTGTGACTGGGCCTCAGTGCTCAAATCACACGTTGATCTGCAAGCTGGTGAGATAAGAAATGGCCCACGCTCTTCTCGGGGGAGGCAGTGAATGTGTTGCATGTGAACTGGGATTTAGGGGCTAGAAAAAGGGAGTGGAGACAAAGACAGACGATGCTTGACAAGGTCTTCCCAAAGATCAGGCAAGACAGATATGTTCTGACTCAATCTGATAGGACCTGAGACCCCATGGTAAATTCTCAGAGCTCTGCAGCTCTGAGAAGTTTGGAAGTTTGGAAACTTCCAAACTTTGGAAGTTTCTCCAAATGTCTGATTTAAATTCCTTGTGTTTCAGTTTAAGCCTATTTCATTTTGTTCTTTCTTTTCCATAAGCTGCAAGTTGCTTCCCACTGGTGATACAATTCCCATTGACACTGAAAAGTGATAAACAGCTTTACCTTGATGACCCCTCACTCCCTCCAGAGGATCCTTCAGTTTCAGACCCTCTTCTTTAGGAACCACTCTATCACTCTGCCCACTCAGTAGCCACATTTTCACCGAGTCGTCCCTCCCAGTGACACCCTGGCTCTAGCTGGGCCAATCAGGACCTCTCGCCTCAGAACTGAGCCATAGAGAAGGAAGCTGAGTCACATCACAGCAAAGCTCTGAAGGGGTTCGGTTCGTGCTACCCCCAAAATTTGCCAGTTTGATACATTGATTATTTTGAGTTGAAGGTACTTAAAAAACAGCAGTGCAGAGAGAGGCCCTCTCTGAACTTCCCTTACCTGCCTAAAGACAGATCCTGCAAAAGAAACTGCATTGTCATCAGTCCCATCCCTGGGAGTTTCATCAACTAGGCAAGATCAACTCATCACAGAGAGCCCAGAAGTTGATACCACGCTCAAACAAACTTTGTCAAACCTAGCATGTCTCCCATCTTATTTTCTATGGGCTCATTCATCTTTCCTAAAAATCTTCGACTCTCCTAAGTGACCCGAATCCCACCCCCGTTTTCCTATTAAGATGGAATGGAAGCTCTCAAATCTCACTGCTTTTTTGAGGTATTCACTTTTTTTTTTCTGTGATGCATTCATGCATGTTACATTATGAATTCATAAATTTAGATACATTTTTTCCTGTTAATCTCCCTGTTGTCAGTTAATTTCATAGACCCAGCTATCAAACCTAGGAGGGTAAAGGGAAAAATCTTTCCTCCTCTACAGCTCTCAAGAAGAAACCACAAACTGGACAGAGATCTAGCTGGCAGATGTACTTTATTTGGCCTGCACTGTTTTTAAAATACTGTAAACTTTACTAAAAACCCAGATTTTGGATTCTGTTAGAAAATTGGACTGTCTAACTATACCAGGCCTGGGATTCTGAAAGGCAGCAATTGTCTGGAGCTAAGTAGCACCCTCTTTAGTTGGGTCCCACACTGTCCACAGTCCCTGCCAATCCATTTTGTTTACCCTGCCCTGGTTAATCCTACCTTGTAGTGCTTGGAAGCATTACGGTTTGGGATTCTTGCTCTAGAAGGAAAAATCTCAGCCAGCCGCGGTGACCCACGCCTGTAATCCCAGCACTTTGGGAGGCCGAGGCAGGTGGATCACTTGAGGTCAGGAGTTCGATATCAGCCTGGCCAACAAGGTGAAACCCTGTCTCTACTAAAATACAAAAATTAGCCAGGTGTGGTGGCGGGTGCCTATATTCGCAGCTACTCAGGAAGCTGAGGCAGGAGAATCGCTTGAACCCAGGAGGCGGAGGTTGCAGTGAGCAAAGACTGTGCCACTGCACTCCAACCTGGGTGACAGAGTGACACTCCCTCTCAAAAAAAAAAAAATAAATAAATAAATAAACAAAAAGAAGAAAAAATCTCAAATACCTGTTGGAGCAGCCCTGGTATTTGCTTTCTCTCTCTCTTCCTGTTTTGTTTAGATTGAGTCTCACTTTATTGCCAGGCTGGAGTGCAGTGGCACCATCTCAGCTCACTGCATCCTCTGCCTCCCAGGTTCAAGTGATTCTCCTGCCTCAGCCACCCAAGTAGCTGGGACCACAGGCATGTGCCATCATGCCCAGCTAATTTTTGTATTTTTAGTAGAGATGGTGTTTCACCATATTGGCCAGGTTGGGCTTGAACTCCTGGCCTCAAGTGATCCAAAGTGCTGGGATTACAGGGTGAGGCTCCACACCCAGCCTGGTATCTGCTCTTTTAAGGCCTGTTTGTTCAACCTTTTAATGGAGTCCATGAGATACCTCTGTAACTCTTACTACAAAGAAAATAAGGAAAATAAATCTTGGGACTCCAAATTCACTACGCCAAAGGGAAAAGTCAAGCCAGAAACTGGATCACACATATCTGCCTCCCATTTTGGTTCCTAAATAAGACAGCTACAAAGATGAAAAGCTACGTACCTTCCTCACATTTTGCCCACAAGAAAATTCCTTGTGGTCGCCAAGATCTTCACCCTAAGGCAGTTCTGTTGAAGTTCACCATGATAATGTAAGCTGATGGTTTATCTTCTGCAGCTGCATAGGGACACAGGACAGAACTCAAAGTCACCCCTCTGCATATCTGATTGTTTCCTCTACCTTATTGTCCGTATTCCTTTTTTTTTTTTCCCCCCTCTTGTTGCCCAGGATGGAGTAAAGTGGTGCAATCTCAGCTCACAGCAACCTCAGCCTCCCAGGTTCAAGCAATTCTCCTGCCTCAGCCTCTCTAGTAGCTGGGATTACAGGTGCCTGCCACCACTTCTGGCTAATTTTTTTGATTTTTTTTTTTTTTTTTTTTTTTTAAGAAGGAGTCTCACTCTATCACCCAGGCTGGAGTGCAGTGGCACAGTCTCAGCTCACTGCAACCTCCGCCTCCCAGGTTCAAGCGATTCTCCTGCCTCAGCCCCCTGAGTAGCTGGGACTACAGGTGTGTGCCACCATGCCTGGCTGATTTTTTGTATTTTTAGTAGAGACAGGGTTTCATCGTGTTAGCCAGAATGGTCTCAATTTCCTGACCTCGTGATCCACCTGCCTCGGCCTCCCAAAGTGCTGGGATTACAGGCGTGAGCCACCGAACCCAGCTGCATTATCTTACATAAAAAATGCTGACTCACTGAGCCTGACAAAGACATAAATGACTATTTTCCCCTCTCCCCTTCATCTGAAAATTGTGTACTTCTCAATATCCTGCCCTTCAAACATGGAAGACCTCAAAACCATCTTAGGAGAAAGGCACAGACCTGTCTCCTGAGCGTGTGTCCTTAACTTTGGCAAATAAATTTCCTAAAATGATTGAACTTGTCAAGGTCATTTTCTCTGATTTCCACTATGGAGGACTAAGCTCTGCTTTTTTTCTCTTGCCCAAATTCCTATCTACGGGGTCTGGGGAATCATGCCCTACAAACCAAAAATTCCCATTAGTTGGGTTTTATTTAACCCTCTATATCATGACTTACTTTCCAATCTGACTCTGGCATAACATTATGTAACAAAGAAGAAACTAAAAATATTTTGCTCCAAAAGATTTTTCTTTGCGTGTTTTGAAATGGCCCTGCAAAGCCATCCTTTGTGGGGGGGGAAATTTGCATCTGTAAAGAATCTTTATTAACATAACTAGATCTTTTTCTTCCAGGACCTCCCAATCCTGAAGAGATAATTGAGAGTCTAGCACTCTTTAAAGGCCCAAATAGGAAACAAGTGTCATGCATTGTCTCTTAAGGGCAGCCACTTTGAGAGTTCAAATGAACCTGTCTCCACAATCTTTTCTCTTACCCTGAACATTTTCTGTCTATTAATCCCAGGTCTTCAGACAAACTTGACCAATTGTCAACCAGAAAATGTTTAAATTTACGTGTAACCTGGAAGCACCCCCCTGCCCTTCGAATTGTCCCGCCCTTCTGGACCAAACCAATGTATTTCTCAAACGTATTTGATTTATGTCTCATGTCTCCCTAAAATGTATGAAACCAAGCTGCATCCCAACCACCTTGGGCACATATTTTCAGGACCTCTGGAGGCAGTGTCATGGGCCATGGTCACTCATGTTTGGCTCAGAACAAATCTCTTCAAGTATTTTACAGAGTTTGACTCTACTCATCAAAAACTCTAATCCAATATGACTGGTGTCCTTATGAGAAAAGAAAGAGATAGCAGGGAGATGCAGGCCCAGAGGAAAGGCCACATGAGGACGCAGAGAGAATGTGGCTATCTACAAACTAGGGAGAGAGGTCTTAGACAAAAACCAGCCCTGCCGACATCTTGATCTCAGACTTCCAGCCTCCAAAACTATGAGTCAACAGATTTCTGGTGTTTAAGCCACCCAGTTTGTGGTGCCTGTTAAGGCAGCCCTGGAAAGTGAATACAGTATCCCATCAGTAACATTCCTTCTCCCTGCCCCCCTCATCATTGAAATTAGCTCAAGTTTCTTTCCCGTACTTGCAACCAGAGCCCCAACTAAGAATCGTGCTTTCTCCTGCAGTCATATTATGTTTCTTTCATTTTGCCCAGTTTCCTTGCTCTAGCTTTTAATTATATTTTCTTATAAGCCCCACATGTGAAGGTTTGTAAAGTAAGTGTATGAGTCAAGGTCTTTGGTGTAAGTGGAGAAGCTGTGTCAGAAATGGAGGCAAATACTACCCCTTCCTCTGTGCCTCTGCTCAAGTAGCTGTGTTACCAGAAAGGGGTCCTGATCCAGATCTCAAAGAGGGTTCTTAGATCTCACATAAAGAAAGAATTCTGGGCAAGTCTTTCTTGTGAAAGAAAGCTTACTAAAGTGAAAGCAAGCTTACTAAGAAAGCAGAGGAATAAAACAATGGCTACTCCACAGAGCAGCGCCAAAGACTGCTGGTTTCCCATTTTTATGTTTTTTTCTTGATTATATGCTAAACAAAGTGTGGATTATTCATGCCTTTCCTTTTTAGACCATATAGGGTAACTTCCTGGCATTGCCATGGCATTTGCAAATTGTCCTGGCACTGGTGGGAATGTAGCAGTGAGGATGACCAGAGGTCACTCTCATCACCATCTTGGTGTTGGTGGGATTTAGCCGGCTTCTTTACTGCAACCTGTTTCATCAGCAGAGGCTTTTATGACCTGTATCTTGTGCCGACCTCCTATCTCGTTCTGTGACTTAGAATGCCTTAATCGTCTGGGAATGCAGACCAGTAGGTCTTAGCCTCACTTTACTTCACCCTGTTCAAGATGGAGTTGCTCTGGTTCGAATGCCTCTGACAGCTGTGCAGCCTTGCAGGGCTTGTTGATACATCTGCATATTGTGATTGGATAAGTATCAATCTTTACCTCATTGGAAAATAGGAATACCTGTCTGAAAGAGCTCAAGGTTACATCTAGACCATACCTTCTTAATGAGGACCATAAGGCAGTCAAGAAGAAAAAAATGAGTTTCGAGGGAGGTAAAAAAACCCTTGTTTTTAAATGTGTAAAGCACAGATAGACATAAAGCATACAAACTGATACATGTAATAGCTGTGGTTTTAGTTTCATGGGTGGCAGATCAAGAAAAAAATGCCTAAAAAGGCTCTGTAGGGGCCTGAAACATTTTTTAAAATGGTTGAGAAACACTGAACTATATGTTCAGTGTAGCACTACTACTCCTTTTTGAAAGACATTCCTTTTGGAGCCTTTACATAGTGATGCTAATGCAGACAATTTTATAAATTCTCAAGTAGAAAACTATCCTTTGGCTGGGTACAGTGGCTCACTCCTGTAATCCCAGCACTTTGGGAGGCCAAGGCAGGTGGATCACTTGAGGTCAGGAGTTCAAGACCAGCCTGGTCAACATGGTGAAACCCCATTTCTACTAAAAATATAAAAATTATCTGGGTGTGGTGCCATGCGCCTATAATCCCAGCTACTTGAGAGGCTGAGGCCAGAGAATTGCTTGAACCCGGGGGGTGGTGGCTGTAGTGAGCTGAGATTGCGCCACTGCACTCCAGCTTGGGCAACAGAGCGAGACCCTATGTCAAAAAAAAAAAAAAAAAAAAGGAAAAAGAAAAAAGCTATCTTTCTACGCAAAGTGTAATCAAACAGACAAAGCCATCTAGTCTTGAGGACTGAAGGGTAAAGTTAAAAAAGAAGGAACTTACGAGGGTATGGCAGATGGATGCCCACCCCATAGCATTCCCTCTGCCTTTCTTTTTCTTTTTTTGGTGGGGATGGGACAGGGTCTCA
Source organism: Piliocolobus tephrosceles (assembly GCF_002776525.5). Classification (NCBI taxonomy): domain Eukaryota; kingdom Metazoa; phylum Chordata; class Mammalia; order Primates; family Cercopithecidae; genus Piliocolobus; species Piliocolobus tephrosceles. The sequence goes on along the minus strand of NC_045435.1, from coordinate 64,335,093 downwards.
CTCTGTCACCCAGGCTGGAGTACAGTGGCACAATCACGGTTCATTGCAGCCTCAATCTCCTGGGCTCAAAGGATCCTCCCACTTCAGCCCCTGGCCTTCCCTCCCCCAGTAGCAGGGACCACAGATGCACGCCACCATGCCTGGCTAATTTTTGTATTGTTTGTAGAGACATGGTTTCGCCATGTTGCCCAGGCTGGTCTCAAACTCCTGGGCAGTTACTTCGCAAGATGGAGGCTGAATACACTAGATGCAGACATGATTTCCAGCCTTCTGTGCAGCTAGGGCATAAGCCTGTGGCCCAGGAATGGGAGCTTCTGGGAAAGGGACTCCTAGCCAATAAAAAGAGTCTCAAGAGATGAGGACTCTCCTTCAGCTGGCTGCTGTCATGTCCCATGTGTTGCCTATTACTGCAGCAGCTATCTTGTGGCCATGAGGCCACAAAACTGAGTAGTTAAGGATGGTGACGTAGAAGGAGTAAGAGATAGGGTCATTGATAACAGTGATCAGTGAGAAGGATGGTGAACAAGATGAAAGAACAATGAATAAAATCAACCACATTTTATATTAAAAACAAAGCTAAATTTGAGGAACAAGTGGCCAAGTATACAGAAAAAGGACTAAGTAGAAGTAGGAAGTGCTGATTGATTCTTAGTCCTGATTCTAGTACTCACCAAATGGATAATTTTGAGCAAGTTATTTAGCTTCTCTAAACGTTGGGAGCTATTTATTCTATTTCTCTCAGAGATTTGTTGGTCTGCATTGTCAACTTGGCCACGCTTGAACTATACTTACCCAAATCCTCTTCCTTATGTATTATTAATACATCTAGGTTGAGTTGATCAAAAGAAAGAAAGTTGGGGCATGAAGTTTGGAAGGTAAAAGTGAATCAACAGCCATTACTCTCTAAAGATCATTATGCTTGGATACAGTAGGGGACAGATGCAGAGGTACCAGCAGATTCTAGCTTATCTTCACTTTTTCCCATGCCACCTCTTGCCAACTGCCAGGCTTGTTACCAACAGTGCCCCAGGGCCCCCACATCTCTGAGACACCAGTCTTCCGCAGACTGCCTCACTGGGTTCCCCTTTGCTATCTCACCACAGCAGCAGGACGTGCCTGACCTCTCCTATACTCCCTGGCAAACTCCTACTTCCTCACTCACACAAGTGACTCAGGAGGACTGGTTGGTGGATCCTCCTACTTTCCCTTTTGTCCCTTGGTTCTCAGCTTTTCCCATAATTGTACAAGGTCTTCTTAAACCGCAGCCCTATTGCATAATATTCTGGATTCAACCCTGAGTGACACCAAAGAATCAAATGAAATCATGGATCTAAGGCAATTAGGACAGTATCAGGCACATAAATTATTAGTTATTTTGTTATCATTATCATTGCTTTCATTGCTATCAATGCAACATAACTTGGAGACCCTGCTTGTCTGATTGCCTCATTCTGCAGAGGAGTAAACTGAGATTCTGCCAGGTGAAATGACTTGCCCAGGATCACGCAGCTCAATTGTGACCCAGCCAGCATCAGGACTCAGGCATTCTGATTGCCAGTCTCACCCTTTTTCACAGACCATGCCCTGCTTCACAAATGAGCCTAGCATTCTGGTTATCACTTAATAATTATGATGCTGTGGGCTGCAAATACAAAACCCAAGTCAAACTAAACAATATGGAAAGCTTATTGGCTCATGTAACCAAAATGTTGAGAAAGAGGACAGATTTCAGACTTATTATCATAATGTCTGCAGGGCTAAGCTTCATTTCTCTAGTGTTCTCTCAACACTTCTTTCTGCTGTGTCCTAGCCATGCCTCAACTCGTAGAAGCAAAACTGGCTTCAGTAGTTCCAGGCCTTACACTTCCAAGCCACAGCTATCCTGAGGAAGAAAGAGTCTTTGTAAGCCAAAGTACTGTGATTCAATATGATGGGGCCTGTTTAGTTCACACATCCACCTTCACCCAGTCTCTCTGGTGGGAGGTGGTGTGGTGGGATAAAAGGCAGTGATTGGCCTAGTCTGAGTCAGATGCTACAAACCTAGAGCTGGCAGGATGGAAGGAAGGGGCGGGGAGAGTTCGCTTCCCTAGAATTACACAGAGCCCTAAATAGAAACTGGGGGTGGGGGTGGAGGTGGAAAACTGGAAGTGAATGCTGGGGAAGCAACATTTGCAGAGTGAGTGTTGCATTTCTTGCCCTAGTATCTTTTCCCAATGCTCTTAGTTGGTATTTGGATGAAGCCAGAAGGGCACCGTTTTCAAAAGGAATACACAGAGGTAGGTGATGTATTTAAAAGTACGGATCATGTGATTAAATATTTATGGCCACTTAGTTTAATGTAAAACACCCATCAACCATTTCTGCTGAGTTTGTCCCATGTCCATGAATCATGGGGGTGGTGGGGGCATTAGGGCTGCTGTCACTCCTGGTCTATGTCATATGAATTAGCCTAAAAAACTGAGTGCCATCTACCTGCTTGTGGGTAATATCCCATATTGAAATGTGGAGTAAGAGATCTGCCAGGATGTAATAACGTTATCTTTCTTGATAGTGCAGGCCAAGTAGAGAAGTAGGAAATTGGTCCTTTACCTTGAAATTGGGTTTTATGTTGCTTTTGTATCATTACAACTAATTTAACATTATAGGGAAGGAAAAAATAATTTTCCCTCTAATCTTCTAAGCTCTTAGCTGAGACCCCCTTTAACAAAAGACAGATTAACAAGGCTAAAACAACACAGTGTTTTTTAACATTTATACCTCACAAACACATGGGAAATACCCTGAGAAAAATAAATAACTCTCAAAGAAGTGCCCTAGAACTCTGCCTTACATAGCATCTTTAACTAGAACAAAGAAAAAAGGGTGTTGGGGAGGCAAGTTATGGCGAACGTGACCAGGAAATGGATGGTAAAAAAGAAGTTTTGTTTTGCAGAATTTAATTTGGTTCCTTCTCCCTGATAAGAGTTACTTGACCAGGTGCAGTGGCTGGCGCCTGTAATCCCAGCACTTCGGAAGGCTGAGGCAGACGGATCGCTTGAGCCCAGGAGTTTGCGACCAACCAGCCTGGGCAACATACTGAGACGCCATCTCTACAAAAGTAAACAAAATTAGCCAAACATTGTGGTGTGCGCCTGTAGTTCTAGCTACTCAGGAGGTTGAGGTGGGAGGATAGCTTGAGCTCAGGAGGTTGAGGCTACAGTGAGCCATGACTGTGCCACTGCACTCCAGCCTGCATGACAGAGTGAAATGCTGTCTCAAAAAAAATTTTTTTTTTTCCTTGAGATTTAGTCATCCTTTTTCTGGTACAGAGTGGGAGACACCGTTACAAATAGAGACTTCCTTTATAGATGCAAATTTCCCTTACAAAAGGATAACTTCTACTTCATTTCCAGAGCTTCTCTTTTGTTGCTGTTTCTCAAAATAATCAGTTCAAAATAATTCTTATGCCAAAGAGGCATATTTTTGGGTGGCATATTCCAGTCCCCCACAACCAATGAAGAACACACACTAACATGCACAAAGTTTAGGTTTTCAGTTGAACGAGTATTGACACTTTTATAAACCTGGGTAGCCACTAGCCAAAATAAGATACAGAACATTTGCTTCACAGCAGAAAGTTCCCTGATGTCCCTTCTGAGTCAGTCCTCAACCCCCATACTAAGAACCACTATGATTTCTCTCACTGTAGATTAGATTTGTATGTCTTCTTGGATTCTACTTAAACGGAATGAGGTAGTATGCACTCTTTTACGTCTGACTTCTTGTAATCTTTTTGAGATTCACTCACATTGCTGTGTGTAGAAGTAGTGTGCTCCTTTTAATTGCTGAGTAGTATTTCATTGTTTGACTCCACCGTAGTTTTGTTTATCCACTCCTCAGAGGATATGGACATTTAAATTGTTCCCAATTTTGGCTGTTATGGAAAAAATGCTGTACACATTCTTGTATAATTCTTTTTGTGCAATGTTTTTATTGCTCTTGAGAAAATACCTAAGGGTGGGCTCGCTGGGTCTTAGGATGGATGTATGTTTAACTGATCAGAAATTGCTAAATAATTCTCTAAAGTGGTTGTGCCATTTTACACTCCCACCAGCAGGGTATGAATGTCTTGGAACTTGATCCTAACTTCTGATAGAGACTAAGTGATGGTATCTTTGGATCTCAAAGGGCCATTTCTTCTCAGGTGAGAAGTGAGGTGTTGCGTGTGGGAACCCAGAGATGGCAGCTTCTGGGGAAAGCAGTGTACAGTACTGGTATCTTTAATCTGTTCCCACCTCTAATCCATGCCCACCCGCCCCTGCCTGCTCTGTATCACAGGAGGTTGACCCCTGCATGCTGTGCTTCTGAGGATTCCTGATTTGTGGCTCCTGGTTGGGGTGACCAATGGGAGGCGGGTGGGTTGGGTGTGGCCAATGGGAGATGCTGAGTTGGGTGTGTCCATTGGGAGTTGCTGAGTTGGGTGTGACCAATGGGAGGTGCTGGGTTGGGTGTGGCCAAGGGGAAGCTCTGCCGTGAGTTTGAGAGGTGGGAAGAGGGGAAAAGGAAGAATCTTTCTCCCACACACGTTCTGTCTCTGGCAGCTTTTCTTGGAGCCATGGTATGTCTTCCTTGGCAGCAGCTTCTGCCACACAGACCTGCCATGGCTTCAGCCTCCACTGGATGATTCCAGCTCCTGAATACAAGTAACATCACCTCTTTTTTTATTTTTTTATTTTTTGCCTCTCTATCCTGGTAGTGGTCATGTCTTCCTACTGTGGTAAATCCCTGGGTTACCTCACAGTTCCCTCCCAGCCCCTTCCTTCGTCTGTGCCATCAGTTCCTTACATTAAATTCCCTTTGTTCAGATACTTAGAGCAGGTTCTGTTTTTCCTGGTTGGACCTTGACAGATACACACAGCATCAAGGATTAACAGAGACGATTTTGAGGCCAAATCACATCTGAGGCCTGCCAGGCAGATTTATTATCAAATCCTTAAACTGCAAAAATAGGACAACCTTCTTCAGAAACACCATCTGGTACCACACTATTCCTCTAATGTCTAGCCCAAATCCCTGCTGTGATGAAGTTTGCATCTGATAACCAGATAGAACCAAGCCACTCGGCCTCAAGAGCTAATGTGAGCAGGGGTGTTAGTGGGTCCATGGGCCATGGCTTAGCACTGGCAGAAGCCATAATTATGTTTATGGGAGAAGTAAAGGAAAAGGTTGGGAGGAAAAGGGTTATTTCTAAGCAGCCACCATAATTGGATGGATTGACCCAGATTCTAGGTTGTCAGGCCACATGCTTCATTCTCAAGGGAGGAAGTCACTCCTCTGCCTCTTTCTTTGGGACTTAAAACATTGCCTGCCATATAGGAGATGATAAATACTTACAGAATTGAATTTGTTCATTCACTCATTCGTTATCTACTAAGCACCTGGTCAACTGCTGATTGCAAGTGATAGAAACCCAACTCAAATTAGCTTTAACAAAAAAGGAATTATAGTAACTTACATGATTGAAAAGTTCAAGGATATAATAGCTTCAGGCGTGGCTAAATCCAGCTGCTCAAATGATGCATCGGGAGTTGTTTGTTCATTTCTCAGCTCTGCTTTCCACTGTGTTGGCTCCATTGCAGACAAACTCTTCCAAGGGAGGGTAGTGAGGAGGTCCTCAGTAGCTCCCAGCTGATATCCTATCAGAACAATAACTGTAGGGGAAAGAGAAAATGTGTCTTTTAATATATTTTTAGCAAAAATCTAGTGCTTGGCTTTTACCAATTCTGATTGCCTTGGGTCTCCTGCTTCTCCTTAGCCAGGGCAGAAACCAGGGCACCTTGAATTAAGCTCCCCTTCCCCCTCAGACTGTCTGCAATGTGGGAGGGGTGGCTCCCCAAAGGAAAAACAAGAATGCTATTATCAGCAGAACAACAAATGGATGATGAACAGGCAGGAACTGCAAATGGCCACTGTGGGATCACCGATGTGATAGGCACTGTGGGCCAGGGGCAATAGCAGGGAACCCATCAGTATTTCTGTCCTCATGGTGCTTATGTTCCAGCAAGGAAGCCTGGTGAGGACCAAGTCATTAGACTCAAGGATGTGAACCTTACCATGGTGGAAGTCCAGGATGCAAGAGGAACAGTCTCTTTGAAATGTGAGTTCACAGGCTGCTATTTGAATACTCTGATATCCTCAGATTTGGACAGGCTGGAAGCTAGAAAACTGGCTTCATGCCCACATTGGACACTCAGAATTTCAGTGATGTCTTCCAGAAATCTTTGCCGAAGCTACAGTCTGTAACAGACTGTGCAGTTTACAAGAGATGGCAGGAGCCTCTGGGAGAATGGACTGTAAACAATTTGGTCACATTGTGATGGGGGAAGGGGTGAGACAAGGAATGGAATCTTTTGTCCTGAAGTGCACTTTGGTTCAGCTTCTAACTTTCAACTACATTGGAAGTTGTGGAATTTTTTTTTTTTTTTTTTTTTTTTTTTCTAAAAAACTTAAAAATTTTGAGATACTTAGTTTCACCTCAAATTGTAAGAAGCAATACAGAAAGATCCATGTTTCCCCAGTTTCCCCCAGTGGTAACACAAGACAGTAACATTTGTGTTAATTAAAACACAATTGGTTGAATGGTAACATTTCAGCCAATCAGAGCAAGTTGACATTGATCACTTCATTGTATCTTTATAGAATTCTGGCTGAAGAGATTTATTCTCTTCCCTCCCTC